>NC_080565.1:31806615-32132365 GCF_030253575.1 Rhododendron vialii | reverse complement strand
CACAGTATCATGTTTGAGAAACGCAATGATCTCGTCTATCCAGCTTGGGCCGAGTTCAACGTTGAGAACCTTTGAAGTGGCATCAAAGCTTGGGTGGTCAATGTTGCCGAAGCTTATTGTCCGGAATTCAGAGGCTTTAGAAGCTGAAGCAAGGCTAGCGAGTGCGTCGACATGCGCGTTGTGTTCGCGGTTGATCTGTTCAATTTTAAAATTGGGGAAGTGGGGGTTTAGTTCGGCTACGGTTGCCTTGTATTTTGACATCCGTGGATCCCGAGCCTCATAGTCCCCAAGTACTTGGTTAACTATGAGTTGGGAGTCACAGTAAACGACAAGGTTGGAGATTTCCATGGCAACTGCAGAGCGTAAGCCAGCTAGAAACGCTTTATATTCAGCTTCGTTATTGGTGGCGGGGAAGTCGATGCTGATAGCACTTTCGTGTAGTGTTCCACAGGGGGAGACTAGGATGACCCCGGCCCCTGCTCCGTTGCTGTTGGATGCTCCGTCAACATGTAGACGCCCGATGTCACCTTGGAAAAAGTGCCAAGGTTTCGGCGACAATTGATGCTCGGCGACGGTATGTGTTGGGATGGGTATGTTGAGAAGTTCAGTATCTTATAGAGTAAGCTCAGCAATGAAGTTAGCAAGAACCTGTCCTTTGATTGTTGTTCGTGGTTCGAACCGGATATCAAAGTTTGCCAGCTCTACTGCCCATTTGGAGACCCTATTAAACAGATCAGCCTTTTGAAAGAGGCTCTTGAGGGGATGTTCTGTTAAGACGACGATAGGATGTGATTGGAAGTAGGGCAGGAGTTTCCTAGCCACTGAAACAAGAGCAATGGCTAACTTTTCAAGTGGTAGGTAGCGAGTTTGAGCTGGAAGGAGTGTCTTGCTTGTGAAATAGATGGGCTTGTCATCGGCGCCTTCCCGCCGTACAAGTGCAGAACTGGTTGCGTGGGCGGACACGGCGAGATAGAGATATAAAGTTTCAAATTCTTTAGGTTTTACGAGCAGCGGGGCCGAATTTAAGTAGTCTTTTAGTTCAGCCAAAGCGGAGTCACAATCCGGGGTCCATTCAAAGCTGCATCGACTTTTTCCCTTCAAGGCATGGAAGAATGCGTAGCACTTGTCTGAGGATTTGCTGATGAATCGGTTTAGAGCTGCTGCCATCCCAGTGAGCCTTTGTACTTCCTTGATTGTCCTTGGTGGGCGCAAATCTTTAACAGCCTTGATTTGGTTAGGGTCGGCCTCAATACCTCTTCGTGTGACCAGGTGTCCGAGGAATTTCCCAGCGCTCACCCCGAACGCGCATTTTTCAGGATTTAGTCGTAGCTTGTTGAGCTTGAGAATTTCGAAGACTTCCGCCAAGTCTCACAGGTGGTTGGATTCTTTCTTGCTTTTGATGACCAGGTCATCAATGTAAGCCTCCACGGTGTTGCCGATTTGTTCTTGCAACATCTTGAATATTGCTCTGTTGAACGTTGCATGTCACGCCCCGCCCCGCAAACGGCACCCAGAGTGGGCCCGAGTCAGTGTGGCCACGTGGCATTCCACACCATAGACCACACCACACTCTACAACCAATCAGAATACAAATTAGCGGAAGACTTCTCACTTAAAATACAACCAAGTCAACGCCAAAACCTCAACTCACAAGTTATAATAAATATCCCTCTCTCCAATTAATTACATAACATTTAGGTTAGCTTCTAGACGAAATCAGCTACGCAACAATCTAACCAAAGACATCACCCGACGCTAGTCTCAGCACTCTCCAAAGCGTTGACCAGTAGTGGACCCACTCTAAGCCACCTGCTACCTGGCTGTCCAAAAAGGAAAACCAGAGTGTGTGAGATATAGAAATGCTCAATAAAAAGTCACAATACCCAAAAGAATATCAATAAAAATATTCACCACCAACATAACTGCAATACCCATATGAGTATAATAGTAATAATCACCACATCCTCTAAACACAACAGTATTATCCAATAAACAACCACACAACAATAACTGAATCAACAATAACATGAATATAAATCACACAAACATGCAGTGACACGTCTGCCACATTCCCATGTACCCAAGGCATTGTGTCCCGCAAACCATGCTCCCAACTTCCGTTAATTAGACGGAATGGCATACAACATGGCGTGACTCACTCCACAATCCTTCCGCGGGTACAATCAACATACAACAAGCATGCATACTGTTAGCTAAAACAACATATAGCATGATATACAATCTCCACAACATATGTTCATATCAATAGCTAAACCTCGGTTAGCATGATATCATTGATATACAATCACCTCCACCGCATTATCTATATAACGATAATCATATCGAAAGCTAAAATACCATTAGCAAGATATACACTTACCACCATAGCAATATCTTATTGAGAAGTACCATATCAGACACACTCACCTTTCATTCGACTGGAGTATGCCAAACTTATGGTTTCGGCACCTCCTAAAAGACCGGCTTGTTACCTAGCCACAAGTTAACCCATATTAGCATATGAACATCTAGGAATGTTAAACCAAAAGCTAAACTAACAAATCATAACATGCCTTCTACACTAGCTCATGGGGCAAACATTACATAAAGTCACCAAAATCTCTAGAGGTGTCCGGGAGTACCCACGTACCCGGGAGACCTCACACATCATTTCCATACTCCAAGGTACTCCAACACACCCAAAAATATCAAATATAAAGACCCACAAGTATACAATCTCAATCAAACAGACCAACGCAACAAAAAGTCCCAAAACAGGAATGACAACCACAACCAGCCTGTCTTATTTTGGCCATATCTAATTAAACAACATGAATTCCAGGGCAACACTTAAACCATTGAAAAGTAGACTTCTTCTTCTTTGAATCCATAGGTCATACATCAAAACAGAGTTCAGGTAACCTAACTACGGCCTTACGATTATAGCTTCACAGTAAAAACTGGTGCAAAGGCAGAATTTAGGTCAACTTTAGATGCAAATCTGTTATCGTTCGGACATACCCATGATGCATGGGATGTATCGTTGGAAAGCTCTATGTGTCTAGTTTTTAACAAAACAAACGGTGTGTCATTTCGAGTCCCGAGCTAGGAGTTATGGCCATTATACCAAAGTCCGTCGGTGCTGTCAGATTCTACGCGGAAATAAGTAAAATTGATTGAAAAATCATAACTCTTTCATCTTAAACCCAAAAATATTGAAACCAACACCAAAAGTTGCACAACTACATGCCCTACACTCAGTTAAAATCCCAGGTTCAGAAACGAGAGAAGGTTAACCCAACAATCAAAAGAAAAACCGATTCGCAACCATTTTCGCCCCAGTCAACCAACCCTGCTTTAGAAATTCACCAAAAATTATATACTTAACCAAATTACTTGATTCCAACGCCAATCTCTTCTTAACTTAAATATCCAGCTCCTGTAAAAGACCCAAAGCCACCCAAAATGTTCATCATGCCCAGAAAGTTAAAAGAAGACAGCCACGCACAGAATCGCACATCCAGCAAACAGCCAGTATTCAAAAATTCATAACTAATTGTGTGATTATCGGTTTTGCATGATCTTGGTACCGAAATCTTTTTATTGAAACGTACTTTTACAGTTATGAAGACACCAAAAATTGGTTCCTAGCAGAAGGGCCCCCAAAAGACAGATTACCAAAACCCACGAATTTGACCCAAAACATGACCTTTGTCAATTTCCTTCCAAAACTCAATCCATAGAGAATCTAACCACACAAATATAAAATTAAACATGGATTACACTTCTAGAGTACAAGAACTTACTTGTCACCGAGTTGGATCGTCGAAAACGGACCTCTCCTTCCTCCCTCCCTCCCCCTTAGCCGTGGCCTCCTCCTTCCTCTCTCTCTCTCTCTCTCTCTCCGTAAAATGATAAGAGTGAGGGAGAAAATATCTCCTTCGATATTTATTTGGTCCAAAGGAAAATTATCGTATGCAAACGAAACCATGTACAGCTTATACTCCAACTCGCAAATCACATATAAAGCCCTCGAGCTTCTACTACATGCAGGTTAACCCCAGAAACATATAATTCAATTAAAACATGAATTTAAAATACTTAAATATCGAGAACGGGTATTACATTGCACCTGAATTCTTGAGTCCAAAGGGCATGACGCGGTAGCAAAAGATGCCATATGGCGTGATGAAAGCAGTTTTCTCCATGTCGGCAGGGTCCATGGCAATTTGGTGGTAGCCACGGTAGGCCTCCAGAAAGCTTAGCCGAGCATGGCCTGCCGTTGCGTCCACAAGTTGATCAATCTTCGGGAGTGGGAACCAATCCTTTGGACAAGCGTCATTGAGATTGGTATAATCCACGCAAACTCGCCATTTGCCGTTTTTCTTTTTAACGACCACAGTGTTGGATAGCCATGTTGGGCATTGTACTTCTTGGATTGCATTGGCCTCCAGCAGACGTTTAACCTCTTTGACGACGGCGTCGGCGTGCTCGGTTGCAGAACGCCGTGCCTTTTGGATGACAGGCTTCGCGTTTTTCTTGATGTTGAGAGAGTGACTGATGAAATTGGGATCGACTCCCGGCATTTCGTTGGGGGTCCAGGCAAAGACTTCTATATTTTTCTTGAGGTATTGGAACATTTCTTCGCGGTCAGCCTCGCTGATGGAAGAGCTGATTAAGAAGAATCGGGAGCCATCCTCGTTGATTGGCATTTGGACGAGGTCTTCTTCTATTTTGTCTTCGGCTTGCTGGCCGACGTCGTCAATCATGGTGATGTCTTGAATTTCGACCCATTGCACATGCTTAGCTTTGGTGGAATTGTGAACGGCTGAGACGTAGCACTTTTTAGAGGCTATTTGGTCACCTCGTAGATCTTCCTGTCTTCCATTATTCCCGATGAAGTGAACGACCTGGTGGTAGGTTGAGGCGATTGCTTGCATGCCGTGTAGCCAGGTTCGGCCGAGAATTGCATTGTATGGGCTTGGAACGTTGACGACGATGAACTCGACGCTCAATGTTTTCGACCCAACGATGACTGGTAGGAAGATTCGACCAAGTGGCCAAACGGGTGCTCCGTTGAATCCAATTAGGGGTACTTCGACGGGTTGTAAAGCTGTTTCTGGGAGATCAAGCTTTTTGAATAAGTCATAGTACATGACCTCCGCCGAGCTTCCCTGATCGATTAGAACTCGCTTGACGTCATGTAATCCGATTTGGACGGTTACGACGAGGGCGTCGGAGTGTGGTGTTTGCACACATTCAAGATCGCGCTCGGTAAAGGTAATTGTCCATTTTGGTAACTCTTCTGGTCGTGGACGTTTGGATCCGGGTCCTACCGCCAGTATCTGCTTGGAAGATGACGCGCGACTGAGGTCGGCCTGAAGATTTGATTCGAATTCCTTTGTTACGGGGCCGTGGATAACGTGTATCGTCAGCCGCGGTTCATTTGGGTTGGGATTGCCCGCAGGTGGACGGGTGGGTGTCTTGGTTTGATCGATGTACTGATCGAGATGGCCTTGTGCTGCCAGACACTCCAATAGGGCTTTATACGGTGCGCATGCGGTTGTGTAATGACCGAGCTCGTTGTGGTACGAGCACTTTTTCCGTGGGTTCTGATCTGCTTGACCAGGGTCTGTGCCCAGCTTTCTGTTTGGCCATTCGAACCAAGGTTGCCTCATGATCTCCTTCAAAAATGACCAGGTAGGTTCTTTGAAGTGTGTTGTTTCGGCCACATAGTCATGTGCTTTCAGTTGGCGCTTTTTTCCTTCCTTGATGTTGTGGACAAGTTTCTTCGGCTGAGGTTGCTGCGTTGTAACTGGTACTGGCAGCTGAGATGTGACCACTGGAAAGCTTGTAGTTGAATTCGTCAGCCCTTGAGCAGCACGGTCCGCGTAAAATTCTTTGAGAGCGCAGAAACGTTCTACGATGCGCATCAACTCACCCATTCCATGAGGTGGTCGAATAGCAAGTTCATCTAGAATTTTACTGTTGATTTCCAAGCCATTTTTAAAGGTTCTTGCGGCCCAGTACTCGTTGATTCCAAGAATTTCGTTGAACAGTTTCCAATATCGTTCTGCGTACTGACGGAGGGTTTCGAATGGGAGTTTCCGCATTTGGGACAATAACTCAGGCTCTTTTGCTGTCCTGTTGCTTGTGATGAAACGGGTTGAAGGCTCGTTCGAGGTCGGCTAGGTTCCGTATGGATCCGGCGGGCAATTTGTTGAACCACTGGAGTCTAAGGGAACCGAGGCTGGATGGGAATGCTTTGCATTTGATTTCGTCCTTTGTGGTGCATAGCTCAATGGTTTGACGAAAGTGGATTAGGTGGGTATAGGCTTCGCATGTGGTGGGATCAAACTTTGTAAACTTTGGTAGGTGAAAGTTGGGTTCGGCCGTCGTGTTGATTATGTGGTGTGTGAATGGCGAAACGCCGAGATCCTTCAGATGCCGCTCGAAACCAGGGCGCGGTGGCTTGCCGTGCTCATCCGTCTTTGTTCTCTTAGAGTCTCTGTCGGAAGATTTTTCACGATTTTGGTGCCGGAGTTTATCTCGTAGATCTGCTCTCACCCGGCGATGTTCGTCAACCGTTTCTCCTCTGTCCTTACGGGATTTGGTTTTGTTGTTCGGCTCGTCAATACGCACGCCCTTTCCATTCCGTCGAGCCTGGTTGCTGTTGTCGAACTTTTCTGCAGGGATTTCCCCAAGTCGTTCAGATACATGGCGTCTGGTCTCCACAAAATCTCGGCTACGGTGGAAAACCGTTGTGCGAGAGAATTCTGCGCGACCAGTCGAGTATGTGCTTGTAAACGACTCGGTATCCCTAGTGTTGGTTCGATCGTGGTGGCCCTTTGAGCGGTGTGTTTCGGATGTCGTGTTCCGCTTGTAAAGTGTGATCTCCCTCGCATCTCCTAGATCTGGTGCGATACCAAGGCGGTCCTTGACGGAACAGCGGTGGCCAATTTCGTGAGGGCGTTCTTGTGGCGGTTGTGGGGGTGTTGTTTGCTTTCGTCGCCTCTCGCTTCTGCCTCCCGCTGATCTAGATGTAGCGGGAGCGGCGTCTCGCTGCATCTGTTGTTTCTATCTTCTGCTCTTAGAGCTGCCAGCTCGTTGTCCCTATCTTCGTCGCGATGTTGTAACAAGCGGATGTAGGCCGTTGTTACGTCGTCCGCTACTGGGCGGAGGCCTGAACTAGGTGGAATTGAAATGGACATGTGCCTCTCTGAGAACGGTGTAAGGATTGTGTTTCCATTGGCGTCTTTGGTCCCTGAGACGGTGACGTCTGCCAGATCTCCGCCCATTGTAATCATAGCTGTAGTGGTTGTTTAAAGGAGGGGAGGATGGGTTGAAGGATGTTCGAGCCGTTTGGATCAGAAGTTTTTTGGTTTCACATCGGGTTCACCAATTGTGTGGTCCGTGATTCGTCGAGCTGCAACCCTCCTCCGTTGGTTTGTGGGCTTCCTGTCTTCTCCCCGAGTCCTGCACAATGAACGCACGACTAAGACCTGGCCGGAGTTTACCCGGCAAGGCCCTCCGGCGAGAGGATGAGAGAATGCAGAGAATCAAGAGAGAATTTAGGGTTTTTGTAAGTGTAATGTTCGTACCTCTCAAAGTAATCATCCTTTAGTATTTATAGAGTCTCCCCAACTTGCTCCCCAATTATCATCATGTGCCTTGCACGAGCCAGATGGCGTCATTGTGACCTCACAGAATAGATCCAATAATCGTTTTAGCGTGAGCTGGCAACTTTCATGCGCGCTTCATCATTATCCTCTAGCGTAACCGCTTCCGTCACGTGAAGGGCCACGTGACCCAGCGGGTGGCCGAGCCTTGTAATCAGCCGAACCCGATTCCTGGCCGAACCTAGTATACGGCCAAGCCCGATGGGTGGCAAGTGTGAGGAATACATCGATAAGTACGCCACCGACGGTGGCCGAGCTTGAATTACAAACGGTGCTAGAGCTCCCTGAAGAATCTTCCCAACGGATGAGTCTCGGCCAGTAGCCGAACCTAGTTCAGGCACGGTAGTGTCGGCCGGCTGCGGGTGGTCGCATTCGGTCCGCTACATGTAATGCATCGTTGGATAAATTTTTTTTACTATGTCATTTACAATTCTCTCTCATCACACAATGGTTTACTAAGTTTCTTCCATATTTTGCAGGAACTTGGGCAAAAATTACCTGACTGGTCCCGTGTCTTCATCCATTGCCAAACTAACTCAAATGCAATGGCTGTAAGCCACCTTATTTTTTATTTAACGTTGTTTGCAGGTCGTTAATATTTTCAATCATTCTACCACCACACTTAATCACACACAAAACTCAATCACACACCCACATTCACAATAGAGGTAGAGTCCGCACTCATTACACATCCAGTGTGTGTGGGACCCATTCTTATTGTGAGTATGGGTGTGTATTTGAATGTGTATTTGGGTGTGGCGATAGAATTTAATATTTTATCCATGTCTAGCTAAACTCCTTTAACGGTCTGACACCTCATTTAATTGTTTTCAGGAACCTAGGGTTTAATGCATTATCGGGGGAGGTTCCAAAGGAACTTGGAAAACTAACTAATCTCACAGTATTGTATGTTATTCTTGAATTTGTACGTCTCTAGGTGGTAACTTCATGTTTTAGTTTTCTATTTACAGCAATACAACTTGTTGCCAACAAGTACAACTTAGGGGTGATATCGGTCCGGTTTCGATCGGTTTTAGTATATTTTTCAATCGAAACCGGTTATTCGGTTTGAGTTTTTTAAAAACCGGAACCGGTTGAGATAATACGGTCCGGTTTCTACCGGCTCAACCTGTTTCGGTTCGGTTTATCCGGTTTTCATTTATGGGCCATATTTTGGACCCAACACATCAAAATCCAAAATTCAACCCACAAAATATCAACCAAAAACCCATAATTCAACCCCTTTTTCTGGCCCAATAAAAAAGGATCAATTTTGAGCCCAATACATAAAAAAAATCATAAAAACATAATTAAATGCTCGAAGGATTCCTAATCCTAAATTAATGGGTTGCCCCAAGCGTAGCACGGAGACCGACGTAGCACAACATCCAGTAAGTCCGGAGTCGAATCCACAGAGACAGTAATATGTGCTGACTAAAAATTCGGGTTGTTATAATTTGAACTGGCTCTTAGGTAGCCACCCCCTTGTCGATTGATTGAGATTAACTAAAACCTATAAATTGATTGTACTTTTCAGATAATTAAAAGGAATGTACAGTCGTAAGGTTCATAGCACTCCCAATGTCACACCCCGCTTTATAATAATTCGGCAACATGATTTTTACCTCAATAAATAAATAATTTTGTCCAATAACTAAAAATAACTTTCTTTTCACTCCATCAAGCAATGAATTATAAGTCTTAACCAAATTAAAAGAAGCATGACCAGCTATCCACTTCCAAACATTTCAATTTTTTTTTTTGATTAGTCACCAAGGCACCCAAAACACCACTTAAACCATACAACTCCAATTACAAAAGGGGGTACAAGTTTTCCTTCTTCCTTGCCTAAAAGGCATAACAAGGCATTTCTAGAGGAGAGTTTAACATTTATCATTACATTCTCAAAGTCAAAAACATATACATATAGTCAAAAGATAACTTTTAAGACGCAACAAAATATCGTGCAGATCGACTCGCCAAACCACAAAAGATATCTCCATCACCGCGTCCATCAAAGCGTAGCCTTGCCTTTCGAACCTGTAAGGTAGGGGTGAGCACGACCGCCCACACATAATCTACTAGAAACTAAAAGATGCAAGTGACATGCTTGAAAATATGAATACTCATGTTAGCTAGACACAACTCTTAATGAATATAATAAGCTCGAAAGGATGAAACCAAAATTCTTCTAACAAAAAAATAAGTCAACACATTAAACTAAGTACACGAAAGTAAGAGCACATAAAACCAAGGTCCAAATTATCACAGTTGTGTACCAATCCTAGGCGACTGATCAGGTCCCTAATCATCCAAATTTATGGGCTACTAACCCAAAGGCCTATGGGGCACCTTATCCCGCGCGGGTTTACGGACTATACACCGACGGATAACTCATTATCCATATGCTTCCGGCTACACAACGAGCATAAAATGGCCAAGTCAAACGCCAATACATGGCTCACTAGCCCAAACGTCAAGTATCAATCTCAAATCAATTCCAATAAGTAAATACAACTTGTATCGACACAAATCTCAATCTTTACTTTCAAATCCACAAGGCACTAAACATAGATATATAAGTGTCTATACTTTTTCAACTCCACCCTCAAAAAAATTTCATCAATTATGTCAACAAGAGGTAATCCATATCAAATACAAAAAAAAATTAATGTGCTCTTCACCAAATGCAAACAATTAATCCAAGTACCCTAAACTAGTATATCCATTATCAATCCAATTAAACATAAGCCAATATTTAGACATCACAAATTCTCTAGGCATAATATTTTCTCCACACCCCATCAAACACTAAATCCATCAATTTCAATATACAACTAAAAGTATGAAATTTACACAACCACACAAATTAGGGCTTTTCTTCATAATCAATTACTACTTAAATACATGAAAATAATCAATCCTCAAACACAATACTTGCATTTTTTTAAGATATCTAGTAGAAAAACCCTACCTCAATTGGTAGCACACAAGAGAGAGAGTGAGATGGTGATGGAGGAAAGCCCACAAACTTGAAATCCCAAGATTCCTCCAAGATCTTGATGTAGATACAAAATGCCCAAGCAAAAGAAGGTGCAAGATGATTTGGTTGTGTGTGGGTGTGTTTGAAAGAGAGAGAGGGAGCACACGGCTCTGGGATGGAAAAGAAAAAAAAGAAACAGAGAACAAAGTGTTCTCTCGGCCAAAAAGCTTTTAAGATGTAAAAGTATTACACCCTACCCCCCTCAAGTCTCTAGATTACCACCTAATACTTGCATGTTATAATTTCTTGCACTAGAGCCCCTCAACTAACACTTAAACAAGTAATTAGCTCTAAAAATTTATAACATTAATTACACAACACATGGGAGTCTCTCAACACACTCAATCAAAGGACCGATGAATTCAAACACAGTCAAGAAAATGCCTACACATGCACCTGCACAACTATATTCAAAAATAATAAATTTTTTTTTTTTTAGGCTCATAAAATTCTAAGTATTTAAAATAACTCATTTCACATTAAAGAAATATTAAATAAATAAACTTAGACACGGTTCTTTACACCCAACCAGTCCGGATTAACCTGTTTATTCAATATTCTTAAAAGCGTTCAATTTTAGATTGAAAAAAATACCCCGCAAGATGCGAATCCTTGTGGTCGCCATTTACCCGTGCGCAACGGATAATGAGTTTTGGAACCCCATTCCCCCGTTCACATGGACTCCGACAATGCTCGGGTTCGTCTAACGAATGTTCTTTAATAACCTAAAATTGCTTGTGTATTATTATTCCAAAACAGGAGCAGAACGTGTCCAACCTAGCCACGGTGTACTAATCATCCTGCGACCCTACCTTTACGACTATTTATTCAACATCAAATAAAAACAAAGGAAACCCAAAATTGAAACATGCTTCCACGTTGATAATAAATAAAGGATATTAACTAATCAAGTATCAACGAACAACTTTAATGAAGAACGAAAATTAATACGAATTACCGACGTACAAGTAATTAAACAAAATTTCAAAACTTGAAAGAAAAACTCGAAAAAAAAATAAAACAATATTATGAACCAAAGCACGGCAGCCCCGTTCCTTCTGATCTCAGCAGCCCCCTTGGCTCTTTGGTGCGCAGCTTTTTCTTCTCTTTTTATATCCTCTGTAGTCGACCTATTTTTCATGCGGGAACTAAAAACCGTGGGCCATGCTTCCACCCCAGCCAAACAACTCTATTCCAGATCCTTAATTAACCAATTAATTTGGGCCCACCTTAATTGCATTGGTTTCTACTAAACCCACTTTCAAGACCACGTTGCACTAATGGCCAAAATTATAAAGCCCAATTCAGTACATTTGATATTATATGCTACTTGTCTTGATATTCCTTCTGATTTGATCAGTCCTTAACCAATGTCGCCCATTAACACGTTATAACCTCGAAATACCTACAACATACAAATCACGCATTAAGCTTCGATTAACAATATAATTAGACTTGACAAAGATAAATTAGAGGGCGCTAATGTGAATATCTACGCGCACCTATCATCCTTCTAGCCTTCCAGGGTTTGATTCCCCTCTCCTATGTTTATATATATGTATGTATATATGTATATACTATACATATATATAACCGGTCCGGTTTTGACCGGTTTTTAAAACACATAAACCGGATCAAAATTATTTTTTCGTTTTATAAAATTTTATAAACCGAAACCGGATCGAGATTATTCGCCTAGTTTGAAAAATTCGTTCCGGTCCGATTTTTTCAGTTTCGATCGATTTTTCGGTCTCGACTAACAGCCCTAAGTACCCACGTATAATCATCTTGTGTGCACAACCGTGTCATCTACGTAACATTTTGTAATTTGGATTTTTTTTAAGAGCAAAGTACGAATTATCTCCCTGTGTTTTGGCTGTTTAGCAAATGACCTCCCTATTATTTAAAAATGACCAACTTGCCTCCTTGTGGTTTTGGAGTAAAATGCTACCGTCTCATTTTCCATCTAAATTGACGGAAGGTGTGAAACATACGCCCATTAGAGCATCCGCAATGGAAATAATCAAAACTAATAACCAAAATGTGTCACGTTAGTATTTGATTATCCATTTAGTTCATAATCAAACTTAACACCTTTACATTGGTTATTTTTGCATCCCTAACTAAAAAAAACCCACACAATACAAAATGCACATGTGTTCAATCGCAAACGAGTTCTAATCACGCACCCGACCACACCAAACTATTCATCTCGATGAGACAATTCCAATGTGAGGTGTTTTTAAGTTATTGAGTTTTGAGTTTGATTATTGAGTTTGGTTATTGAGATTTGATTATTGGTAAAAGTTGTTAAGCTTGGTTATGGAATGGGTGAAATTTGGTTATTTGTTAAAAGACTTGTAACTTTGCTTATTACAATATGAGGTATTTTTTGAGCATTATTGTTAAATTTGCTTATTCATACTTATTTGCTTATTACAATAGAGATGCTCTTATAAGACTGAAAATGTTAAAAGCAGTTAAACAAAGATATATTCCAAGTTAGGAAGACTACAATACCCTTCATCTTCTTAACACCTGTCCAAATGCTCTACTTTTTTTTTCCCCTCTCTCTCTCTTACTCCTCAATATCTATGAATCCTACAGTCTCACCTACCGCCACTGCCCTCTCCAAACCTTCGCCGGTACTTGCACCGGAAGAAGAGAAGCCGGATATGCAACGACGTAGGGTTACAAATTGGTTGTGCTGGCGAAGGTGGGGGAGTCGAGGATGGCAGCGGCGGCGGGTGTTAGGGGTCGCTGGAATTAGGGTTGAGAGGATGAGTGAGAGAGTATATACGCATATGGATTGGAGGACGTAGAATAAAAACCAAGAAATATAGGGACACTAAGTTAATTTTATACCTACAGTTAACAGAGTTAACAGTATCACTTTACACTTTATTCCAAAACTACGAGGAAGCAAGTTGGTCATTTCGAGGAGGCTAGTTGGTCATTTCCAAATGATAGGAAGGTCATCTGTTAAACGGTCAAACTACAGAGAAGTAATTCGTACTTTGTCCATTTTTTAATATTGAAATCAGTTGTTTGCTGTAGTGGCATTGAGTTCCTTATTCCATTGAAAATTGGAATCACTCGTACGTATAACTGAAAGACAAGCCTATTTTCTGATGTTGTTAACTTGGTAATTCGCAGACGCATTAGGACAAATAACTTCTCTGGCTCTCTCCCATCAGAACTGGGGAATCTGATAAAATTACAGGACCTGTAAGTGCTAAGACATTCCGCAATCTACTTTCTTTTTTCTTTACTTTTTTTGAGTAAAAAGGGTGAGGAGGGGGCGACGAAGCTTAGCAACTCTCCCCTAAGAGTGACCACAAGGACTCCAGACGTACGGCGGGCCACAGAAGGGACCAAAGAGCCATAAAAACTACCGCCCCACCAAGGGCTAGTGGACCACTACCGGGCTTCACAGGAGGACCAAGTTCAAGAGGGGGTCGTTGGCACGACTCGAACCTGTGACCTCCTGACCAAAAATAAGCAGTTACAAAAATCCACCCAGTTATAGGAATTAAACCAAACCAAGTTCCTAACACAGAAACTTTAATAATTTTAGTTTTTTAATTGCAAGGACACAAAATACAGTTAATAAAACTGAAGTTCTGTATATACTAGTTCGTGGCTGCTATGAATTCTATGTGGAGTAGTTGGCACCTATTCTAATTTCTCTCTTCTCCACAACTATTTTGCAGTAAAGGAACCCTAATGTGTTCTTAAGTTTCACATTATAAACATCATAAAGTTGTAACTTTTAAGGCCTGTGAATTTTGACCTCTATAAGGCTGCCATTGCATGCAAAATGTTCCGGCATCATACTTACATAATTATCCGCCTTGACAGCTTCTTCGACAGTTCTGGAGTTAGTGGAGCTATTCCATCTACATTTGCTGCTCTACAAAACCTCACAACAGTGTAAGAGCTTTTCTGGCTCATCCTTTGTCTTATCTAGTGAACTTGAGCATGTTTTTTTAATAGTAGTAATTGTTTTTGTGATCAAGAAAGAATTTTTTTTGAGGATTTCAGGTTGGGTTCGAATAATGAACTCACAGGGAGAATACCTAAATTCATAGGGAACTGGTCAAAACTTAGCAACCTGTAAGCAATATGTACGCCGTATCCTCTTTATTTCGACCATCGTACCCTGATCGTTGCTTTACTTGAAACTAGATACCAATGTTTGGTTACCGAGATGCTTTTTAATTAAAGTATTGATACTTCATTCAGTAACCTCTTTTTTATGTAATCAGTGAATTTACGTAGTTAGTTCATCTGTAGGAGGTTTCAAGGAAATGCCTTTGAAGGTGGAATACCGTCAATATTTTCCAAATTGACCTCGTTGACGGACTTGTGGGTGTTAACTCTTTCTACATCTTTTCTTCATGTTTAGCATATGAATGATGTTCTCTTCTCTTCTATAACATATTGCCTTATTATATAGGAGAATAAGCGATTTATCCAACGGAAGCTCTTCACTGACATTTTTGAACGATATGACATCTCTGACTCTGAGTACCTTGTAAGGCAACACTGTTATAGTTGACAATCAATATTGATATATTTTCGTCTTTATGATCCTCCATTAGGAAAATTTTCAAAAAAACTGCTGAACTTATACCACAATGTTCCATAGACCTCCAAACTTCTATTAATATTAATTTAACCTCTAACGTTTTCCAAAAAATTTCAATTATACATTTGCTGTCAACTTCCATCAATTCCAAACAGGGAAGGCTGACGTGGCCTCCCTCTCCGTCATCCCAATTGTTACAAACCCTAACACCCAATCCGAAGCGGTATTAGCTCCTCTCCTACACTAGGTAAAGGATAATGAAAGCTCAGTCCAGAAGCTCAAATATCCGAGAAAATAGGCAAGCAATCCCATGGAGAGTCATCGGTGCCGGCGAAGGTGGGGAACTGCAGTGGCGGTGGGTGTAAGGGTCTGTGTTAAATTGAAAGTCTTGGACGGTGAAGATGAGTTAGATAGAGAATTAGAGGGTTTTGGACACGTGGTGCTTCATAAGTGGGGATAAAGACCATGTCAGCATGTATACTTGTTACACAAAATATTTGTCAACATGTTGCATCAAAAAAAATTATGGATATTGACGGCAAAGGCATAATAGAAAATTTTTGGTAAATGTTGGAGGTTAAATTGACATTTACAAAAGTTTGGAGGCCTATGTGACATTGTGGTGTAAGTTCAGCAGTTTTTTTGAAATTTTCTCCCTCCATTACTGTTTACAAACTTAACTAACCAAGTGGTTTCTCGCCTGGCAGAATTCTAAGGAATAACAATATTTCTGGTACTATCCCCTCCAATATTGGTGATTTTCCGAGTTTGTCTCAACTGTAAGTTATAGCTGCTAAATTTGCATTGGCTTACGTACGCAGTACGCTTCAACCTAAAAGTTTGGCAGTTGATAATCAGATTGATGAGGATGGGTCAACATCTCTCTATTAAGTAAAAATAAACGTCTAGTTTTTAACATTTTACAGCTAACTTGTAACAACCATGTTCTGTCTGATTCTCAGGGATTTGAGCTTTAACAATTTAACTGGACCAATTCCAGATTCTCTCTTCAATTTGAGATCTCTCTCTTACTTGTAATAAACATTCTCCTTCTGATAAACAAGCTGTGCAATGTTTTTTTCGAAAACCATTTTAGAAAATATAAACAAGCTGTGCAATGTTCCTGTATGTTCAGGTTTCTTGGGAATAATAAATTGACTGGAATGCTTCCCACGACAAAGAGTCCTTCTCTTCTGCATATGTAAGTCAGTATTACATAACCATTCATAGTTCAAGAAGATCGTATGCAGGTGGTACTTGAACGTTTATGGTCATTATGTAGAGTTCCTAGAATGTCATGGTTAGATTATTTCAGAAGCATAACCCACTACTGTACAGTCATAAGATTTGATTACTTATTAAATTGTATAGGTTCAATTTTGGGCGACTCGTTATGGAGTAAATTGTTTATAACTTTAAGGCCGCGTCGTTTGTATTGATAGTCCATTGTAAAGAAGTGTTGGGAAATGAAATCTTGATTCATGCAGTCATGGTAGTTTACTGATATGTACGCTGATGACGAAATCTGAGGCTTCAGCGGTCAAATGTAAGACTGAACAATTTATCGGTTCTCAGTAAAATGAAAATTTCAACTAAGCATCCCCAATTATGTCGTTGCCTGCAGAGACGTGTCATACAATCAATTAGTGGGGGAACTTCCATCTTGGGCAAACAACAGGTGATTTTCTCTGTGCTGTATGTTTTTAATGGTATTTTGTGGTCTATAAACATTTAGTGATGCAAAAAGAAAGTTGTGTCATTTAATTGCAATGGTGTGAGATTTTGAATGTCCTCTTCCAGAATCCTGATAAAAACAGCTCATACCTGGTATCACAAAGATAATGTGGAGTAATAATAGTTGAAAGCTTAAACATTGATTAGTTATACTCCATTCTCATGTTCTTTGTTTCCACAAGATGTTGCTTACTGTACCTGATGAATCATTCAACTTCAATTGCGTTAGTTATGTGGCAAATTCAACTTGCACTAATCAATATCCATTCTTCTTCTGCATACAGTGTTCTGGCTACGGGATTGGACTGTATTCAACAGAACTTTCCCTGCCTTGGGGATATTCGCAGTTCTCCTAAGTGTAAGTGCAATTTAGAACCTCCCCTTACCCTTTATTCTGAGACGGGACACAAATTCTATGATGCTGGAAAGAGGATCTTTGAGTTTAGTGTTCTTTGAATCATCAAATCCTTTGCATAATTCTAAAAGTAGGTCAACTTATTTTCATAATTCTAAAAGTAGGTCAACTTAGACCGGTACCTGTTAGCTGACTTGGTACACAATGCTGGTCTCTTTTCCTAATTGTTTATAAGCTTTTGGAATAATTGGTGACTTGATGGTATTAGAACTTCAGTTTATAGAGGTCCTAAGTCAATCCAAGTCTCGTAACTTCTGTTCATTCCATTGTTTTATGTTACCATGCACTCTCTGTGTGTGCATCGTACACCTTATTCAGTGTACTGTTGTGTATGTGGTCATGCAAAATCCTTTCATGCGGTTAATTTTTTTGAAGACTGCTGCATTGAGTTTGATTGTGGTACTACCTTTGAGATTTGAAGCCTATGTAGATTTATTTAATGCTCCTTTCCAATTTTTTCTTCTTTTATTTCCACCAAGTGTTGTTGCTAGTCAATGGCTTATTTTTTGAGTTCCAATCTTACAATGCCCTTTGCCAATGAAAGGCCATAAGAAACCATCTTTTTTCTTCTTCTTTTTCTTTCAAGGTGACAATTTTATACTTGTCAGATGAAGTGAGAAATTCCTTTCCTTGTTAATGTCAAAACTTCACATGTAAAATGCAGCGAAGTCAAGTTTGTCTTCATAAAGTGTAAATTCCCACTTCTAGAAGTTCATTAAACCCATAAGATGCATCACATGATCAAGGAGATGTGGCTGTTTTTTCTTTTTTTCTGGTGCACCTTTTTGAACTCTAATCTGATGAATTCCTCTTCCCCGATGGTTTGCAGATTCTGACTTTGCAATTAATTGTGGTGGTCCAGAGATGACATCTAGTAGTCAGATTGTATATGAGGGGGACAACGACGCTCTTGGTCCAGCTACTTATTATGAGGCTAGTACAAAAAGGTGGGCAGTAAGTAATGTCGGGGGCTTCAGCGACAATACTGATCTCCAGTATACGAGTGTCTCTTCATCTCAAGTCATAACTAATTTGGACTCGAGGCTGTTCCTCACAGCACGGTTATCGCCGGGATCACTAAGATATTTTGGGCTGGGACTTGACAATGGTAATTACAATGTGACTCTCTATTTCGCAGAGACAGAATTCTTAAATCCCCCAACTTGGAAAAGTCTTGGAAGGCGTGTTTTTGATATATACATCCAGGTCAGCGCCGCGTTATCACAATTGGTTTTTTTTTTTTTTGATAGTCCTGATCTTTTTTTGAAAGAAAAAATAACTACAAAGAATAAGGCAGGCATACCTTCCATTACAGGAGACAAACAACAGAACAATAACTACAAGCTAGTAACAACAGCAGGAGTCCTAGGAGCAATCTGCCAAGAACAGCATAGGGCCAAATTTAAGGGGGTCAGCTTTACATTGGAGAAATTGGACCCCTTAATCATGCAATTCCTTTCTTCCCAAATATAGTAGACCATAGCTGCCCAAGTAATTTTCCTAATGGTGTTCGTGAAAAGATTTGCCACAGAACTTCCCTACTGTGGCCACGTAGTCCTTTCAAAAGGGCGGCTAAAGAAAAGGTGGTACATGTCTTCATTATGCAGATTACAGAGAAAACATATACGGAAGATTCGCATGCCCCAGCTGATGATTTTATCCTTTGGTCTGTTATTTTCGTAACAAAAATATAATTTATAAAACAAGGAAATAGCTATTATTCCGAAGAATAGCGTTTAAGTTCAAGATCGCACACGGGAAGTAAAAAGCTAAGTTATTGTACTTCCAATCAATGTCTACCTTAATTCGAAAAGCAAATGGAAGTTGGATTTTGATTTGAGTAAACTAAAACTAACTAGAAAGCGATTTAAGTTTTGGAAACTGATGAGAGAAAAGGGACTTGCTCACTTGGCAGCACCTGCCATTTAGGCTCGAGACACGCACCCTACCCATTTTTGGTACCTAGCATTGATACCATAGTACACAATTTTGGATAGAAGTTAACACCAAAAGCTAGCTACTGAAGTGAGGGTGCCCTCACACTTATATAGTAATTCATACTATTACTTTGGTACCCTGTGAGATTTGACTTCACAAGGGGATCCCCTTAAGTTGTTACTATTTTTTTGGTTCCTAAGTTATCAACCTCTTCACTATAGGGGAATCTAGTTTGGAAAGATTTCGAAATAAAAAAGGAGGCCGGTGGTGTCTCTTTACAAATTCAGAAGGTTTTCCCAGCTCAGGTATCAAAAAACTACCTTGAAATTCATCTATTTTGGGCTGGTAAAGGGACTTGTTGTGTACCTGTTGTTGGTACATTTGGACCTTCTATTTCAGCAATCAGTGCTGTCCCAGGTAATAAGTGTTGTAAATATTTGATGCAAGTTTAGAAATGTTAGTTCCAATTTTCTTACGACTAAGATTTTCTACAGATTTCATCCCCACAATTCGTAAAACCCCTACATCCGGCAAAAAGAGTAAGATTGGTTTGATTGTGGGGATTGTTGTTCCTGTTGGAGTTGTAAGCTTTCTATCTTTCCTTGCGCTCTATTGGTTTGTCCTTTGCCGAAAAAGGCCGGGATGGGACGACGATGAAGGTAAAAATACTCAGGAAAATAGTAAGCCGAGTGTCTTATTGGGCTATGACTTTTGCATCCCAACAGATTCGTTGTTGTCCCGTGTGTGGTTCTGCTATTGTTTATTTGTAATGTCGTTTTAGATGTATGGGTCCTATGCTAGTTATTTTTGTGTTCTTAGTAGCGTTAGGCTTGCTAAATTCTTTATGTGTGATTCGTGGCGTGTTCAGACATGATGGGGGTATGTGTAAATGTTCTCTTAAACACTCCCCTTTCTAGCCAACCATGAATCCTATGATAAAACAGCCCATCCATCCCCTTTCTTTCTCACCTGTGAGTACCTCAAATCCTCTGGTTTTCTTTGTCGAATGAGGGAAAAGAAGTGAGCCTATAGTCGAAGACACACATTTTGGCACTGCCCTTGGTGCCCTGCCCAAAATTAGTATGTTGTAATATCCATTGTCTTACATAATCTGCTACTCCCTATGTCTCAATTTGTTTGTCCACTTTGACTTTTAATTGTCCCAAAATGTTGTATATTTTTAAAGACTAATGGATCAAAAGCTACACAATACCCCTTTTACACCTTACTATTTGAGTTAAAGTAATCATTTTCTAAAAGTTGGAGGGTAACTTTTGGAACATTGAGCTTTTACATGTGTAATGATTATGTTCCTTGAAACATTCTATTCTAAATTGGTTAAATAAATTGGGATGGAGGGAGTAACAATGTGCTACAGAATGATAATGATCATTATTTAAGCGTAATAGATACTTAAGTTGAGTATTAACTTCCTTGCATATTCACAAACACTGGTTTTAACTGTACTTACAGAGCTCCTACGGATGGATGTTAGGCCCTGCACTATCAGTTATGCAGAACTAAAGGCTGCAACAAAAGATTTTAATCCTACAAACAAACTTGGGGAGGGAGGCTTTGGACCCGTTTTTAAGGTAAACATCCTTCAACTAAAAAACAGGCTGTCCTGGAACAACTTCATATTGCTTTTATGAAATAGCACCCATCGACTGACTCCCTTGAATATTTCCCATTCACCTCTGCTTTTCTCTTTTGTATTCATTATGGATGGCAGCGGTACGCTTGAACCATCACATTTTTGCATTGATCAAGACCATGGAAACCCTGTTGTTCTAGATTACTTGCTTAGAATTGTGATTTATTGGTCCATACCATTTTTGCTTTTCATCATATCAGAAACCATCGTCGAGACTACACAATATTTCTCAAAATTTTAAAATTTTCATATTCTCTAGGGAACACTTAATGATGGGAGGGTTATTGCTGTCAAGCAACTATCTGTGGCCTCCCACCAAGGAAAGGATCAATTTGTTGCAGAGATTGCTACAACATCTGCTGTTCAACACCGAAATCTTGTGAAATTGTACGGATGCTGCATTGAGGGAAACAAACGACTGATTGTTTATGAGTATCTTGAAAACAAGAGTCTTGATCAAGCATTGTTTGGTACGGGACATCACCTTTACTGTCAATGCAAATTGTAGATCTTGAATATGGTAAATAAGTGAAACATTTAACTGTTTGGCATTTGTTAAGCAGGGAAGACAAGTTTGTTTCTTAACTGGCCCATCCGCTTTGATATATGCTTGGGTGTAGCAAGGGGTCTAGCTTATCTTCACGTGGAATCTCGGCTTCGCATTGTACACAGAGATGTTAAGGCTAGCAATATTCTTCTTGACTCTGACCTCAACCCTAAAGTTTCTGATTTTGGTTTGGCCAAACTTTTTGATGACAAAAAGACCCACATCAGTACCCGTGTTGCAGGGACATTGTATGATTCTCCGCAGTTAATCGCTATGTATTCTTCAGTGTTATTGATTTCGATATTCTATTTTGGTACTGTTTGTAGCTGAAGTATTAACTTACATGTGATGAAATTTCAATGGTTACTTATGCAGTGGGTATCTTGCACCTGAGTATGCTATGCTTGGGCAACTTACAGAAAAGGCCGATGTGTTTGGCTTTGGTGTTGTAGCTTTGGAGATTGTCAGTGGAAGGCCAAATACTGACTCGAGCTTGGAAGAAGAAAAGATCTATCTTCTTAAATGGGTATGTTTCACTTTCTTTTAGGCACTCATTGGTTGCTGATCCTTCGAAAAGTTCCAAACGGCTGCACATTTGATTGTGGGCACAGTTTGTTTTGACTGTGGTTACTGATTCGGCTACATCTTTTTATAATTCTTTAAAACAAAGGAAGGATTATTTTTTTTATAAGTTGTTCAAATACTACGCAAAGAAACTTAGAAAGCCCTTGTATCTCTGATCCACTCATCCGCTCACCCAGCCCAGAATGGGTGCTTCCCACTCTGGTTACATGATTCTATGACATTCCTTTCTTCCCTCCTTTTTAGGCCTGGCATGTGCATGAAAACAACCGTGAAGTTGAGCTAGTGGATGCTAGATTGTTAGAATTTGAAAAGGAAGAAGTAAAACGAGTAATACGAGTAGCTCTTTTGTGCACCCAGACATCCCCACAGCAACGCCCCTCCATGCCGCGTGTAGTGGCGATGCTTTCAGGAGACATTGAAGTTAGTGCAGTTACTTCACGGCCTAGATATTTTACTGACTGGAACTTCGACACAACCAGTTTTATGACTACGGATACTCCAAGTGCAGAAAACGAACATAGCCAATTCAGTTCATCAACGAGTCGGATATTCCAAGTGCAACGAACATAGCCAATTCCGTTCATCAACGAGTGCAAGCATGGCAGCAAATCCAGGGTTAGAGATTTTCAACGTAATAAATGAGTTTTTACTTGGGATATTTTGAAAAAAAAAATTTTTTTTTGTGTTTTGATTGATTTTTGTGAAATTTTGCAACACCTTTAATTTCACATGGATTATGACTTTATGTGAATAATTATAACGCTCATTAAATTGGAATGTGTTTATTCGGAAAGGATGTGCCTACTAGGGGCATTGCCCTTCCCAATTAATTGATGTCTACTGGAGGTATGGCTCAATGCAAAAAGGTGCCCTGGTAAGAGGCATGATTTTTCCTAATTAATTGTCTTCAAAAGACGTCATTCTTCTTAATGTGTGTCTAATAAAAACGTGGCTTTTCACGAAAGGGTGTCTGTAAGTATGTAAATAGATCCTCTGTAAAGGCGTAAGTCTGTTGACACAGACAAAGGGTGCACAGATCATGCACAGATTCCGATGTGGGGCCCACTACGAATCCCACACAAAAAATTCATAGGCTTCCGTGAAAAATCAATTCAATCCGATACCTATAAGCACTCGATCTAATCATATAAGTTTTCATTCAGGTTCAAAGTTGAATGAAAAGTTATATGATTAGATCGAGTACTTCAAGGTATCGGATTGAGCTGATTTTTTTTTTTTTTTGGGGGGGGGGGGGGGGGGGGCCTTGAAAAAATGTTTCAAATTTAATGAACGGCTCGGATCATTTGTGTCCCCACATAGGAGGTACTCCCGATTCTCTTCAACCTTTGACAACCACAACTGATAAAGCAATTTAGACCCCCTCTGGAGATGGGAAAATTTCAGCTAGAAGCCTAAAACAGCTTGAAAAGCCCTTTAGAAATAAGAAGAAATAAATCACGAGTTCACGTTAATCTTGTTCAAAAAAAAATGTCCCCTAGTCTGCATTCGTTTTGCATCTCTTATACGCAAAATATAGGCCCCAAAAGATAGAAGAATAGAACGCGGGAGAATGGTAGATTCTAAGAGCAAAAGCAAGTACACCTGTTTGTGTGAAATTTATTTGCCAGAATGACTATTGTTACAGTAGTACTCATAATATATCAAAAGGTCCAAAAATAGTAATGGTGCGGCAGCTGTTTGGTGCCATTTTTGCTCAATTGCAAATTCATACCTTTGAATTGAACTGTCTCGATCGTTGTTTTGATGCAATTCAGTTGGCTTGGATATTGGAAGTTTGACAAAGCCAATGTATGTGTGTGTGTGTTTTTTTGTTTTTTTGTTTTTTTGTTTTTTTTTTTTCCTTTATTTGCAGCAGAGCGATATCCCTGGAGCGGATTGCCCATTGGCAGGGCCATTTCAAGGCACATCACAAGGCAGCAGAGACCCAGAAAGGCAACCCGATAGGGTGTCTTTTTTAAAGCGAGGGGAAGGGATCTCTTTAACCATAGCATTTGAATGACAGCAGCAGCAAAACCAGGAAATGGCACTCAGCTATATCAACACCAGCAATAGACATTGCTAGCACCCCATACACGCACACACAAAGCTGCTAGCCCACATACCCACACACATGCACAGCTTTGCACATACACCCACACACCCAACCCAACAAAAACAAAAACAAAAACACAACTTCGACAAAGCCAAAGTTGGTACCAAAGATGGGTTTTTCATTTTTTGGCAGCAAAAGATAACAACGGATGGACTTCAAAATTTGCCCCAAAAATTGCCAAATTATGATTTCAGCAGCCTGAATGCATGGGTCATGAATTGACTAGCTCTGACAGAACATTGCGGAATCAATTTGCAGAAATTGTAATAGCAACGTTTCTCTAGTCATTTTTTGGGCCACAGTATGGAATAGAGAAGGAATAATGTGTGCCTTATTTGGTTTTAACTTCTGTTTTCTACTTTCATTTGCACATTCTTATTTGTCTTGATTCTAGATGATTACCCAGGCAATGGCAAATAGACCATAGGAAACTGCATTTAATTTCCACATTTTATTATAGAAGTACAGCACCATCAACAACATTGACAGTTAAATTTCTGTGCATTAGTTTGCTAAATACATGAACATTTACAAAAATGGATACCCATATACATCTGACAAACAAACTACAACATACGTACCCGTATAACCGCCAGCCGACATCTTTATGTATATTTACTCTCTAGCTACCAAAACCGATCCTTGTTGACACTTAAATACCCAGCCATAACTTTTCCTCCCGTGTTCTTCATTCCATCTATAAGAAAGCACCAACTGGAACCCAAGGCTCCGACGAAGAAATCTGATTCCCCAGCCATCAAGAAATTAACGAGAGGGTAATTCGTGCGGGATCCCTCCCCAAGCTGGCTTCATAAGTAGCCATTGACATGTTCTCCACCTGGCGTGTTACATTTGTGTAGTAGAAATTCCAGTGGGGGTATGATCTCGATCTATCAATTACTTCCTGAAGAAATCACAACAGCTATACAAAAGTTATCAAAAAGAGTACACACTATGATCAAGTCATCAAACAGCTCCAATGAAACTCAATGGGTTTGTGTTCAACTTCAACCAGAAAAGACCGGACTTATCCAAGGACCAATGTTTGTGGCCTGTGAAGCACCGACACTCCTAGAGATCACCGTAACCGTTTCAAACACTCCAGGGACACGTATGGAACACGCCATGTGGTGTGTCCATTACATTTCAATATTTGTTAATGGTGGGACACTCTGAGGACCCACATGGGAACACAGTAGGGTGACAGCAAAATATTTGTAATTTCAATAGTATTTAGCCAAAAAAATGTAATATAAGGAGCATGCATATGTGCATAAGGATACACCATCACTCAATAATGGATTCGATAGGAGTCCAAACCTAAATATGTAGTGGTTACAATAATGGTTTGCATACCTGAAAGAACCGTTTAAAAAAAGATTGAGGTGTCCCATGCCGTGTCTGTGTCCCCATTTTTTTAGAATAGTCATGTCGCCTATCTGTCTCTATGTCCCCAGTCGTTCCTGTTTCCCTGCAACATAGTCTCTGGCTTTTAGTTTGTTGCATATATCTAGAGTTTATCCAGTAGGGGTCGTGGGCCAAAAGAGACCCTGACTAGAGTTTCTCGGCACAAAAAATTTAAAAAGAAAACTTGAACGCAACTCTGATATCCACTCTGTATATCAGTGGCAGCGCGTTTCAAATCAAAGAAATAGAACAATATAGTTTAGAGATAGACAATTCATTAAATAACAAATAAATTACAGGGAAAAAAGGAATGGGCAACCATAAGAATCATAAATATTTTTCGGGTTTGGAATGTAAAGAGATGGATGGGACTGCTATGTCGATCAAAAATGCTATTTGCACAACCGTTGTGTTGGTTGTGTGCGTAATTCTGACTGTCCAGATTTATTTTACACAACCGTAATGGACGGCTAGAAATTGGTTGTGTATTGTGTTTTACACAACCATTGTGTGTGTAGCACTTCTGCTATATCGATAGACCAATGATAGACTTTCTCAAAATTCTTATTAATTCACAGGTTGATTGAATTTGAATAGACACTTATTGTATTGAATAAGGGCACACACCTTAATTGGATTCAGGTTGGATTGTGGAATAAACCCGTGCTATAGCATATTTATATTGTATTTGGTAACTATTTGCAAAGGAAAAAAACGTGATATTTAGTTTTGTATGTAAGAATGAGAACCAGTTCTACTACTTCAGGTCCTAGGGTCTTTCTGTCTCCCTCCTTGGCTTCCTAAAGGAGGATTGACATTGTCCGTACATATAAGCGACGAAGCCATTGAATCTCCATAAATGCCCTTGTATGCATGCCGTTAGTGTGTAGGGTTGGATTGTTTTCTTGAGGGTGTTTTGGTAGATTTGCATGCTCTGACTGGTGGCTCAGGCGGATTTGGGTGTGCAGATTGTAGTTAATTTTTTTTTACTTTAATAGGTTTTCAGACTTTTCATGTTTTCCTTCCATATGCTCTTTTTTCCATGCTTCAGTTTACTGTTTGGGTTTTGGTATGGGGGTGCTTTGGTAAAGTCATGCGTAGATTTGGACCGCCCTCCCCAAACAGAATCTACAGTTTGGTCAGGAGAGTAATGAAAGAATCTACAGAGATCTGAATAATAATCTTCTGCGGATTCGATGACGTGTGCTCTATATTTCTCACTCTGTTTTTTACTCTATTTCTCACTCTCTCCCTAAGATTCCATGTGTGCAGTAATCATGGGGGAAATATGAGTTTTTAGGGAAAAATCGAATGCTAGGGTTGGAAAAACTCACATGAGAAGGAGTAGGTTGGAGAGAATATAGTCCGAATCCGGAATCTGTAGCAATTCGGGAGAAGGTGAGAGATAGTGTGAGATCAAGAGAGAGATCCGTGGGGGTGGGTGGGGGTGGGTGGGGTAAAGAGACATTGGTGGTCAGGCGACGTTGGTGGGGTTCCGGCGTTGGTGGCGTCGCCTCTGGTGGTGGAGAGAGAGAGAGATAGATGGGAGTTGCAGATGAGGAGGGGAGGAGAGTAAAGTTAGAGAGAGAGAGCCTGGAAAATGTTGGATTTTGTCCCAATGTGAAAAAGACAAAAACAAACCGAAAAAAGAAAAGAGAAAAGAAAAAAAAAAAAAAGAACAAAAATGAATGGGCCCACTTGAGTTAAAGAAATGGCAAGACTTTTGTCGAAATGGGTGGTGATTTAGTGGTGCTCTGTGCACGTGTGCTATGCTCCAGAAGCTTCTCGGCAAATATCATTTGTTGCCATGTATTTAAGGGACGCGGGGGCTCTGCTGCCCAGGGGTGGGCAGCAGCCCCTGCCCACACTCACACACACTCACACACGGCACCGTTCGTTAAAAAAAAAAAAAAAACTCTTCCGCTTGCAATCCTAAGTAGCAGAAACGTGATTATGAGAGCCTTAGAGTTAAAATTTAATTATGTCTCTTTAGAATAATATGATCAGAATAATAAGATCTTCACGTCAATTCAAACGGATTGAAAATTGGAGCACTTAATTTTTTAATCATATTTTTTAATATATAAACGGTCTAAAAAATTAAGTGTGTCACTTTTTAATTCGTTTGAACAAGTACGAATATCTTATTATTCTAATCATATTATTTTAAAGAGATATAATTAATTTTTGTCTCTAGGACTCTTATAATTAAGTATCTGCTCTTTATTTAGGATCCTGTAGATCAGAAACGTGATTATGAGAGTCCTATAGACAAAAGTTAATTATATCTCTTTAAAATAATATGATTAGAATAATAAGATATTCGTACTTGTTCAAACGAATTAAAAAGTGGCACACTTAATTTTTTAGACCGTTTATATATTAAAAAATATGATTAAAAAATTAAGTGCTCCAATTTTCAATTCGTTTGAATTGACGTGAAGATCTTATTATTCTGATCATATTATTTTAAAGAGACATAATTAAATTTTAACTCTAAGGCTCTCATAATCATGTTTCTGCTCCTTAGGATTGCAAGCGGAAGAAATTTTTTTTTTCCTTTAACGAAACGGTGCCGTGTGTGAGTGTGTGTGAGTGTGGGCAGGGGCTGCTGCCCACCCCTGGGCAGCAGAGCCCCCGCGTCCGTATTTAAGGGTGCGTTCCAAAACACGTAATGAGGGCTTGTTCGGCTAAATAATTTTTCCTAAATTGTTTTTGGTTTTTATATTAAAAAATATATTTTTTAGTTTTTCGTTAATTTTTTTAGGATTATTGCTTTGCAGAGAGACCCAGCTCTTCTCTCTCTGGTCACTCCCACTTTTCTCCCACAATTCTTCTTGGCCAAAACCTTCTTAAGCCCCGTTTTAGATTTTTAAACTCAAAAATAATATAAATGAAAAATAATTTTTTGATTTTTTTTGCATTATTCATAATGTCTCAATGAAATCTTTCAAACAAGATCTATATTGCATATTTTTAGAGTTCGGCAAGCCATTATTTTTTAACTTGAAATTGACTTCTTAAAAAATAAGTATTTAGACCTTGTTCGGCTGAAAAAACCAATGTGGATTTTTTTTTTTGTCTTTATTTGAAATTTCCTTGCATTTGTTAATTTTTGGGTAGATTATTTTTTCGTCATGACAAGAGAAATTTAAAAGCAAAAAATTATGACCGAAACTCAATTTTTTTGAATAAAAATAAAAATAATCAAATAAGTTAATTTTCCCGTCTTTAGATAGTGTGTGTGAGAGGAACAAAAGGTTATAAGAGCATTCGCATCAAGGTCGCTACCCAACCTTGAAAACTATAGTAACGGGCCAAACCCAAAAAAAATCCCAAAAGCTTGTGTTACCAGCCTTGTTGAAATCGCTCCTGGAGTAGCAGGATGAACAGTTCTCGTTGCAACACTCGAGCAACTATTCACTCTCGTTGGTACGTAGAGCTGACGTTCTTCCTCTTCTTTGTTCTTCCTCATCTTTCTATCAGTGAGGGGGCCGAATTTGGAGCCCTAGGAAGAGTTTCTTGCATTTCCTGTGGGAGCGGACAAGGCCAGGCGGCCTCAAGTTGTGGCCACAACCGAGGAATTCTGTCATCGCCGGCAAATACGAGCGATTGAGTCTTGGGGCAGCATCACGTTGCTTGATTGCTGCCGTGTTTGGTTGATCTCATCCCAAGTCTAGGTGATGTCCTCTCCTCCGATGGCCTTCCCGTAGACATTTGGCCGTTGTGTTTATTTGGGTGAATTAGAATATTTAAATTGAGAAGAGGGTGAGAATAAAGAACTTGATGCAGTAGATATTTTAAAAGTATGTAGCTAAAATAATAAAGTGGCTTTTTAAAGTGTAAATTGGTCCAAAATATAGTGAGTTTGGTGTGGATGCTCTAACAAGTGAGACAGAAGGTGTGAGGTAAATATCAAGTGTGAGTATGTGATATTTGTATCTCACTGTTGTAATCCTCATTGTTATAGTAGAGTTGTTCTCTCCCCGTGAACGTATCCGAATTTTGAAAACCACATATTTTGATTGTGTATTGTTCTCTTGTGTGTGATTTGTTTTTTTGTTGGTAAGCTTCCGTTGCGTTGTGGTATCAGAGCATGAGAATGGTATCGGGTGGAGGGATTTTTTTCCCACATAAAACGCTTGATCTATCCAACGGGTTGAGGTCCAGTCGAGTGAATGTTACCATCCGGTCCAGTATGGGTTTTTGGGCCTATTCCAAGCCCAAAAAAATTATCGGAATTGTCCATTTTTTTTGAGTTCGTCAAGAACTTCAACCCTGCAAAAATTCATGTCAATTGGATACCGATCAATACTTGATCGGGTAACATTTATCTTGGGAAAAAAATACTATGCACACTGGATAGTACCCATTTGCTTTAAGATAAATGTGTTTTGAATTTTTGGATCAGGTATTGATTGGTATCCGATCGACATGAATTTTTGAAGGATTGAAGTTATTGACGAGCTCAACAAAATGGATGATTCCTATAATTTTTTTGGGCCCGGGACAGGCCTGAAAATCCACACTAGACTGGACTTGATGGTAACACCTGCTGGACTGGACCTCAACCCCTATCCAACACCTCCACCGATTCTTCTTCTGCTAATTTCTTACCAATAAAAGAATAATAATAAAAGTAAAAAAAAGAGTGGCCAAGAGAATAATGTAAAAGATGTACTATCATTTTACACGTGTCAATAAAATTGAGAATACAAAAAGTTACTACTTTCATCCCAAAATGTTTGTTCGCTCCACAAAACGGTGTCTAAAAAATAATATAATTTTAAAAAAGCAGAACAATAGTTTTTCAATAACTTACTAAATATCAATGAGCTTTTTTAATTTGTGCAAAAAGTTTGAATTTTTTCTTAAAAAAATTGAATTCTTGAAAAAATTGAATTATTTTTAAGACTCCATTTCGGGGACTGACAAATAATTTGGGACGAAGGGAGTATAAAATATTATAGTCTGAAAAATTTGTTGGAGTGCACCGTATAAAGTATAAACTTATTCTTTCAAAATTTGATTTGAGATGTGGTAGTAAAATACAGTTTTGAATGTGACATATTGAGGGAAATTCTGTAATTTATCTCCTATTTTCTGCACTTTTGTCTCCAAAATAAAAATGTGGTCTCCAAACTCCATCCAAAAGTAAATTTGAAATTCAAATCTCTGAAAAGAACAATGGGTTCTTCCAAAATTTTCTCAAAAAATAAAAAGTAAAGAAAAGAATCGATAAATTACAAAATTTCTGATCAATATGTTACATCCATTTATTATTTTGGAGTTTTGAAGATGAGTTGGAGATACTCAAGGTGTTTTGTTGGGTACAGTAGTACGAGGGACTAAGGCCTCACTTTGTTTAAAGCTATACACTTATTAGTCACATAATTCTTTTAAGTAATGTACTCCACTTTCCCTCTTAGCACTCGCTCCGTGTCTGCACTTTCAATCTCACTCTCGTAAAATTTCAATATTTTGAAATATTTTTGAAAAACGCTTTCACACACGCAAATTATTGGCCCGTTCTGCTTCCCACCTTAAAAAATAAGTATTTTTTTGCAATTTTCAATCTGAAAAATAATATGCTCACAAAAAAAAAATGCAATATGAATCTTGTTTGATAGATTTTGATAAGATCTATCAAACCTACAAAAAAAATTGAAAAATTATTTTCGTAAGTCTATTATTTTAAAATTTGAAAATAGGTCCTTATTTACGTATTAACAGAGGGTTAGACTAAACAGAGGGTATGATAGACGTTAAAGAGAAGACGTTGGTTCAAGTGTGGTAGTAATAGACAAATGACATATTTTGGCACAAAGAACTGGCACAGAGATTGGGAACAGGTGATTTGAAGCCCCGGAAATGGGTATTTGAAAGAGTAGACTTTTGGTTTGGGGTGCTCGAACATTCTCCGATGGTTGTGACTTGTGACATATTGGAGGAAGATTTTATAATTTATTCTCACTTTTTGTAATTTATGAGAGAATCTAGAAAAAAATCCATCTTATTTTTTAGAAATTTGTCTCCAAAATGGGAGTAGTGTCTTCATATTTGGATAACCAAAGGCAATTTGGAGACCCAAATATCTAAAAAGTAGGATGGGTCCCTACTACATTCTCTCATAAAGTGAAAAAAAGTGAGAATAAATTACAAAATTTTCCTCCAGTATATCACATTCATTCTTTATTTTAGACTTTTAGAGATGGGTTGGAGATGCTCTAAGGCTAATTATAAAAAAGGTGGAAGAAGGGGAGTACAGAGAAAGTTGGAGCTAGCTGGTATGTGAAGAAGATCAGAAGGCTGGAAGGTTCAAAGAAGTGTGAGGGGAATGGAAGTTTTTTTGCTAGGGAGGGTAACGAAATTGAACTTGTGGTTTATTTAATGGCTGAGATTAACTATGAGAAATCCAAGGTGGGATATCATGCCACGTTTAGTCCAATTTTAGCTCTCAAACCATTGGCGGAGTCAGGATTTTGACTCCGGGGAGGTCAGTTTAAAAGACATTTTTTTTTATCGAAACGTATACTTATTACTATATCATATGATTTTTGTTTTTCGGTTCACTACATTTGTACATTAAAATGATTCTTTAGGCTAATTCAACTGTCATATGCTTATTTTTTATTTATGAAAGAAATTGAGAAATGAGACTGTAAAATAACTAATTTTTTTATCAAATCGAACAAAAAATATTAAGATTATAAGTACTTGTACACGAATACTTATCAATAATATTCAAAATCAGATATGTACAAAATAAATTTTTTAAAACTCTGATGCTCGATCCCCGGACCCCAATATAGCTCTGCCCCAGTCTCAAACGGCACTTTGGACTTGCCAACGGAAAAAGTCGCATTTAAATTGTTTTTTTTTTTTTTAGTAAATCCAGATGTTGAGGGGCTCTCAAACAACACACACCATTTTTTAATGATTCAAACTGCAAGTTATTCTTAAAAAATATTTTAGGGTGGTTCTTGTAAAAAATTAGTTCAATCCGATATCTGTAAATGATTTTTCAACATTTGTAGGGGCTGTACGAATTTTGAAACTGCCCTTATCGATATCGGATTGAGTTAATTTTTTTAGGAACTCGTAAAAATATATTTAAGAGTAAGTTACAATTTGAATTATTTTTGTAGGACCCGTGATGGGCTCCGCCAAAATGAAAAAAATTATTGGGCGCCCATTTAATGGGGTACCAAGTAGCTAGGGGGTACACTGATTAGATTTTTTTGATTTTTGTGGGACTCATTATGGGTCTTAATAAATATGATTCAAACTGCCAATTATTCTTAAAATATCTACGTATGGGTTGCTGAAAACAAATTAGTTTTATCCGATATCGATAAAAATTGTTTTAGAATTCGTAGAGTGTTTTAATATTCATAACGCCCCTACGAATACTAAAAAAGTTTTTACGGATATTGGATTAAGCTAATTTTTTACGAGAACCACAAAGAAATACTATTTTTAAAGAAACAACTTGGAGTTTGAATAATCTTTGTGGGACTCGAAATGAGCTCCACAAAAATGGTACAGTATGTGTTATTATTTGAGAGCCCCTCAACATCTGGATTTTCTCAAAAGAAAAAATCACGTTAAATATAGCTTTTTCCGTTAGCAAGTCCCAAGTGCCGTTTGAGAGCCAAAATTGGATGGGACATGGCATGATGTCCCACCTTGGATTTCTCACAGTTAATCTCAGCCATTAAATGGACCACAACGGACAGCAAATTACTGGATGGGATCCGACCCCGGAAAGGGGATCGAAATGGGGTGTTTTTTTTGGGATCCGTGTGGGAAATGAGGGCGGAGAGAGTTGCATTCCAGAAAATTGATTTTTGGGTAAGTGGTACCCATGCAGCACATCCGAGCCGTTAAAAATACAATTGACGGCTAGGATTGAAAGGTATCGAACGAATTAAACCAAAAAAGATAAAAATAAGAGAAAAAGAGTGTTTCAATCTGAGTTGTCGATTGCATTGTGCTGCACTAATATCACGTGGTATTTGATTTGCAAACAAAAATTCCTCCAGCTTGAGAGAGTTATCTGTGTACCCTGTTCCAAAAACTTTCTTAAAATTTCAATATTTATTTTAAAATTTTCAAGCTTAAAAGTAATATGCTTATGAAAATAATTTTTAGTTTTTTTTTTGCATCGTATAAAAGACCTCATCGAGATCCTTCAAGCAAGATCCATATCGCATATTTTTACATTTAGGCTCCATGTGTTTCGAGGTAAAATATTTTCACCGTAAAAATATTTCTCTTGTAAAACAATTTTTGTAAAAAAAAATTTCATTTTGTTTTCCGTTGTTTGGAAAAAAATTTAGACAACAGAGATTTACCAATACTTTCAACCCTCTATCCCGGAAAAAAATAGGAATTTTAGTCTCGCACAGATGATTCGAGGTGTTCAATAATTTGAAATGAAAAAAATCTTTCATATGTATAGGACTCTGAACTCCCAAATATAAAGAGGTAGACAAAAATCTTTCATTGTCGCTCCAACACGTGTCGAGAGAGAGAACCGTGTTTTATGGTCTGGAGGCGAGAACCATGTTAAAGCAAAAGCAAAAACAACTTACGGGAATCCGGCTCGTAAATCATTTTTCACCAGTTGATGTTGATGTAAATCTATATTACAATAAACAACGATTTTGCAAATGTCCCTCTCATAATCAGCCTCCGTGACAGGTTAAAGGATTCTGATTGAATTTTAAAGTTGAGACACCAATTAATCCAAGGGCCTTTTGTGGGTTTGAAATTATTATTTTTTACTCGGCACGTGACCTCAGTTAAAGGGTTGTGATTGATCCAATCTTTTTTCCACCGTCAGATTTCTAGGCTCAATCCATTTGGGAGGCAGGAAATGCCAAAATAAGTTGGGCTAATGTAATTAGCCTGGCAGATTAATAAATTGGGTTAACTTAATCAGCCAAATGGGTCGAGGAATTGTGCAAGTCCACTTCAAAAAAATCAAAAAAATAGAGTCAAATAATAAGTTCATTATTTTTCGTTTAAATTAAAATAATTTCCTTAAAAGAAGTATAAAATCTTTTTACGTAGAAAATACAAGCTAATCAAGGATCTTTTTCAAAGATTTTGCTATACTTAAAGTCTCCTCTCTTTGAGTCTGTAAGTAGAGGCTCTGAGGCTCATATGAAGAAGAGAAGCTAGGAACCTTTGGCTTGGCATTCTACAGAGCTCTCAAGCATCTCTCAAGGCTTTCAAAGGTCCCAAATCCTACTATCAAAGTTTTTCTCAAATCCCTCTCAAGCACTCAAGCTACGTGTCGATTCGTCAACAACAACAGTCTGCGCGCCGAATCTTGCAAAAATCGCACCTCAAACTCATCGTTTGGTCAAGATTAAGTTGCTCAAGCCCTCGATCAAACTTCGTTTTTCAAGCTTCTCAACTCGAAGATTTGAAGGAATTACCTACCGTTTCAATCCCACCACAAGCTTTTGCAACTGTTGGATTGTAACTTCAATTGGAGATCGAAAATCAGAGGATTTTGTTCTTTATTTTGTGAGAGCATATTATAGAGGATTGTATCCCTTATTCTTTTTTAAATCAATAAAATCGTATTTTGTGCATTTTTTTTGTGTTCTTTATTGCAGGACTCGAATTTGTGTGTTCTCCCTATCCTCGTTGATGTCCGTAAGTTTTAAATAGTTTCAACCTAAAGTTCTTCAACTGGAAATGTTGCAAGTATTTTATTCTTTGTTTCCAAGTCTTCTTGGTATAATTCCAGCATGGACTTCCCTTACGAAATGACCAACAAGGCAATATGGATCAACTATATCGCGTAAGTATTTTAAACATACCCAGGTCTTTGTTTCCCAATTCATTTTTTAATTATTTCATGGAAGAAACTTCAAGCCTATTTCAAGTGATATACATGGAAACCTAACTGGTGTCTAATTTAATTTCAGTCTTTTGGGTTGCTCTAAAATACCATGTATGGGCTAAAATGCTAAATTATATCACTTGAGAATTGATTTCCATAGAGTACTCAAATTCACATTTAACCTGGACCATGGTGACATTCTTATAGAAAGTCAGGCACAAAGCAAAATGAAACTAGAAATTCCTATTCATAGAGTGCAATAAAAAAAACATATTCATGTCCACTCATTATGTCACTTTATGCCAAAACTCAGGCGGTAAACCTCGCGGAAAGTCCACCATATATTGCTTAATTTGGAAGGATAGAATTTGAAGAGGGTTTGAGGAAATTCGAGAGAGAGAGAGAGAGAGAGAGAGAGAGAGATTTAATGGCAGATTTAGAGTGATTTCAGCGTTTGAAAGAAACAAATTGAAAGTGATTTGGACCATTTGTGAAATTTCAATAGTAAAAAATGATTGATTTATGATTTATTGGTAAGTGTTTGGTTCTTTAGAATAGGTTTAATTCCGCTGTTATGAACAAGTCAATAAATAAATACATAATCCGAAGTGGAGTACTGTATTTATCCAGTAGAACCTACTACTATAATATTTATCCAGTAGAATCTCTATTGATAATTGATTTGTTTTCGTGAATTATGGGACCTAAAAGGAACAACCATCGTTGGTTGTATGTTGGTCATGAATGTCACATGTTTTTATCTTACCCCTAACTACATGGCTCAAAAGGTTAATCTCAGATTATATAGTAGCTGCTTGCGTTCCACTGTAAATCACACAAACTTCCATTTATTAGCCGATGCGGGATACAACCCCAAGAAGATTGTGATACCCAGTCCAAGTATTGTACTGATTTGAGTAGATATGACGAGTTTGGTGGGTTTGTGTACATGTTTGAGGTAATATAAAGAAGGAAAAGCAGAATAAGATATATGTGCATGCAAATTAGGCAAAGCATGTGGATTTTGTTTGTATCTATAAATGTGTGGCATAAAGATAAAAAAAAAAAGAGAGGATAAGAATGAAAACACACAAAGAATTATAAAGGAAGGTGGGGAGGACAAGTGTCAATTGGGGAAAACAATATTCGGTGACTGGTCATTGCATATTTAATAGAAGCAAGCAGGAGATGTTCGGTCACGGGTGAGGGAAGCCGTGGGGTGGTTTTGGTTGAGAGAGAGATAAAATAAAATAGTAAATTAAGCGAGAGAGTGGAAGGGAGAGAGATGTGGGGGGTGTCTATGGTAAGAGAATGGAAAATGGTGGCAGACAAATAAGAATAGGAGAAGAGGAGGAAAGAATTACAATAACCGGAGGCACTTTGGCCATGGGTTGGAAAGGCGTGTTAATGTGAATATGAAAATTTATGTAAATATTTAAGAAAGTGGTTGATGGCTTTTCAATAATTATTTGTTTGTGAACATTGAATTGTTGGTATAAAAGATTTGGTTTGGTCGGGTTAGATATGTAACGCCCCGAATTTTTGGGTACGTTAAAGAAAACATTTTATTGCAAAAACAAAGTGAGTCTAGCTCATTATTACAACATAACTCTCATGAGAGTACTTTTATTACACAAGGGAAGGGAAACTAAGGTCCCTAACTACAGCTCCGCCTGCTCCTTCATCTGAGCCAACTCTTCAGCTCCAAAGGCCTCCAAGGTGTACTGCTCACCTTGATCATCTACAAAGTCTGACACATTATACCAGCGTCGCCACCGATATAATATGTCAGGGTCACCAAAGGTAACACCGTGAGCTACAAAAGCTCAGTAGAACAAACCCATACCCGCTAACCCATAACTTACAAACAACAGGTTATACAATCATCGATTTCCACATGATACATGTATATATAGCTAACAATGACACACCCATATTCGTTAATCATCTATCGTTGGTGTCCAAGATTTCCGTGTTTCTCCTACGCGACTCGTCGTAGACCGTGTCAACATTTTCATTTACAACTCAATCTTTCAAAAATCATTTGTTTAACACACCCAACCTCGGTTCCGCCGTTCCGGTCTCCCGAGTATCCTCACAATGGTTCCGCCGCACCGGGTTCCCATTGGCACACAAAATCTTGCATTGGCTCCTCTCCGCGGATAACCAAGCCATACCTCACCATGGTTCCGCCGGTCCGGGTTCCCATGGGAACGCACACAACCTCACAATGGTTCCGCTATTCCGGATCTCCATTGGAACACACACCCAACTCACATTATGCCACCAAAACCGGTCATAATGTAGTTTCAAAAATATTTCCTTCTTCGGAAAACATTTCCTTTCATTTATCACACCCTAGGTGCCATGTTTCTACTTTCTCGGTTCTCGTGTCTCGTTTACATGCAAAGACTCCGCGGTAGGACAAAAGTAAGCATGAAACATTCTAACAAGATCATCCAATTCTATAATATACTACAAGTAACACATTCGATTTATGTATGTAAGCTCATACTCCTTGGAATATCAAAATACGAATACTTCGATTCACATGGTAACGTTTTAACTTTCGAAAACCGTTTTTTTCTTAAAGATCAAACAACATACGTTTTACTTGGAATAAGTAAGTAAGTGAGTAAGGATAAACTTAGAGTTAGGGGTAAGAATAATTTACCTTGATCCGAAACTAGTCGGGGCCGAATAAGCTAGTTGGAAGATTTTACGGGTGGTGAAACTCGCAAATCTGGACCGAACTTTGGATGGCAGTAACTCGGTCAGTATTTGGCCGAATATGATCGTTCTTGGGTCGAAGTTGAAGCTCTTGAAGTGCTCTACGACTTTCGTGAAGGAAGTTGATCCTAGAAACTACTTTAGGTAGGAGAAAAATGGTGATAAAGGAAGAGACAGTATGCTGTCTGGAAATGGAAATCCGAGATTTTTACTGAACTTCGGATGCCAATATCTTTGTCATTTCTTCACCGATTGGGGTGGTTCTTGGCTCTAACTTGAAGGTTTCGAAGTGCTCTACAACTTTTCCGAAGGGAGTTGGTTCCAAAAACTATTTTAAGCAGGAGAAAAATGAGGATTCGTGAAGGGCAGTAAGCTGTCTGGAAAATGGAAATGGCAATTGAGTGAGGGTGTGAGTTGAATGGAAGACATGGGGTGCTATTTATAGCCAACACTTGAGCTCCTCCTCCCTCCTCTATGGCCAGCCATATCTCTCTCTCTCTCTCCCATGGATTTGCTCCATTAAGTGGTCATTTCAAGTCTTTCAATCAAGTCATAGCCTTCCATGACTTGTCACTTCCATTTTAGGCCAAATCTTAGGCCATCATGAAGGGTTTTTGACTTGTCAAGTCTATGGGGAGGTTGCTTGCAAGAAGGAATATAATCATGGCCTAGCTTTGTACTTTGAAAGACTAGAAATGGGTTGGCAAGTGGTCAAAAATAGGCTTAAGGCTATAAATGTTGCTTGTGTAAGTAATCAAACACAAGCACACACTCCATCTCACTCTCTCACTTTCGGCCTCTCTCTCTCTCTCTTTCTCTCTCTCTCTCTCTCTTGTATCTATATACATCCAAGAAAATCTAGGAAAGTAAGTCTAGGATTTTAAGACTAGAACATAGGTGTGCATGCATGGCAAAGCTAGCTTTGCTTCCCTTGGAAGCAAAATGATGAGATTCCTTAGCCCATGATTTTGTATTGTCAAATCAAGGCTTCATTGGCAACTTAATTGCTATTAACCAATGGTCAAAAATTCTCCTAGCATTTATTAACCATTGGTTAAAGAAGGTAAGTATGGGCTTGAATGACTAGTCAAATCTAGGTTCTCATTATGGCAAGTCTAAGGTTGCTTCTTTTGGAAGCAAAATGATGGGATTCTTGTATGACTTGTCTTGTCATGCATTTAGGCAAGTCAAAGGTCTAATAACCAAGGGACAAAAATTCCCCTAACAATTATGGACCAATGGGTAAAGGAATATTGGTAATAATTAGGGTTTGAAATGACTTGTCATGGGAGTAAAATGATTACTCCTATGGTCTAATGGTCCGATAGGGTTTGGAGGGGTTCATAAGGCTCAAAGATGGTCTAAAAGATCCAATTAGGGTTAGGGTAATGTAACTAGGTGAATCGGTAGTTTGGTTTGTCCAACTAGTCGGTTGGAAACTAACCTTACTCGCCAAGTAGGATTTCTAGCCAAGAAATATAATTTAAAGATTTTATCTAACTCGTTAGGAAAAATATACAAGTGCTTTTATAAGCATACTTGTTTTTAGAAAATGACTAGATTGCTCGGCGTGAAAGATATAATTTTATAAGTTTCAAATCTAATTATGACGGATTATAAAAATTAAAAAAATAATTTAGTAGCAAATCCAAGTAATTAAAATAAAATTTAAATATTTAACGAAATTTTTATTTATTAAAAATCAGGGTCGTTACAAACTATCCCCCTTAAAACAATTTCGTCCCCGAAATTGGCACGTGACTATAGATTAGACTTGGTCGCTATGTTGGGTCTTGAGCTCCTTTAGCTCAGCAGGAGTCATTCGGTACGGCGCCATAGAGATTGGTGCCATTCCCGGTTGGAGTTCTATAGAGAAGTCTATTTCTCTTTGGGGCGGTAAGCTAGGAAGTTTTTCAGGGAAAACATCAGCGTACTCGCATACGATGCGTGGCAATCTCACTTCCATCCTATTGGCTTCTTCTAATTGGAGACTAGCGAGCCATCCAAATAGTTGATTCTGCCACTCGGATGTTCTCGTCGTCGGGTTCACCGTTTGTCTATCCCCCTTAAATTGAGAACAAGTTCCTACGGGGGTATACGCGGTCACCATCTTCAGATGGCAGTCTTTGACCGCTTGATGTACTGATAGTCAGTTCATCCTCAGGATTACGTCAAAATTCGCCATGTCATTCACTCCAAGATCGCAGTTTAGGTGCAAGTTGGCTACTTCTAGTTCACACCTCTTTGCACTAGACTAACAGTTATACTCCCCCCAAACGGTGATGTTACTTTCATACTCGTACTTAGGGGTTCTGTTTCTAGGGCTAGAGTAGTTACACAGGCAGTAGATATGAATGAATGTGATGCCCTAGAGTCAAACAAGGCTTGCTCATAGGTACTATACAATAATAGCGTACCTTGGATCACAGAGGGATCCTGCTCCTGTGCCTCCATCTGTAGCGCAAAGATACGCCCTCCCGTGCTTTGCTGGTTCCCCATGAGCTGCTTTCCCTTGTTCTGCCCATTCTGTTGCTGTGATGGACCCTCGGGGTTTTGCATCACAAACCCGACCTGTCCAGGTTGTTGAGCTTTCTGATCCCAAAAGTTCCCATCCCTCCTCCTTTGAGGCTGCGGGCAGTTGCGCCTAATGTGGCCCATAGCCTGACAATTGAAACACCGAATTGTTGCTATGTCTTGACCATCTCTCTGTGGCCCGCTAGGTTCGGGGGTAGTAGTCCTCCAGGGTTGGTTGTTCTGTGACGGGGTGAAGGGTCTGTTATGGTAGGGTCCACGGTTGTTGTTGGGTGGTTGGGTTCGGATCGGTCCGCCGGTGCTGCTTGTCACCTTCTTCCATCGGGTTTTGAAGTCAGTCTCCTCACTCTCTAGCCGGAGTGCACACTTCACTACTTCGGCGTAGGTGGCAAAAGCTTGAGCTACCACAGCCTTTCGAGCGGTTGTCAGTCCCCACTCGAACCGTCTTGCCTTCTTGTCTTCAGTAGGTATGGAGGTTAAGGCATAGCGGGACAGTTCTTCGAATTTGGCCGCGTACTGGGTGACGGTCATTGTTCCTTGTTTCAGGTTCAAGAACTCTTGTTCCTTGGATAAGCGAAGGGGCGTGGGAAAGTACTTGTCGAGAAACAAAGTCTCGAACTCAGCAAAGGTCATGGTGGCAATGTCATGGGTCGCCTCCATCAGATCCCACCAATAGCGGGCTTCTCCCTTCAGTTGGTAGGTGGTTAGGGCCACACGATCTCCGTCTTGGGTAATCCCTAAGGTTTTGAGGATCATCTTGACCTCATTTAGCCACGTCTCGGCCATGACAGGGTTGGTGTCCCCATGAAAGGTCGGAGGTCTGCGTTTGCAGAACTCGTTCATTGCTCGGGTTCGGGTCATAGGTCCGTCGTCGTGGTTTTGGTTTTGGCGGTTAGCGTTCAAAGCAGCTATGAACGCTTGCATGATCTGGGCTAGGTCGGGGTTCGCGTTAGAGGGTCCTCCATTATCGTGTCCTAGTCCATTGCGTCGGTTCGCCATCTACGAGTAAAAATTGAAAGGGGAAACTTTTAGTCTACTTAAACAATTTTTTTTTTTTTTTGCACATGGTGTTTCTTTTCAAAAGTCGAAGTAGTTTATCGAGTAGTATGCAATCAACAAAAGCAAGCTTTTCACAAATAAGCATAGAGTTCCACTATAATGGCAAGTAGGGTCACATACGTGAATAGAGATCAAGAACATAATAGAATAAATAGTAACTGAAATAAGCCCTTCATTAATAACATAGGAAGAGTACATATTTAAACAGATAGAAGGGATCCTAATTTTCGACATCCTACATCCCGAAGGATTACAATCGGCCTAATATATGTCTAAATGGCGTCGTTGGGTTCGGGTCTCGCCCATCCTCGAGATTCTCTACCATCTTTCGTTGTAAGCTTGGCGCAACTGACGTTCGTACTCCTTTATGACTGCGGCGAGTGCGACGGCCACGACGAGAGTCCCGTACCAGAAGGTGTTGAGACGGTTATTCACGGCGAACCACCGTGGCATGCCTATTGTGACTACCGCACAAAATATAATGAGGGCGAAGAGTTGCAACCATAAGGTTTGGATTGTTATGGTTATTTCGGCTCGCTCGATTTCTCGGAATATGGCGTCTTCCGGAAATCCTCGTCGTCGGGTTGCCATGGCTCGGCTCGGTTCGGTTCGGCTTGATAGGATATGATGGAGATTTGGAGGAGTTATGATGGTGAGGAAGATGATGAGATGGAAGTGGTGGTGGGGTATATATAGGGGACGGAAAAGGGGTGTTGTGGAGGGAAAGATTGGAAATTTAAATTTGAAGTTTGAAATTTGAATTTTGGAGGTTGAAATTTTTTTTTTTTTTTTTTTTTTTTGAAATTGGACGGTTAGGGGGGTGCGGTTTGCCACGCCTAATGGGGTGGCACTCGGTGCTAGGTTCCGCTCTCGTCGTTTAAAAGACGTGGAAAAATATTTATCCCAACAACAGGCCGCAAGGTTTACTAATACCAAAAATATTTTCAAGTTTCTAAGTCCCACATTCGATTCTTGATTTAAGTTATCATCCAATTGTTCGGGAATTCCCAGCTCGGCTGTACTGCCAATTTCCGTGCCTTGCTTCAATCCGAAGATTGTTTTGACAGAATTCCACCCAATTTGGGACGGTAAACTTAAACTCAATTCACGTTTGTGCAACGGTCAAACTATCTCATGGTTCTACCCATTCTACCCATGGCCGAGGTTTTGAACCTAAAGCTCTGATACCAAGTTGTAACGCCCCGAATTTTTGGGTACGTTAAAGAAAACATTTTATTGCAAAAACAAAGTGAGTCTAGCTCATTATTACAACATAACTCTCATGAGAGTACTTTTATTACACAAGGGAAGGGAAACTAAGGTCCCTAACTACAGCTCCGCCTGCTCCTTCATCTGAGCCAACTCTTCAGCTCCAAAGGCCTCCAAGGTGTACTGCTCACCTTGATCATCTACAAAGTCTGACACATTATACCAGCGTCGCCACCGATATAATATGTCAGGGTCACCAAAGGTAACACCGTGAGCTACAAAAGCTCAGTAGAACAAACCCATACCCGCTAACCCATAACTTACAAACAACAGGTTATACAATCATCGATTTCCACATGATACATGTATATATAGCTAACAATGACACACCCATATTCGTTAATCATCTATCGTTGGTGTCCAAGATTTCCGTGTTTCTCCTACGCGACTCGTCGTAGACCGTGTCAACATTTTCATTTACAACTCAATCTTTCAAAAATCATTTGTTTAACACACCCAACCTCGGTTCCGCCGTTCCGGTCTCCCGAGTATCCTCACAATGGTTCCGCCGCACCGGGTTCCCATTGGCACACAAAATCTTGCATTGGCTCCTCTCCGCGGATAACCAAGCCATACCTCACCATGGTTCCGCCGGTCCGGGTTCCCATGGGAACGCACACAACCTCACAATGGTTCCGCTATTCCGGATCTCCATTGGAACACACACCCAACTCACATTATGCCACCAAAACCGGTCATAATGTAGTTTCAAAAATATTTCCTTCTTCGGAAAACATTTCCTTTCATTTATCACACCCTAGGTGCCATGTTTCTACTTTCTCGGTTCTCGTGTCTCGTTTACATGCAAAGACTCCGCGGTAGGACAAAAGTAAGCATGAAACATTCTAACAAGATCATCCAATTCTATAATATACTACAAGTAACACATTCGATTTATGTATGTAAGCTCATACTCCTTGGAATATCAAAATACGAATACTTCGATTCACATGGTAACGTTTTAACTTTCGAAAACCGTTTTTTTCTTAAAGATCAAACAACATACGTTTTACTTGGAATAAGTAAGTAAGTGAGTAAGGATAAACTTAGAGTTAGGGGTAAGAATAATTTACCTTGATCCGAAACTAGTCGGGGCCGAATAAGCTAGTTGGAAGATTTTACGGGTGGTGAAACTCGCAAATCTGGACCGAACTTTGGATGGCAGTAACTCGGTCAGTATTTGGCCGAATATGATCGTTCTTGGGTCGAAGTTGAAGCTCTTGAAGTGCTCTACGACTTTCGTGAAGGAAGTTGATCCTAGAAACTACTTTAGGTAGGAGAAAAATGGTGATAAAGGAAGAGACAGTATGCTGTCTGGAAATGGAAATCCGAGATTTTTACTGAACTTCGGATGCCAATATCTTTGTCATTTCTTCACCGATTGGGGTGGTTCTTGGCTCTAACTTGAAGGTTTCGAAGTGCTCTACAACTTTTCCGAAGGGAGTTGGTTCCAAAAACTATTTTAAGCAGGAGAAAAATGAGGATTCGTGAAGGGCAGTAAGCTGTCTGGAAAATGGAAATGGCAATTGAGTGAGGGTGTGAGTTGAATGGAAGACATGGGGTGCTATTTATAGCCAACACTTGAGCTCCTCCTCCCTCCTCTATGGCCAGCCATATCTCTCTCTCTCTCTCCCATGGATTTGCTCCATTAAGTGGTCATTTCAAGTCTTTCAATCAAGTCATAGCCTTCCATGACTTGTCACTTCCATTTTAGGCCAAATCTTAGGCCATCATGAAGGGTTTTTGACTTGTCAAGTCTATGGGGAGGTTGCTTGCAAGAAGGAATATAATCATGGCCTAGCTTTGTACTTTGAAAGACTAGAAATGGGTTGGCAAGTGGTCAAAAATAGGCTTAAGGCTATAAATGTTGCTTGTGTAAGTAATCAAACACAAGCACACACTCCATCTCACTCTCTCACTTTCGGCCTCTCTCTCTCTCTCTTTCTCTCTCTCTCTCTCTCTTGTATCTATATACATCCAAGAAAATCTAGGAAAGTAAGTCTAGGATTTTAAGACTAGAACATAGGTGTGCATGCATGGCAAAGCTAGCTTTGCTTCCCTTGGAAGCAAAATGATGAGATTCCTTAGCCCATGATTTTGTATTGTCAAATCAAGGCTTCATTGGCAACTTAATTGCTATTAACCAATGGTCAAAAATTCTCCTAGCATTTATTAACCATTGGTTAAAGAAGGTAAGTATGGGCTTGAATGACTAGTCAAATCTAGGTTCTCATTATGGCAAGTCTAAGGTTGCTTCTTTTGGAAGCAAAATGATGGGATTCTTGTATGACTTGTCTTGTCATGCATTTAGGCAAGTCAAAGGTCTAATAACCAAGGGACAAAAATTCCCCTAACAATTATGGACCAATGGGTAAAGGAATATTGGTAATAATTAGGGTTTGAAATGACTTGTCATGGGAGTAAAATGATTACTCCTATGGTCTAATGGTCCGATAGGGTTTGGAGGGGTTCATAAGGCTCAAAGATGGTCTAAAAGATCCAATTAGGGTTAGGGTAATGTAACTAGGTGAATCGGTAGTTTGGTTTGTCCAACTAGTCGGTTGGAAACTAACCTTACTCGCCAAGTAGGATTTCTAGCCAAGAAATATAATTTAAAGATTTTATCTAACTCGTTAGGAAAAATATACAAGTGCTTTTATAAGCATACTTGTTTTTAGAAAATGACTAGATTGCTCGGCGTGAAAGATATAATTTTATAAGTTTCAAATCTAATTATGACGGATTATAAAAATTAAAAAAATAATTTAGTAGCAAATCCAAGTAATTAAAATAAAATTTAAATATTTAACGAAATTTTTATTTATTAAAAATCAGGGTCGTTACAAGATAGGTTGGGGTACTTGAGGTTGTTATAATGGAAATTACAGACCATGAATCGTAGTTTGTTGTTGTTAATGAAGTGTGTTCTTCTCTTTGTAGTGGATTGAGTAGCGACAAATCAAAAGCTTTAGTTAATAGCTATCGAGAGAGCTAAAAGAAAGGTGGTTGATTTATATGTTTTATGACAAAAGATAATGAAGGGTGATTGATGATCAGTAAAACTCTACCATTGAGTTTAATTGGTGGGTTGTGCTAAATTTTATAAAGCTAGCTGCAACAATTGAGAAAGTTAACCGGTTAAGAGATTTGGTAAAATCTCATTTTCCAGAAAAAATAGTATCACAAATATGAGTGTGACGAGCTCCACATGGAAAAATTGGTAGAGGGAAAGACTTTTAAAAGGTTGAGATCTCACTTGTGTTTATGTGAAGATGTGATTTATATAATGGAAGGAGCTATGGTCAGCACCTAACATTTTATTTGAAAGTATTTTTCACAATATTGTTCCGGTAGAGGAGGTGTTGTTTCGCAAAATGGTCGTTGTTAATCCACGATCTCCGTGAAATGAATGAAAGTGATACGTTTGAATAGAGTTAAACCGACGCGCGTAACGCGTCCGCATCTCACTAGTATAAGATAAAAGGATATAAAGCACACAGTTCTTGTTTGGATTTTGCTATGTTACAGACATATTTCCATGGCTCGTGATCAGAGGGTATTGCAGCCCGAGAAATGATTTCTATTGAAAAATAGATCGTGGAGGATAAATTTTCTTGATTCAACTTGAAGTCTTCTTGTTAAAACATTTTGATTTATGAAAATTGAGTAGATTAGGCCGTGATTTTATACTTAGGGTTTGTTGATCCTAAGTAGTTTTCACGTCTATCTCGTATTCTTGTTATTTAGCTTTATTGCAATTTACTTTGATGTTGATTTGAATTGCTTAGTATGGAACTTGGTTTGTGTCTTTAAATTTGTGGTTGAGCTAATTTTTAATTGGTCGTCCCATTCACCTCCCCTTTGGGACTCTTTGAGTGCTTTATATAATTTCACATTTATTCGCACGTGGAGACAGGTTAATTTCCTTGGAGCGAAGACTGACGTTTGTTCGGAAAAAATTTTGTGCCCTAAGCGATCAAACCGAAGCCAAAACACTCACACAAACACATAGAATTATGTGGTTCCCAAAATCGGAGACTCCACGGATATAACCGTAGCAATTAATCAGAAGGTGGAAGCTTTACAAGTTGTTCCTCACAACACTCAACACTCTGATCAATGAGTCTGACTATTATGGTCCTGTTCGCCTAAATAAGTCAAGTGGCTTATTTTTTTGTTCTTATTCAATTTTTTTTCGTATTTGTTAGTTTTTCGTTAATTTTTGAAATTATTGCATCGTCATGACGAGAGGAATCCAAAAACTATAAAATTATGATCAAAATCAATTTTTTTTGAATAAAGACGAAAATGAAAAACAGGAAAATGACGGCCCAGGACGTGTTTTGATAATTAATACCCGCCAAGGACAAGCTAAGAACATTTGTTAATGCCGAAAATATCATTGGCGGGTATTAATTATCAAAACACGTCACTGGCCGTCATTTTCCCATGAAAAATTAACAAATACGAAAAAAATTTGAATAAAAACAAAAAAAATAAGCCAGTTGACTTATTTAGCCGAACGAGCTTACATTGCTCAGTAGTCAATACAACTGTCAAGCACTACCCAGTTCTAATGCCGTGCACGCCTAGACAAAGCATCAATGGGAGCTCAAATAGATCTGTCAACAGAAAAATGTAGTTGGCCGTCCAACAAGTGGCGGAGAGAAATGTGACCTGATTTTCTCTTTCGTGTGCTTGTGAGTAGGATGGGAGCCACACCCCCATTTAACCTCCCTAGTCAACAAAACAATAGGAACATATAGTAGTAGCAAACCACAAGATTTTTTGTCACAGTGATTTATGTATACGCGTTCTTTGATTTGTATTTGTAGACTCAATCTAATTAGAGGTCTGTTTCCACTGCCCATTAATTTCTGAAAACCTCTCTCTCTCTCTCTTTCTCTCTCTCTCTCATACTGTATATAATCTGAAGTTCTGAACAAATACATATAGGCTAGGCTTGAACAGATCTCCCTTGATTACCAATCCATTTGACTTAGGAAGAGGAAAGTAATGGGTGGATCACCAACACCATCAGTTCTTCGTGCCTTGGCCTTCTACTTTGTTTCCCTCTTGGGCTTGGTTCAGATCGTCCGAGCTCAAAATGGTACTACTCCTCCTTCCGAAGGTACTCTCTCTCTCCCCCTCCCTCCCATCTGTTTGGGAGATCCATGCCTACTATGGCGTTACTCAAGTAGTACTTCCAACGATTTATGTTGCGGCAAATTTCCGGCAGGTGTACTATCATTAACTTTTATTGAGTAATTGAGAGATAATGAATGAGTCAAATTGTGTGATGATGATCTTTCAATTATATGGAGTACTATATGTCAATGTCACTTTGTATCGGAAGTACTGAATAATTGGCCTTGAATGAAAGTCTACTTTCTCTCTTTTTAAGTTAATAAAATTAGGAAAACATGTAGAGAGGTAGATAGAGAAAAACATGCGAAGAGGTAGTTAGAAAAACTCAAAACCAAACAAAGTGATGTTTCAATTTTTCTTTTTTACCAAAACAATAACAGGTGCTAAGGAACAATATATCAAAAGGAAACTCTATCTCTAAACAAGGGATCAAGAAACCAACAGTAGAGGATTGAGTCCAAAAACTACACCTAACTTCAACTAAATCCACCACTCCAAGCAGATACAACACTGTAAACATCCACACATGGGTGATAGAAGTCCCACAAACGGGGAGCAATCCCACACAGGGACACCAAAGAAGAGAAAGAGAACCAGAAAAAAAGAGAAACTAGTGACAAATATTCGTCGGATACATGGTGGAAGAAGCGGAGGTGGGGCGACGGATGGTGGTTTGGAGAGGATGAAGATGGGGATGAATGGGGAATGAGAGAAAACCTCCGGAATCTAAGATCGGGAGATGAAAGAGGGAGAAATTCCTCCCCTCCTGTTCTTTAGGGCCGGTTAGAGTAATTATAAGGGTTATTTACCTAGACACCCCTCAACGTTTACTTGTTTTTCACGGACACTCCCTCCACAAATTCTCACTACGGCCAGACCCCTCATTAAAGTTTTCGTTTGGGGCCAAACCCCGTTGGACGAATGGCTGAAAAGACTATTTTGCCCTTAGATATATATGCACATTACACAGCAAATTTTTCCCCAAATCCCAAACCCATTCACGACCCCTCTCTCTCTCTCTCTCTCAACTACAAACCGCAGCCGCCAATGCCGCCGTCCGATCATCTCCCTCAAACCGCAGTCGCCGCCGACCATCCTCCATCCCTAGCTGCTGCAAATACGATTAAAGGTTATTGTTTTCCCCCTCGCTGTCATCGTCGTTCTGTTTAGGGTCGTCGACTTCGAACTGTCGGCGAAATTGCTTCAAAGGAACACCCGCACGTCGACTTTGATTTTCAACTTTGAAACAACAAAAACTGAGAACATCTCTCTCTCTCTCTATCTGAACCAAGGTCCGTAGAATTAGGGGTTTTTTAAATGCTCTTAATCTACATTCTAGGGTTAGTTAGTCTGAGTTCTTGTTGGAGGGAGAGATCTATTTTTCTGGGTTGTGGAATAATCCTTCGATTAACCGAAAATATGGTTATATCTGACATGGTTATATCTGACGAGAACAAACCCTCTGTTATTAGAACCACAAACTTACAACTATAACAATTGGTTTTTTTTTTTTTTTTTACACGTTTTGAGTTTCAAAGACCCAGTTTCGAAAGTGGGTTTTCTGAAAGCCAACTGATTTCTTGATTTTTTTAATAAAAGGACTCAAATCAGTTGGAAAACCCCAAAATTCTAGATTGGGATTTCTGATTTTCTTTTTCTTTTTTGATTTGTGATAAAAGGAGAATCAGAGATTGGTAGCCAAAAGTTCGGGATGGAGCTCTCTGTGTAGACTGCCGGCCATTGGGTGATGTGGTGGTGGACCAGTTATGCTCCGGGTGGTGGGTGGTGGTGTGTGGTGGTTGGTGGTGGACCAGAAATGCGTTGAGCGAGGGGGAGCGGAGGACGGCGAGGAGGCAGCGGGTGTGGTGGTCGACGAGAATGCTGAGGAAGGAGGAGTTTGGGGAAGGGAGGGTTGGTCGCCAGGGGAGGAGGGTGGCAGCGACGGAGGCATCGGAGATGGAGAGGACGGTGGGGCGGAGGGAGAGGAAACATGGTTGAGGGTAATATTGGAACATTTTATTACTTTTGAAATAATTTCAATAAAAAAATTATCAGAGCTTGATGGAACTCTAACGGAAGGGTGTACGGGACAAAAAAAACTTTAATGAAGGGGTCTAGCCGTAGCGAGAATTAATGGAGGGGGCGTCCGTGAAAAACGGGTAAACGTTGAGGGGTGTTTAGGTAAATAATCCTAATTATGATGGTGTTAGTTTGGTATTGGTTGCAAGGCAGTTGGGTTGAATTGGGGATGGGTTGGCAGTTGGCTACCCCTTTGTCAATGTTTTATTTATTTCTTTTGGTAAGTAGGAAAACATGGCTTTGCATGTAGATGTGCAGTAATTGGTGTTTGGGGGCTGAACAAATATATGAGTTTTGGCATAACACATTTTTGGTTTTTGGGTTTAGAGAGCAAAAGCCAAAAAAGGCTTGGAGGAGCTTTTCCCATTCTCCTTTTCTACTTCTCATATTTATTGGAAACAAAAAGATCAAATTGCCCTTTACTTATTTTGGAAATAACCACACGCCTTAATAAATGATTAAACATTAACCTCTCTACACGTCCCTATATTTTACATATGCCTTGGAAGTTCGAAGATCGACAGAAAGAGTGTTCCTGGGTTCTTAATCGTTAACTACTTTTCAAACTCAACTCATTAGTTCTGTATAGCATAGCAGCCCATCAGTTTTGCGTTTTTGTCTTTGGGATAATCTCTAAGAGAAGGCATAATTGCTAACCTTCTGAAATTGACAGTAATAATGGGATTTTAATCTTTGAAATTTTTTTTGGAGGCTTCCAATTACCAAAAAATAAAGTAAGAGCAAAAAAGACTTCAAACCAAAAAACATAATCTTTATTTCACTTCGTTATTTTACTTATTTTTATTTCTTCCTAATTACCTATAAAATTGAAAAATAGTTTGAGACGTTCAAATAACAAAGAAGAAAACAATTTCCCTATATAACTTTAAAAATTTTATTAACAAATTATTCATATACACTTATATACTATAATAAAGGGGCAACATGGTAAAAATCCAATCCATAATTTATTTTCAACACATATCTTCCAAACACTACTTCTCTTGCAAAAAGTTAAAAATGAAAAGCCAAAAAAGTAGACTCCCAAATATCCACGTAGTTTCTCTCGCTTTTTTTTTTTTCCACGAATAGAACACTTGTATTTAGTAGCGCTGTAGCGGGCACCAACATATTGCACAATTAGGAATTCAAGTGGTAATATTCCTTCGAATTCAGGAATACGGTAGCAAATCTCATCATATCATCCTAAAAATGAGAATAGTTTTAGATTTTAGAAGGTCGGCCCAAGCCCCCAACCTATTCTCCACAATTTTTTTCCCCAACCTATGCTATCCAGAGATGTCCTTCAAAATAAGTGTAGACACCTTATTCTAGATTGTCCAGATTAGTTTACTTACGGTTTTTGATTACCCTATGATGATTAAGGTCGAGAACGCCCTGAGATTGTTGGAATGTTTGGACTTTGAGCGTTCCAAACCACATTCAAACCCTTTTTCGAAATCCCTTTTCAAATCCTTCAAGCCAGAATCGAATGGCCTCAGCAAAACCTTACTTGCATACGCTGGTACTGTGCTGGCGTGCGCTGATAAACTACCACGTGTCAGTTATCGACCGTTGACTTAGTTGTCACTGGCGCACGCAGGTATAGTGCTATCGTACACCAGTCAAGACCAGTCAAATGTCACTATTCAACCACGTGTACAAGACTTTTACGGCTACCCCAGTACGGTGATGATTATAAATATACTAGGATGTTCCCCCCTCTCCTACAACCCCTTTCATGCAAGTCTCATTCATTTAATGCATGGAGACTCCCCTCTCTAACTCAGCCAGCCCTTCTATGCTGGTTACCACCCCCCTCTCCTTCACCCTTCAGCCTATAAATACCCCATTGCATTTATATGCAAGGGGTTAACCCTTATTAAGGCTCCAAGTCTCTCCCTCTCTTCATTCCCCTTGGTTACTTGCTTTCTCTCCCTCCATTACTTGGAAGAGTAAGCAAGAAGCCTCTTTGCACTCTCTTCACCCCCTTTTACTCATCATCCATCTCTTAAACCTCAAGTTGAAAGCTCCAACATTCAATCAACCTCAAAACCAAAGGTATACCACCTTCTGCAAACTCTCTGTTTTGACCCCTGAGGGGGGGTTGACAGGGTCAAGGCTGGTAATCAATACAAATCCTAGCCCTAAAGCTAACAAGGTTTCAAAGCCGTGTATAGCCAAAACTAGTGGCGCACGCCAGTAAAATTCAGCCGTACGCCAATCATGGCAGTACGTGCAGTACTGGCGTGGGGATCATTGCTCTGCTATTTTATGCTTTTCTTTCCATTTATCACCTTATTGCATGCTAAAAAATAGTTTACTGCTTTCTGTATTTAGAACTGAGTAGTTGTCTATTTGTTTCTTCTACTTTGAAATGCCCCTAGGATTCTTCCGGTCATATTTCAGAACCCAGAAAATGCAAAGCCAAACACTGGATAAAAGTATCTAACTGGCGTATGATCTACGTAGACCGGCGTACGGCAGTTAGATCAAGCCCAGTGTCTGGCCCTTGTATTGGCATTTAGGCCTTGGCATCTGTTTATTTCTCATCACACTGTTTATGGGGTGTTCCACTCATTTTATGGCTCTAAAGCCATATCTGCTGTCTGTAATTATATTTATTCTGCTATATTATCTACGTGGTTTGTCCTAGGTGTGCACTTGTCCTTTCCAGAGCCCAGAGGGTTGAGAGTAAGTGTTGTGAGTTTAGGCTTACTGGTGTACGCCAGTCAGTGAGTGGCGTGCGCAGGTCAGATCCGCATGCAGTGGCGTGGCCAGTGTACGCAGGTTTCCTCTTGCGCATGACACTCCCGGATTATTGTGTTCCAGTTTATTTAAAACACTCACAGGTGCTTGTTTTCAATCTATTTTACTTGTTTCAATAAAGCAAATCATCCATCACATTTTGCCATATAAAAATGCAATTTGTTACAGTTTTGATCCCTATTAACTGCTCCCCCACTCTAATTGGCTAAAAAAAATGATTAATGAGAGAAAAATGCAAAAGTTTAACAAAATGCCCGAATAGAGACCGATCTCCGGATTGGGCGAGAGGGGTGCCATAAAACTCTTCCCCTCTCGTAACCTGACTCCTAAACCTCAGATATCGAAGGTGACGGCGGTCCAGTCTACGCCTTTTCAAAATCAAAAGTAGCAAACATTTCAAGTTCGGTTCCTTGGGTATTTCACCGCTAAAACCAGAGTGGCGACTCTGAATCGAAGCATTTCGCTGTGCTTTTCTAAAAAAGGACGCCCCCGATTTTCAACATAAATAAAATTTCAGGGCCGTGTGCCCACAATAAGAAGTTTGCTTCCTCTGAAATTTCTTTATGTTGGAAATTCGATGGACCAACTACACTTAAAATGTTGGAGATAATTGAAAATTTTGACATTTAATATGGCTTTGGATTCTTTGCTCATTTATTGTGTTGGACCTCATTACTCTCCCCTTATCATGATATATAACATTTACTACATGCACCATACTGGTTTCTTGATTTTGGAAATCTACGTGTGTGTGTATATATACCAAGTCAGTACATAGAGTGTAGTAGGCCGAACGTCACAGCTCAAACCTTGCATATGGGAAGGTCGGACCAAGGTTAGGGTCGAAAAGGGTGGCCGTACTTAAACCCAGGCTTGGTCATAACTGGGGTGTGGCAATAAAAGATGACGCACCTACTTGACAGCCTATTCCAAGAGAAAGTCATCCCGCTCGGCTACCCTCAAGGCCAACAAATCCATCGGCTGTTTTCCCCTGCAAGCCACCTACCCTCGAGCTCGGCCGAGGGTGAGGCTCGGCTAACCATAATGCCACGTGCCACCCCATGCGCTGAAGCAGTTATGCCAAGAGATAATGATGGGCGCGCATGGGGGTGCCAGCTCGATCACACCGAAACGGTTACCAGACCTTATCGGTGGCATCACAATGACGTCAGCCGACCCGTGCAAGGCACATGCCCGTACTTGGAGAGCAAGCCAAGCAGACTCTATACATACCAAAGGATAACAACCTTAAAGAGGTACATGCTTCTATACCCTAAAACCCTAGTATCTTGCTTTGCTTTCTGCACATTCTCATATCCTCTCGCTAGAAGGCCTTGCCGGGCAACCCCAGCCAAGTCTTAGTCGTGCATTCACTGTGCAGGCTAGGGCAAGAAGGCTAGGCAACTCTCGAACCAATTGAAGAGGAACTTGGATCAAGGATTAACGGGCCACACAATTGGTGAACCCGACGTGAAACGCTTCTGATTCAAACGGCTTGAATCTCCTTCAAACCACCCTCCTCTTCCCAAAAACAACCACAACCACAGCCACTATGGGCAGAGACCTGACGGACGTTACCATCGATAGATCTGTCAACTATTTTTTAAGTTAACTGTCCACGGTCGTCCATTCTTTCGTCTTAAACTCAACTTTTGACATATCTATCAATATCCAGGCAAGCTGATTTTTCGCGTGAATACATTATTTTGCAGGCCCTATATGATGAACGGTTCTAATTACCCAAAAAAAACCACGAAAGAGGCCCGCGGGGGTGGCAGAAAACCCCTATTTTCCTCCGCCTCCGGAAAGAATATTTTCTCTAAGAATTATACTATAAAACTATAGAATTGTATTGCCAATTGACTGTTGGTTTGCGTTATGGTTTAGTATTTTCTTTTCAAAACAAGATTACCATGTCAGCTCTAACTCGTTCTTTCTTTTCTTTTCTTTTTTGGAATTTCGGGCAGTGAGTGCTTTGAACTCCGTGTTCAACCAATAGAGAATATTCGCAAAATATTATCAATGGAACATAAGCGGAGAACCATGCAGTGGAGCCGCCATCGACACTAGCGGTAGCTGGGCCATCAACAATATAGATTACAATCCCGGTATCAAATGCAATTGCAATGGGACTGTTTGCCACATTACCCAACTGTAAGTCTCTTACTAGAAAATACTTCTAGGAATTTTCTCCACGATCCCCATATGATCCATATTGGAGTATGTCTAATTGGTGTACTATTCTCAAGAAATGTTGTAATATTGTCTAGTGGTACAATCCCAGGCTTTTAACCTTTTTGGTCCCCAATGTATTACTTTTGTCTCATTTTCGTTCCCAATGTAAATATTGAAGACATTTAGTCCCCAACATATCAATTTTGTACCAATCAAGTCCCCAAGTCTAACACAATTAGTCTCATCCGTCGAAATGAGGGGCATCTTCGTCATTTCACCCACCCCTCATTTCCTGTAAAAAAACAACCGGAAAAATGATCTTAAATCATCATGACCACTAACTTAAGAGCTCACTCCAACCACCAAATCCCCACCTCCAAGCCCATTTCATGAAATCCGAATTCGAATCCCCAAAGGGGTTTTTGTCTTTTGTACCAAAATCACTATATTTTTCAGCTACTTTCCCATTTTTTAGCTCAAATTCGAACCCTCCACGGGATTTTCGTCTTCTATACCAAAGTCACTGCCTTTTTCAGCTTCCATATTAACCTCCAAAGCCTTCTTTGCATCAACTTCAACATATTCAAGAACCCATTATTTCTTGACCGCGCCAAGCTTTGTTGCAACAAAGAAGCACCACAAAATCGGGCGAAACCTGTAGAATCTCCTCCACGAACCGACCCGAAAGCCCTTGAACCAGCAAGCTGAGAGTCCCTTGGTGAGTACCGAGTCAGAATCGGCCTCAAACACGACATTCTTGTCCGAGTCAACGTAGGCCGGCTCGGAAGCAGACCTGAGAAACACAACCCTTCACCTTGTTTTTGAACTGGGTTTCGAGGGGTTTGAGGTTCTTGCACTCTGTCTCCTTCACTTACCCAAACCACTATCTTTGCTCACCATCACCTCCATGAAACCCCCACAGCCACATCTCTCTATTCTCTTCTCTTCTCTTTTTTTCCCCATTTTTCTTTGATAGGAATTTGGGGTGAGTTAAATGACGATGATGCCCCTCATTTTGACAGATGGGGTAATGACATTAGACTTGGAGAGTTGATTGGTACAAAATTGATACGTTGGAGACTAAATACCTTCAATGTTTACAGCGAGGACAAAAATGAGACGAAGATAATACTTTGGGGACCAAAAAGGTTAATATGACTACAATCCCATCTCAGTCTAGCTAGAAAGTGATGAGTGCATTAGGGACAAGTTTGGAGTGAAAACAACTACAGATTGTATTAACCATTGGAGATGGGATCATCATTTGCAATGTAGGTCAATTAAGGAGGGTGATTTTGAATGAGGACGAATGATAGGAAACGATTTGAGCCAGGAAGATTTTTGAATTGTATTGAGGGTGATAAAAGAGGTAGAGGAAGGCCAAGAAGAGAACTAATTACTGATTCCTGATGAAGTCATTTTGAAGTAAAGCTATCATGATTCACTAAAATTCCTACATTGATGCTAGCTAGGACTATGATTTGCCTTTGACGGGATTACTTCAATCACACCTCAATGAAAAAAAAAAAAAAGGGCTGTGCTGCAATGGTGACGAACAAACAAAACCCTCACAAAGAGACTCTCACCAATCCCAAAATACAAGTTCTCTTACCAAATTAAAAATCCAATAGGAATCTCTCACCAAATTCAGACTCTCTCTCATCGAGTCTCGCAAAACGGAATATTATTGCTCCACAGATGTGTCTAGATGTCACACAGAAACAAATGATTCTTATGAAACCTTACGGTTTCAACCAAAAAGAATCATTGAAACAGATGATCTTCCAGACGGCCGAAGGCCTACAGAACCCACCATAGAAGGGACAACCAGAAGTAGATGAAGATCGAACAGACGATCCCTAAGGTTCTACAGATGAGACCCCCTGGAGCCTATTAGAGGGATTCACTCAAGAAGTCAAAACCCTAATAAGAGGCAAGGCTATATTTATAGCCACAGATTACTTACTAAAGCTAGAATCCTTGCCAAATTATGTTTCCTTTGTATATAGAGTCCAAAACCAGAAAGGAAGCTCCAAAAGATTGGACTTCCTAAAGATTGGTATCTATAACGTCCGCACATAAGCTAAGCAAGGGATCCACCAAAAATGCCTTTTGAACTTCACAAAAGTTCTTCCTTCGAATTTTGAACGTAGTTGATTGAAAACAACTTGAAGATGACTTGATGCGGTGAAACTCCTTCATACCAACATGAGTGAGGACATTTAGTGCTCGACTGTTTGTCGCCCATTCATTTTTCTGTCTTTGGTGTACTTCGCACTTGGTTATGGACTGGCGACTCTAGTTTCAGTTGGAGTTGTATATTTGACCTCACATGCAGTCCAGACATCCTCGTCAATAGCCTTTGAATAGGCTCCATCTTTTCCCTCCCGTGATCGGAGTTCGTTCTTTCTAGCGGCAAAGAGTTCGTTCTTTCTAGTGGTGAAGGTGTTACATGATCTTGGGTAAAATTCAACCCCGAAAGCTAGCTATTGAAGTGAGTGAACCCTCACACTTATATACTTCATATTACTTTGGTTCTCAGACAATGTGGGCCTTCGTTTCACAGGAGAACGGTTTGAACTCAACTCCATTGCAAATCAAGGGTCCTCTTAGAACTCAACGATTCCACATTTTAGGGACCCGCTCTGATACCGAATGAAATTCCTAGATTGATGCAAGGACTATGATTGGCCTTTGACTAGATTACTTCAATCACACAACAAAAATACCAATCACACAAGGATCAAAGATAAATCACGGGAAGGAATCATGTACTAGAAACATAGTATGATTACAAGTATTCTTATTCACAACTGTGTATCCTCACCAAGAGTCCTAAGAACTACTTGTTGAAGGCTTGAAGCCAAACTCATCGTAACCTTGCACGATCACTACATCTTGAATCCTCATACCTTTCAGAAGCACCTTTTGAACTCCACAAAAGGTCTTGCTTTGAAGTTTGAACATAGGTGATAGAATACCTCTTGATGTCATGACTTGATTAGGTTTAGAGATCCATAGATCTTCATGTTTCTTTCAAAATACACAGACCCTAGCACTCCCAGAAGTTTGGAGATGGAAATGAGAGCTCTTGGAAATGAATACAGCTCTCAGTACCGTAACTAATCCATTTTTATAGAGAAGCCACAACTTGACAATTTTGCTTGAGCGAAGAAAAGTCACTCGAGCGTAAGCATCCAGTAGACCTCGCTTGACATCTCGCCTCATGGTCTCTGGAACAAATTTTCCAGCTTCAATATTGCTTCAATGCTTTCCAAAAACACTGGACTAATGACTACCGGACTCGTATTCAATAAAAATGAAATACAAATTCCTTTCCACAGCCCTAGACAGACACTTTAGAAAGAAAGTAAAAGAACCATACAAGTCAATAAAAGGGAATACGTGCAAATGCGTGTTTTGGTCAAGAACGTGCCAACTAAAAGGGAGCTCGGCCTATAGAGCTTACATTTACCATGCAGTTGAAGTCAGAACCTTGATTTATGAACTCAAGCTCTTAGTACCGTTTGTTGAAGTCTTCTCACTTACTGCTTGCCTTATTTACTATTTTGTAACAGCAAAGTCCGTGCTCTGAATGTTACTGGAGGAATCCCGGAGGAGCTGTGGTCTTTGACTTCCCTCGCATATTTGTATGTTTACCCACTGATGTTTTAGTTTAAACAATGTTTCATTTTCCATGCCAGAAAAAAATGTTACGTTTTCTCTATGTGAACTGTGACACACTATTAAATTGAAACCTTCAAAATCGTGATGTTGATCGTCTCCATATATCTACATGTGTAATGCATCGTTGGATAAATTTTTTTTAACTATGTCATTCAAAATTCTCTCTCATCACATGATGGTTTACTAAGGTTCTTCCATATTTTGCAGGGACTTGGTCCGAAATTACCTGACTGGTCCCCTGTCTTCATCCATTGCCAATCTAACTCAAATGCAGCGGCTGTAAGCCACCTTATTTTTTATTTAATGCTGTTTGCTGGTCGTTAATATTTTATCCATGTTTAGCTAAACTCCTTTAACAGTCTGACACCTCATTTAATTGTTTTCAGGAGCCTGGGGGTTAATGCATTATCGGGGGAGGTTCCAAAGGAACTTGGAAAACTAACTAATCTCACAGATTTGTACGTTATTCTTGAATTTGTACGTCTCTAGGTGGTAACTTCATGTTTTAGTTTTCTATTAACAGCAATGCAACTTGTTGCAAACAAGTACGAGTCTGCCCACTTATAATCATCTTGTGCCCACAACCGTGTCATCTACGTAACAGTTTGTAATTTGGATTTTTTTTATATCGAAATCAGTTGTTTGCTGCAGTGGCATTGAGTTCCTTATTCCATTGAAAATTGGAATCACTCGTACGTATAACTGAAAGATGAGCCTATTTTCTGATGTTGTTAACTTGGTAATTTGCAGAAGCATTAGCACGAATAACTTCTCTGGCTCTTTCCCATCAGAACTGGGGAATTTGATAAAATTAGAACGCCTGTAAGTGCTGAGACATTCCGCAATCTAGTTTCTTTTTTCTTTTCTATTTTTGAGTAAAAAGGGTGAGGAGGGGGTGATGGGGCATAGCAACTCTCCCTTGGGAGTGACCACAAGGACTCCAGACCTACGGCGGGCCATAACAACTACCACCCCACCAAGGGCTAGTGGCCTACTGCCGGGCTTCGCAGGAGGACCAAGTTCGAGAGGGGAGTTAGCACGATTCGAACTATGACAAAAAATCAGCAGTTACAAAAATCCACCCAGTTATAGGAATTAAACCAAACCAAGTTCCTGAAGTTCTTTATATACTAGTTCATGGCTGACTGGCTGCAATGAATTCTATGTGGAGTAGCTGGCAAATATTCTAGTTTCTCTCCTTCTCCGCAACGATTTTGCAGTAAAGGAACCCTGATGAGTTCTTAAGTTTCACATTATAAACATCATAAAGTTTTTAAGGCCTGTAAATTGTAACCTCTATAAGGCTGGCATCGGATGCAAAAAGTTCAAGCATCATACTTACATAATTCTCCGCCTTGACAGCTTCTTCCACAGTTCTGGAGTTAGTGGAGCTATTCCATCTACATTTGCTGCTCTACAAAACCTGCAAATAGTGTAAGAGCTTTTTGGCTTATCCTTTGTCTTATCTGGTAAATTTGAACATGTTTTTAATAGTAGTAATTGTTTTTGTGATCAAGAAAGAATTTTTTTTGAGAATTTCAGGTGGGGTTCGGATAATGAACTCACAGGGAGCATACCTGAATTCATAGGGAACTGGTTAAATCTTAGCGTCCTGTAAGCAATGTGTACGCTGTGTCCTCTTTATTTCGACCATCATATCCTGATCATTGCTTTATTTAAAACTGGGCACCAATGTTTGATAACCGAGATGCTTTTTTAATTAAAGTATTGATACTTCATTCAGTAACCTCTATTTTATGTAATCAGTGAATTTACGTAGTTAGTTCATCTGTAGGAGGTTTCAAGGAAACGCCTTTGAAGGTGGAATACCATCAACATTTTCCAAATTGACCTCGTTGACGGACTTGTGTGTGTTACTCTTTCTACATCTTCTCTTCAAGTTTAGCATATGAATGAAGTTCTCTTCTCTTCTATAACATACTGCTGTATTATATAGGAGAATAAGTGATTTATCTAACGGAAGCTCTTCACTGGCATTTCTGAAAGATATGAAGTCTCTGAGTACCTTGTACGGCAACAAACACTGTTATAGTTGACAATCAATATTGAAATATTTTTCGTCTTCATGATCCTCCATTATTTTTTTACAAACTTAACGAAACTCAGTGGTTTCTCGCCTGGCAGAATTTTGAGGAATAACCATATTTCTGGTACCATCCCCTCCAATATTGGTGATTATCAGAGTTTGTCTCAACTGTAAGTTATAGCATCAGCTTCCATGCATTTCAACCTAAAAGTTTGGCAGTTGATAATCAGGTTGATGAGCATGGGTCAACATCTCTCTATGAAGTAAACGTAAACGTCTAGTTTTTAACGTTTTAAAGCTAACTTGTAACAACCATGTTCTGTCTAATTTTCAGGGATTTGAGCTTTAACAATTTAATTGGACCAATTCCAGATTCTCTCTTCAATTCGAGCTCTCTCTTATACTTGTAATAAACACTCTCTCTTACTTCTGATAAACAAGTTGTGCAATGTTTTTTTCTAAAAGCGTTTTAGAAAATATGAATGTTTATGTGTTGAACTAGTTCGTGTATGTTCAGGTTTCTTGGGAATAATAAATTGAATGGAACTCCTCCCGCGCTAAAGAGTCCTTCTCTTCTGCATATGTAAGTCAGTCTTACATAACCATTCATAGTTCAAGGAGATTCTTTGCAGGTGGTACTTGGACGTTTATGGTCATTATGTAGAGTTCCAAGAATGTCATGGTTAGATGATTTCAGAAGCATAACCCACTACTGTACAGTCATATGATTTGATTGCTTATTAAATTGTATAGGTTCAATTTTGGGCGAATCAGTAAATTGTTTATAACTTTAAGGCCGCATCGATGCTTGGAAAAAAAAAATAATGTTAATGGGCATCTTTGCTACTATGTTTTGGTGCACAAATATGAGAACATGTACAGTGGCGGAGCCAGGATTTTGATAGGGGGGCCGGCTTAACATTTATATATTTTTATCGGAATGTATACTTATTATATCATTGGGGTTTTGCTTTTTAGTTCATTACATTTGTACATTGAAATAATTTTTAGGCTATTTCAACTGTCACGTGTTTATTTTTTATTTAAGAAAGAAATTGAGAAATGAGAATATAAAATAGCCAATTTTTTACCTAATCGAAGCAAAATTAGTAAGATTATCAGGTATATAACTATACATGAATAATTATCAATAATATTCACAATCAGGTATATATAAAAGAAAAATTTTAAAACTCGGAGACGCTCGTGGAGCCGGGGCCGGGCCCCCCAGGCCCCTACATACCTCTGCCCCTGAACCTGTATCTTAAAGAAGTGTTTGGGAAATGGAAATCTTGATTCATGCAGTCATGGTAGTACACTGATATGTAAGCTGATGACAAAATCTGAGGCTTCAGCGGTCAAATGTAAGAATGAACAATTTATCGGTTCTCAGTAGAACGAAAATCTCAACTAAGCATCCCCATTATGTCATTGCCTGCAGAGATGTGTCATACAATCAATTATCGCCGGCACTTCCATCTTGGGCGAACAACAGGTGATTCTCTTTGTGCTGTATGTTTTTAATGGTATTCTGTGGTCTCTGAACATTTAGTGATACAAAAAGAAAGATGTGTAATTTCCTATATACAATTCAAGTGTTGAACAACATGATTATGGTGCTGTTAATGCACGAGTTTGTCAGCTTTAGAGGATGTATGATCCTAAGTCCTAAATATAAACGGAAAACGGATATTTTTCAAGCTGTTCTGATATGAGATACCATGTCTGAATTCTACAGTTTATTTCTTCACCCACAATTTCTGTACTCAGCTGAATGAGATTTACCGCTTAGTTTTTGTATCCCTTTCTTATATTCAGTGTTCTTGTGTAATGGGACCGGACCCTTGATGAAACTGGCTGCCATCTGTTTTTCACTTTCTAAACCACAGATGAAAATTTTGCGTTGTGATTTGTGCAACCTGTTTGTTAGAAGTCCAGCAAATGGGGCCTATGTAAGAAGTTAACTAGACAACTTTGGAAGCATTCTGTAGAAACTTTATATCCATCTCAAAACCAATTGGAATGAGTGGAGAGGTCCCAATTATTAATTGATCACCCATTTCACTCCCAAGCAATGTGGGAGACTCTATTTCTTTAACACCCCCTCACGTGCAGCCGCGTTTGAGGTCTGTCACGTGTGGCCACTTTTTGGGTCCTGTCAACGTGCAACTTTTTTGCTGGTCTGTCATCGTGGGGTGTGAATTGTGAATTTTTTTATAAAATGTGGGGTGGAATGGGCGCTGCTCTGATACTGTATAGAAACTTTATATCCATCTCAAAACCAATTGGCAATGAGTGGAGAGGTCCCAAATATTATTAAGTAATCACCCATTCCACTCCCAAGCAATGTGGGAGATATAGAATTGCAATGGTGTGAGATTTTGAACATCCTCCTCCAGAATCCTGATAAAAATAGCTCATACCTGGCATCACAAAGATAACGTGGAGAATCCATGATACATGTCCTTAAAACAAGTACTGGAGTAATAATACTTGAAAGCTTAAACATTGATTAGTTATACTCCATGCTCATGTTCTTTGTTTCCACAAGATGTTGCTGATGAATCATTCAACTTCAATTGCGTTAATTATGTGGCAAATTCAACTTGCACTAATCAATATCCATTCTTCTTCTGCATGTAGTGTTATGGCTACAGGATTTGACTGTATTCCGGAGAATCTTCCCTGCCTTGGGGATATTCGCAGTTCTCTTAAGTGTAAGTGCAATTTAGAACCTCCCCTTACCCTTTATTCTGAGACGGGACACATAAATTCTATCATGCTAGAAAGAGGATCTTTGAGTTTAGTTCTCTTTGAATCATCAAATCCTTTTAATAATTCTAAAAGTAGGTCAACTTAGACCGGTAACTGTTAGCTGAATTGGTACACAATGCTGGGCTTTTTTCCTAATTGTTTAAGCTTATGGAATAATTGGTGACTTGATGGTATTAGAGCTTCAGTTCGTAGAGGTCCTAAGTCAATCCAAGTCTCGTAACTTCTGTTCATTCCATTGTTTTATGTTACCATGCGCTCTCTGTGTGAGCATCTGTACACCTTATTCGGTGTTGCTTTGATTGTCTCTTGATATGTGGGAATGGACCGTACATGGTGGGGTGTTACATAGTTTGATATTGATTTTGGTTTACTGTGAACTGTTGTGTATGTGGTCATGCAAAATCCTTTCGTACTCCCTCTGAGATTTGAAGCCTATGTAGATTTATTTAATGCTCCTTCACCATTTGTTCTTCTTTTATTTCCACCAAGGGTTGTTGCTAGTCAATGGCCTATTTTTTGAGTTCCAATCTTCCAATCTTACAATGCCCTTTGCCAATGAAAGGCCAAAAGAAAACATCTTCTTCTTCTTCTTTTTCTTAAATTTTATACTTGTCAGATGAAGTGAGAAATTCCTTTCCTTGTTAATGTCAAAACTTCACATGTAAAATGCAGCGAAGTCTAGTTTGTCTTCAAAAAGTGTAAATTCCCACTTCTAGAAGTTCATTAAACCCATAAGATGCATCACATGATCAAGGAGATGTGGCTGTTTTTTTCTTTTTTTCTGCTGCACCTTTTTGAACTCTAATCTGATGAATTCCTCTTCCCCGATGGTTTGCAGATTCTGACTTTGCGATTAATTGTGGTGGTCCAGAGATAACATCTAGTAGTCAGATTGTATATGAGCGGGATAACGAGACTCTTGGTCCAGCTACTTATTATGAGGCTAGTACAAAAAGGTGGGCAGTTAGTAATGTCGGGCGCTTCAACGAGCTAAACGATCCCCAGTATACGAGTTTCTCTTCAAGTCAGTTCAATACTTTGGATTCGGAGCTGTTACAGACAGCACGAATATCACCGGGATCACTAAGATATTTTGGGCTGGGACTTGAGAATGGTAATTACAATGTGACTCTCGAGTTTGCAGAGACAGCATTCTTAAATCCCCCATCTTGGAAAAGTCATGGAAGGCGTGTTTTTGATATATACATCCAGGTCAGTGCCACGTTATCACAATTGGTTTTTTTTTTTTTTTTGATAGTCCTCAATTTTTTTTTGAAAGAAAAAATAACTACAAAGAACAAGGAAGGCATACCTTCCATTACAGGAGACAAACAACAGAACAATAACTACAAGCTAAACAGTAGCAGGAGTCCTGGGAGAAATCTGCCAAGAGCATAGGGACAAATTTAAGGGGGTCAGCTTTACATTGGAGAAATTGGAGCCCTTAATTCGAAAATCAAATGTAATTTTCTGGAGAGAGAAGATTGGGGTCTTTGAATCCCCTGAAAATCATGCAATTCCTTTCTTCCCAAATATAGTAGACCATAGCTGCCCAAGTCATTTTCCTAATGGTGTTCGTGAAAAGATTTGCCACAGAACTTCCTTATTGTGGCCACGTAGTCCTTTAAAAAGGGCGGCTAAGGAAAAGGTGGTACATCTTCATTATGCAGATTGCAGAGAAAACATATAGGGAAGATTCGCATGCCCCAGCTGATTATTTTATCCTTTGGTCTGTTATTTTCGTAACAAAAATATAATTTATAAAACAAGGAAATAGCTATTATTCCGAAGAATAGCGGTTAAGTTCAAGATCGTATACGGGAAGTAAAAAGCTAAGTTATTGTACTTCCAATCAATGTCTAACTTAATTCAAGAAGCAAATAGAAGTTGGATTTTGATTTGAGTAAGCTAAAACTAACTAGAAAGCAATTAAGTTTTGGAAATTGATGACAGAAAAGGGACTAGGGTTTCGATTCAACCTCCCCTTGGATTATAATTGTGGCGAAGTCTAGGGTTTCATTCAACATGTAACCAGACCACCGATAGGGTAGCAATTCCTATCAATAATCCCTGAAAGACTATCTCAACACGGCACGGATCGTCTCATTAGATTTAACCAAAGACACAACCCATCTCACGTGTATAACCCGTCTCACGTTGTATAGTCTATCTCAAAGCTTATCACGTAATGAAAACGATTGTACAACGGTGCTTGATATCATGAATACAAACACAAAAGATAAAGGGAAACGATTTTGCCACTCCCTTTTTTGTTAAGAGCACTCCCCTGCAAGTGTATTTTTGCACCAAAAATACACTTGCAAAAAATACACTTGCAGAGGAGTGCCGTTAACAAAAAAAAGGAGTGGCAAAATCAGCAGCCAAGATAAATTGAAAAAATAGTGACTTCTATAAAAACTATAAATAAATCAAAGACATATAATTAATTTTACATAAAAACCGGCCCTTGAAATCTAAACAACGATACTTACTTGGAGAAGCATCCTCATCGCCCTAGCGAGAGTGTTTAGCCGATCATGGAGTTTTTCCCTCTGCCGCAGTGTAAAAAAGATCCCCCGGAAATATTCATCCCATTTCCTAACTAAGAGAATAACCTTCCTTTTTGTCTTGATTCTCGTGCAAGCTCAAACCATATATTCTTTAATTAATTGGTGGAGCATTGGGTCCACCATTAAGAAATATTTTAGACCACTTAACCGGCACATGCTACGTGACACTCACAAGCCTGAATTATCGGTTCAACTTCTGGACCATCTTTGCACTAATTAAATCGAAGGCCAAATTGGTTGGACTGTCACCATTTGTTCGCTCTTCACATTTAACTCCTCAATTTAGCTCCGAATGTCATCCAACGGCTCCGCAGATCCTGAAACGAGCAAAACAATTATCAAGCCCCAAGTAGTGCGTAAAATGGATATAACAAGCCTAAGTTAAGGGGCGTAAATAGGTGTATTTACTCACCTATCATACTTAGTCCTATGGCATCCTCTAATGGCCATCCAATGAATGAAAAGATGTCGAGGAAAGGACATGGAGTACCAGATTAGGTGATGCCAGTGTACCGTAGGTTGGTGGATTCTAACAGCATATCAAGTATATGCAACCCTAATGGTAGAATGTGAAGAGATTATCCATGGAACTTGATCAAGTCTAGCATAGTTAGGATGGAAATGTGGAAGACGAGATGTTGGGAAAGGCCAAGTCCGTTCAGTGATATAAACAAGATTTGGACACTTCAGCATCAGTATGGATACCTGATGGATGAAGGGCCAAAATATATGCTTAGGGGCCCTTGAGGCAGCCAATTGTCGTGCCAGAGGAATGTGCTATTCCCATCACCAATAATATGCTTGATGCAAGGTCTAGCAATAGCCCTAAAGGCTAAGAATTTTTCTCCATGTCCATGAATGGCTAGAAGGAACTTCTAGAGTCCAGAAACTCTTTCTTTGAATAAGATGCTTATAGCACCACGTAACCCATAGATAATTATGATGAGAGCAAATATATCACAGCTGTCTTAGGAAGTATGCATGATTCCATTCCTTAATTGCTCTTAAACCAAGTCCTCCTTTTTTTGGTGAGCAAACATTGGCTAAGCAGCTTTGTTAGAGTGGGAATATGCTTCAGTACTAGTCCATAGGAAGTTTCTGAAGAGCTTATAAATATTCAAGCAAACTGAGTTGGGAAGAACAACATGCATGGTCTAGGAAACTTGTATACGAAAAAGGACTGACTTTATGAGTTGCAATCTTCCAGCGTATGATAAAGGATTTATTGGCCCGACTTTTGATTTTATCCTGGATTTTAGAAATGAGACCTTTGCGATCTGCAACACAGAGTTTTGAGGATAATAGGGGGACATCCAAATATCTAACTGGAATTGTACCCATTTGGAAAGCCCAACAGAGAACACATGATCTCCTTGTCCTGATTTTCCATGCCTAAAAATACACCCTACTCTTGATCTTGTTAGGCTGCCGGCCAGAGTATTAACAACTTCTTGAAAAGACTGATTGTTGGGGTAGCACAGAATAAACAAGTCATCGGCAAACATATGTTAGTAATCCCTAGTTCTTTCTTCCGGGGGTGGTATGAGAATTGCTCTAAATTAATGTGAATTTGGAAGATCCTAGAAAAGAATTACATGACCAAGGTGAATAGGTATGGGGAGAGGGTTTTGGGTGGAACTCATCTCCAAAAGTTAACTATTGAGTGAGGGAGCCCTCGCGCTTATATGCTTCATGTTACTTTGGTACCGAGGCGATATGGGACTTTGCTTCATACCCTCCCTCAAGCGCAGCGTGGTCACTCGGCAGCACCTGCCATGTAGGCCCGAGACACGCACCCTACCCATTTTTGGTACCTAGCATTGATACCATGGTACACAATTTTGGATAGAAGTCAACACCAAAAGACAGCTACTGAAGTGAGGGTGCCATCACACTTATATACGAGTAATTCGTACTATTACTTTGGTACCCTGTGAGACTTCGCTTCACAAGGGGATCCCCTTAAGTTGTTACTATTTTTTTGGTTCTTAAGTTATCAACCTCTTCATTATAGGGGAATCTGGTTCGGAAAGATTTTGACATAAAAAAGGCGGCCGGTGGGGTCTCTTTACAAATAAAGATGGTTTTCCCAGCTTAGGTATCAAAAAACTACCTTGAAATCCATCTATTTTGGGCTGGTAAAGGGACTTGCTGTGTACCTGCTGAAGGTACATATGGACCTTCTATTTCAGCAATCAGTGCTGTCCCAGGTAATACGTTTTGTAAATATTTGATTCAAGTTTAAAAATGTTAGTTGCAATTTTCTTACGACTTAGATTTTCTACAGATTTCATCCCCACTGTTGGTACAAACCCTGCATCTGGCAAAAAGAGTAAGACAGGTTTGATTGTGGGGATTGTTGTTCCTGTTGCAGTTGTAAGCTTTCTATCTTTCCTTGCGCTCTATTGGTTTGTCCTTTGCCGAAAAGGGCTGGGACGGGACGACGATGAAGGTAAAAATACTCAGGAAAATAGTAAGCCGAGTGTGTTATCGAGCTATGACTTTTGCATCATAATAGATTCGTTGTTGTCCTGTGTGTGGTTCTGCTATTGTTTATTTGTAATGTCGTTTTAGATGTATGGGTCCTATGCTAGTTATTTTTGTGTTCTTAGTAGCGTTAGGCTTGCTAAATTCTTTTTGTGTGATTCATGGCATGTTCAGAAAACCAACAATCCTATGATAAAGCAGCCCATCCCTCCCCTTTCTTTCTCACCATCGAGTACCTGAAATTCTCTGGTTTTCTTTGTCGAATGAGGGAAAAGAAGTAAACCCATAGTCGATTTGGCACAGCCCTTAGTGTCCTGCCCAAAATTAGTATGTTGTAATATCCATTGTCTTACATAATCTGCTACTCCCTCTATCTCAATTTGTTTGTACACTTTGACTTTTAATTGTCCCAAAATGTTGTATATTTTTAAAGACTAATGGATCAAAAGCTACACAATACCCTACACCTTACTATTTGAGTTGAAGTAATCATTTTCCAAAAGTTGGAGGGTAACTTTTGGAACATTGAGCTTTTATAGGTGTAATGATTATGTTCCTTGAAACGTTCTATTCTAAATTGGGATGGAGGGAGTAACAATGTGCTATAGAATGATAATGATCATCCTTTAAGCATAATAGATACGTAAGTTGAGTATTAACTTCCTTGCATATTCACAAACACTGGTTTTAACTTTACTTGCAGAGCTCCTAGGGATGGATGTTAGGCCCTACACTATCAGTTATGCAGAACTAAAGGCTGCAACAGAAGATTTTAATCTTGCAAACAAACTTGGGGAGGGAGGCTTTGGACCTGTTTTTAAGGTAAACATCCTTCTAATAAAAGACAAGCGTCCTAGAACAACTTCATATTGCTTTTATGAAATGGCACCCATTGACGGACTCCCTTGAATATTGCCACTTCACCTCTGCTTTTCCCTTTTGTATTCATTATGGATGGCAGCAGTAAGCTTGTACCATCACATTTTTGCATTGTTTTTTGTTAAAATAAGACCATGGAAAATACAAACCCTACTTTTCTTGATTACTTGCTTAGAACTGCGATTTATTGGTCCATACCATTTTTGCTTTTCATCGGATCAGAGACCATGGTCGGGAATACACAATATTTCTAAAAATTTTAAAATTTTCATATTCTCTAGGGAACACTTAATGATGGGAAGGTTATTGCTGTCAAGCAATTGTCTGTGGCCTCTCGCCAAGGAAAGGATCAATTTGTTGCAGAGATTGCTACAGCATCTGCTGTTCAACACCGAAATCTTGTGAAATTGTACGGATGCTGCATTGAGGGGAAGAAACGACTGATTGTTTATGAGTATCATGAAAACAAGAGTCTTGATAAAGCATTGTTTGGTACAGGACATCACCTTTGCTGTCAATGCAAATTATAGATCTTGAATATGGTGAATAAGTGAAATGTTTAACTGTTTGGCCTTTGTTAAGCAGGGAAGACAAGTTTGTTTCTTAACTGGCCCATCCGCTTTGATATATGCTTGGGTGTAGCAAGGGGTCTAGCTTATCTTCACGTGGAATCTCGGCTTCGCATTGTACACAGGGATGTTAAGGCCAGCAATATTCTTCTTGACTCTGACCTCAACCCCAAAGTTTCTGATTTTGGTTTGGCCAAACTTTTTGATGACAAAAAGACCCACATTAGTACCCGTGTTGCAGGGACATTGTAAGATTCTCCGCAGTCAATCTCCATGTATTCTTCAGTGTTATTGGTTACGATATTCTATTTTGGTACTGTTTGTAGCTTAAGTATTAACTTACATGTGATGAATTTCAATGGTTACTGATGTAGTGGGTATCTTGCACCTGAGTATGCTATGCTTGGACAACTTACAGAAAAGGCCGATGTGTTTGGCTTTGGTGTTGTAGCTTTGGAGATTGTCAGTGGAAGGCCAAATACTGACTCGAGCTTGGAAAAAGAAAAGATCTATCTTCTTAACTGGGTATGTTTCACTTTCTAGGCACTCATTAGTTGTTGATCCTTCAAAGGATTATTCTATCTTGGAAACTTTAGGATGTTTCGCTTGAGCATCATTAGAAACAAGATAAGTTGTTCAAATACTATGCAAAGAAACATATAAATCCCCTGTATCTCTGAAACTGAATTCTAGTATTCTTGGTGTTAAAACGTGCATCAATGCCAATTAATATTTGATCCACTCATCCTCTCACCCAGCCCAGAATGGGTGCTTCCCACTCTGGTTACATGTTTCTATGACATTCCTTTCTTCCCTCCTTTTTAGGCCTGGCATGTGCATGAAAACAACCGTGAAGTTGAGCTAGTGGATGCTAGATTGTTAGAATTTGACGAGGAAGAAGTAAAACGAGTTATACAAGTAGCTCTTTTGTGCACCCAGACATCTCCACATCAACGCCCCTCCATGCCGTGTGTAGTGGCGATGCTTTCAAGAGACATTGAAGTTAGTGCAGTTACTTCACGGCCTGGATATTTGACTGACTGGAACTTCGACACATCCAGTTTTATGACTACAGATGCTCCAACTAGAGAAAACGAACATAGCCAATTCAGTTCATCAACGAGTCGGATACTCCAAGTGCAACGAACATAGCCGATTTCGTTCATCAACGAGTGCAAGCATGGCAACAAATCCGGGGTTAGAGATTTTCAACGTAATAAATGGGTTTTTATTTGGGATTTTTTGAAAAAAAAATTTCTTTTTTGTATTTTGATTGATTTTTGTGAAATTTTGCGACACTTTTAATTTTACATGGATTATGACTTTATGTGAATAATTATAACACTCATTAAATTGGAATGTGTTTATTCAGAAAGGGTGTGTAACATGGGGGTGCCTACTAGGGGCATTGTCCTTCCCAATTAATTGATGTCTACAAGAGGTATGGCTCTATGCAAAAAGGTGCCCCGGTGAGAGACATGATTTTTCCTAATTAATTGTCTTCAAAAGATTCTTCTTAATGTGAGTCTAATAAAGATGTGGCTTTTCACGAAAGGGTGTCTGTAAGTATGTAAATAGGTCCTTTGTAAAGGCGTAAGTCTGTCGACACATACAAAGGGTGCACAGATTCTGATGTGGGGTCCACTACGGGTCCCATACAAAAAATCCGAGCCGTTCATTAAATTTAAAATATTTCTTCAAAGGCTCCCGTGAAAAATCAGTTCAATCCGATACCTATAAGTACTCTACCTTTGAATTGAACTGTCACGATCATTGTTTTGATGCAATTCAGTTGGCTTGGATATTGGAAGTTTGACAAAGCCAATGGGTGTGTGTTTTTTTTTCTTTATTCGCAGCAGAGCGATATCCCGAGAGCAGATTGCCCACTGGGAGGGCCATTTCAAGGCGCATCACGAGGCAGCGAGACCCGGGAAGGCAACCCGATAGGGTGTCATTTTTAAAGCAAGGGGAGGGGATCTCTTTTCTGCAATGGAAAAGAAATGGAGCAGATTTGATTCGGCACAACCCAACACCAAAACACCAGCAAGACCCTAGATCCAACAGCCTCAGAACCGAAATCAAACTTAAGGTCCAATCAGCATTAACAGCGGATCTTGATCATGACCGGTACACAAGAACCAGAACCATTTTTAACAAAAACTATTAAAAACCATAGCATGTGAATGGCAGCAGCAGAAAAACCAGGAAATGGCACTCAGCTATAGCAATAGCAACAGTCTAGATTTGCAGAAAATCACCCCCCAAACCACCTACAAAGCACTTGTCTCCTCTCTAAATAGCAGCATCTTCGACACCAGCAATAGACATTGCTAGCACCACATAAACGCACACAACAAAGCTGCTAGCCCACATACCCATCACACACATAAACAGCTTTCCACATACATCCACACCCACACAGCCAACCCAACAAAAACATAAACACAACTTCGACAAAGCCAAAGTTGGTTCCAAAGATGGGTTTTTCATTTTTTGGCAGCAAAAGATAACGATGGATGGACTTAAATTTGCCCACAAATTTGCCAAACTATGATTTCAGCAGCCTGCATGGCTCATGATTTGACTAGCTCTGACAGAACATTGCAGAATCAATCTGCAGAAATCGTAATAGCAACATTTGTTTCTCTAGTCATTTTTGGGCCACAGTATGGAAGGGAGAAAGAATGACTTTTGCTTTATTTGGTTTTAACTTTTGTTTTCTACTTTCATTTGCACATTCTATTTTGTCTTGATTCTAGATGATTACCAAGGCAAGGGCAAATAGACCCTAGGAAACTGCATTTAATTTTCCCATTTTATTATAGAAGTACAGCACTATCAACAATATTGACAGTTAATTTCATGTGCATTAGTTTGCTAAATACATAAACCTATACAAAAAGGGATACCCATATACATCTGACGAACAACACAACATACAAACCCGTGGAACCGCCAGCCGCCATCTTTATGTATTTGCCATTTTACTGTCTAGCTACCAAAACCGATCCTTGTTGACACTTAAATAGCCAGCCATAACTTTTCCTCCCGTGTTCCTCATTCCGTCTATAAGAAAGCACCAACTGGAACCCAAGGCTCCAACGAAGAAATCTGATTCCGCAGCCATCAAGAAATTAACGAGAGGGTAATTTGTGCTGGTTTCCCTCCCCAGGCTGGCTTCGTAAGTAGCCATTGACATGTTTCCCACTTGGCGTGCCACGTTTGTGTAGTAGAAATTCCAGTGGGGGTATGATCTCGATCTATCAATTACTTCCTGAAGAAAAGTAGTACTATGAGAATTTGATCACAACAGCTAAACAAAAGTTATCAAAAAGAGTAAACACTATGATCAAACAACTCCGATGGAACTCAATGGGTTTGTGTTCAACTTCTGCCGAAAACGACAGGACTTATCCAATGTTTGTGGCCTATGAAGCGCCTACACTCCTAGAGATCAATGTAACCGTGTCAGACACTCTAGGGACACATAACGGTGCGTCCATTACATTTTTAATATTTGTTAACGGTGGGACACTCCGGGGACCCACATGGGGACACAGCGGGGTGATATGTACAGATTTTAAAAGCTTTTTTACGGCAAAATATTTGTAATTTCAATAGTATTTAGCCAACAAAAATGTAATATAAAGCGCAAGTATATGTGCATAAGCATACACCATCACTCAATAATGGATTCAATAGGAGTCTAAACCTAAATATGTAGTGGCTACAATGTAGGTTTGCATATCTGAAAGAACCGTTTAAAAAAATATTGAGGTGTCTCCTACCGTGTCTATGTCCCCATTTCTTTAGAATAGTCATGTCGCCCATCTGTCTCTATGTCCCCAGCCGTTTCTGTTTCCGTGCAACATAGTCTGTGACATTGTGGCTTTTAGTCTGTTTGCATATATCTGGAGTCTATCCAATAGGGGGTCTGGGTCAAAAGAGACCCTGACTAAAGTTCCTCGTCACAAAAAAAACTTAAAAAGATAACTTGAATCCAACTCTGATATCCTCTCTGTATATCAGTGGCAGCGTATTTCAAATCAAAGAAAAAGAGCAATATAGTTTAGAAGTAGACAATTCCTTAAATAACAAATAAATGAAAGGAAAAAAGGCTCAGCAGGCAAGGGTTTAGCTAGGTTTTTTGTATTAGTAATTGATGGAAATGGGCAACCATATGAATAATAAATATTGTTCCGGTTTGGAATGTAAAGAGATGGATGGGACTGCTATATCGATAGACCAATGAAAGACTTTTTCAAGATTCTTATTAATTCACAGGTTGATTGAATTTGAATAGACACCTATGTTGTTGAATAAGGGCACACATCTTAATTGGATTCGGGTTGGATTGTGGAATAAACCCTTGCTATAGCATATTTATATTGTATTTGTAACTATTTGCAAAGTAAAAAAATCGTGATATTTTGTTTTTTATGTAAGAATGAGAACCAGATCTACTACTTCAGCTAGGGTCTTTCTGTCTAGAAGATAAAAGGATATAAAGCACAAGAAAACTGTAAATAACCTGCATCTCCGTGGATAGCCAGATGCTGACAAGGTGCGGGAAGTGCTTTCTTATGCGTTCAGCACGTTTCATGTATTCTTCAAATTCAAATATCTTCATTTCACATGCCTTGTCGCCCATCCTCACATGTATGCTTAGCAATGGCCTAGGCATCCACGGTTTGTGATTGGACCATACAAATTGCTCCATTTCAGATTGCGGCTCTTCTCTAACTTCCTGAAGAGGATTTTCTCAAAAGGCATTACTCATTAGTTTACAAAAATAACAGACATAGATCTTCTATCAATGATATCAAAAGTATGGATCGTTTCAGAAACACTTTCTGTAAGTTTCACCATCTGCTCTCGTTTGAAATTCATATCTGAACTCCAAACTTAACGAGAAACTTCAATTTGAAGCTTGACTTTGAGAAACAGGTTTAAGAAGTGACTTAGAACAAAAAAAGACTCGGCCTTTGAACTTGAAAGAAAGGTTCCAAGGAAAAGGATTACAAATAAGCTTCAACAGAAAGCCTTCTCTTGTAGAATTGGTAATACGTGAGTCTTTTAGCTACTTAGTTGCTCTATTGCTGTATAGCCTTGTTTTTGCAAGCTATCCATTTCAGTACTGAAGGGAAAGGAGGAGGATGCCCTAAAAAGTCCAATACCCCTTGATATCTCTCACTGGCTACTACATTAACACATGTCCGTTCAGATAAGTTGATCAATTAAAGTACCAGAAAAATGGATAGAGCAAAAGAATCTTCTGAATCCATTAGGAGAGAGCTTCGTACTATATGGGTTTACTTGACAAATGACAAAAGAATCTAGATAGTCAGACCTCCGGCCATTCTTTAACGGGTGTTGCAAGAACCAATTTTGCAGCTTCCCGTCCAAAGGCCGCATGACGTTCAGCATTTAGCAAGTTGCACGTATACTCAGTCTGAAATCTCATTAGGTAGCGGACTGCCTGAAAATATTCAACCGATAACTTAATTGTGTCAGCCACCAAATAACACTTATAAGCATGAAAATATACTTTCATCTTAATTTACATACTTGCATAAAGTAATTCCAAATATACTTTCATCTTAATTTATATTCACGATTGAAACTCAAATAGCTGTACTTTTATGTTTGATCGTTTCAGGACAATTATTGACCTTCTTATTTAGCTGGCGAACGAGAAGATAGAAAGAAGAAAATTTTTAATTTCATAAAAGTACTTTTGCGTACTGTCTTCGAAAACTAAGCCAATGTCTTTATTCAAAATGAAATATTCCCTATACCTGGGCTCGCCTCCACCTTCTATCCATTTTGCGATGAGAGGCAATTAGAGTTCCATTTATATCTGTTGTTGGCTGTAAATATCTCCAAGGATTACCCCAAGTGCTGTTGCAAGACATTAGACAGAGTGAGATAAAGCACCGACAATACTTTCGTGTTGGTTTTTGAAGCATGAATAGTACTGGACACCTCACCACAGGTATATCAACAAAAAGCACATCTAATTTGGCAAACCTAGGCCGATGTTGGTCTTTTCTTCATTTGAGAATACAGTAACAATGGGTGTGAGCTTGGATGTGGGGAATCTTGTGGAACCCCAATATATCGGCAAGTCATGCTTCCTTCTCAAGTCGTGCTATTTTCCGTGCCGCGCCCGTGTTTGATTCGTTGCACAACAACATGTACTTTGTGTCTAAAATTATGAAGAAAATAGTGAATATGTTCAGGAGCTTGCCTAGGAGTCCGTCCAGACCATATTTGCTTTGATTTGTAGTTGTCTTTTCCTGTTATAATTCCTTTTTCCCATGCATCCTTTTCCTTCATTAACTGGAATGCACGGTCTCGGCATTCTTGGGATGTTTCTGGAAAGAAGTAACAAGACCAACTAGAACGTGATGGCCCTGAAACACCACAGACACAGAGCTATCAGCAACGACGATCAATATTTTTTCCCTTTTGGTTAGATAATGTCGCTGGCATATGCACGTTCACAGAAATCAGATGTCAACGAAGGAAAAGAAGTATGAAGCAATTACTAGCAACTCATACCTCTGCACCCATCATGGTCTGCCCGATTATAGTAGTTTGTAACAAGGACCCTTTTTTCATTGATGGCAATAGCAAGAAGTCCACACATTCCGGCAATCTGGCCTCCAATACCAAATCCTGGCAGCCTCTCCCAGTCAGCTTCAAGAAACTTCACATCAGGATCATTGCAGTTCAGAGGATGCTGATGAACCCATATGTCTCGCTGCACTTTCCTAGTGAAGGGATAATTTTCTTCATCCGATCCTGTTATCTGCAAATAAATTATGAACAGCTGACCTTGAAAGTGAAAGCATGGAATTTTGTTCAAAAGGAGGTAATCAGCATCACAATGTAACAGAAGAGTAGTCTTACAACATTTTACCAACAATTTGATGTCACACCAACAATTGGCCATTTAAATTGTCAGAGAATCACCTCATTGCTATTGCATAGACAAGTGGAAGCCTAATGCCAGAAAAGGAAAAACCAAATCATTTCATTCCCTTTAGTTTGCTTTTCCTTCATTTTGCATAATTGAAAGGTAAATCACTAATTTGGAAGTCATGAAATACCAGCAGGACAATCACCTCCAGACATGAGGAAATTTTCTGAACTTGCAAAATAAATATGTCAACACAAACAATCCTTGTATCTTGTTTTGAAATGTATATAGAAATGAAAAGAAGATGATAGATAGATTCAACCGAAATGCTACAAAAGACATACTCCCTAAAACACCTGCAAATAAATGATTGACCCTCTTATGCATATTTCTATGTGATTACATAGAAATGATCAAATACATGTTCATAACCCATGCAGCTAAATTTTCAGACTTCAGCAGCTCACCAGCTGTCGACAATGGGTAAGTATGCAAGAATCCCTTCCACAGAGTCCACAGAGGGAAGCTCTCATTCTCGACATGCTTATCAAGATTCTTGTTGACTTGTGAACTCAACTTGCAATTCTCCAAGTGAGGGGCTTTTGGCACATTAGATCTCCTCACTCCAGCACCTTGCAGCAACTCACCTTCGCCTTTCATTGATTCATTGACCGAAGCACTCCAAGCCGAGTACAAGAAAGACACTCTTGCATCAATTTTACTGTTGAAAGTTAACTGAGAATGCATCACCCTCTCTATGTCCCTTGCTTTAAGATTGCAGTCGCCCTTTGTAACCATATCTGCATTTTTACATATGCGAGGTGGTTGAGTTTTTTTTTCTAAAGTCTGACTTGAAATTATCAATCTCCCGTCCATAAATTCATCATCTAAGATTAAACCAAGAAAAAAGTTGTGGTAACAGTTAAGAGTCCGTGATGTTCCAACATCTAGAAGAAGTTCGATACAAAACGGAATAACTAAGTCTATATTAGAGGTAATCCCAATGTCAATAGGCTTCAAATGCACCCTATTATCTATATTTAAGTCTGTGACACATTTTCAGTCGAAGTTCGGTAAACAGTATTTCGATTGTACTTAGAATTGTCTAACACGCCACGACGTGTAATACTTTGCCCGTTTGTATATGAATAACAGTCTTTCTAATTGCCAGCTATGAGATCAAAGACCCGTTCTTTAAAACTCTTAAATGCAGAGTTTCTAATTATTTGTTCCTTTTTGCTACTTCACGTTTCCTTTGGTTCTTGAAAACCAAACAGAAATCTGGAATGTTTAACTTAAATGGGAAGCCACCTGTTTGAGTGGAAGGGGACAAACCTAAGCACAAGTATCTAGTGAGATTTTGTCTTAGAAGTAATTCCCACTTTTTAGGTGACTTTAGATACTCTTTGAGGACTCTTATTACAGATGTTGACTCTAATGGACTTCAGCTGAAGTCTGACTAGATCTCAACATAAATTTGAGAATACACATTGGGCTAGACCAAAGAACACCAATAGGCCTTTTTTTTACTTTAAATAAGACATTTAAATGTGGAAAGTAATTCATTCCCAATCAATTCAATCAACAGAAAAATATATTTTCTAGACCGCTTTTCTCAGGGACAAAATGTTACAGAATCCATAATTCTTCTTCTTATTGAAATTTATCATGAATTATATAACTATCTGAGTTTCTTATTTTTTGTTCTTTTTGCTACTTTATGTTCCCTTTACCAAAGAGAAATCTGGAACATTTGCTTTAATCGGAAGTCGCCTGTTTGAGTGGAAGTAGGTAAAGTCATTATACTATATACCATGATCCGTTTACTAGTTGTAAAGCTTATGAACAGGTACCTAATGAAATTTTGTCAGAATATATATATTAATTTGGGATATCGGGGACTCTGATGTCCCAATGAAATGGTTTTGGACGGCAGAGTGTTTCGACCCATGACACAGCGCCGTCACATGGGTTTGAGGGGGTCTCTTCTCTTTGGTTGTTAAGTCCCATTTGGCATAGCAAAACAGATTGATGATCTATTGATTTTTTGAGGGCTCATTTCGGAACTCACAAAAATGATTCAAGTTGTTCATTATTCTTATTATATTAATAATAACAATAAGCGGTTCGAATCATCTTTGAGATACCCAAAATAAGCCCACACAAAATCAATAAATCAGTAATTTGTTTTGCTACGTCAAACGGTAGCAACCAAAGGTGGGGAACCTAAACCGATGAAACGGCCCCGTTTTAGTTTTATGGATAGGCAAATGGTGTCGTTTCAAAGGGATGACAGAGTCTCCCAATCCATCAAAGGGACGGTAGAGTCCCAGAATCCATTAATGTATAGTAGTTTATTAATATCCTTTATTATGGTCAAATTAATATTCCGGGAAAACCGTAGGCAAGATCTACAGAGGCGCCGGCAAGTGAGGGGAGTGTGGATCGGACACCATGGGAAAAGTAGTATTTTTTTGGTAAAAAAATAGAATTTTCTCTAATCATGGCCTATAATTTATTTATTTATTCGTTTAGTTGACCCCCATAAAAATATTACACGGTGCACCCATTACCGAAACGGGGAGTAGTTAGAACTGGCCCCTTCTTTGTCTCTCTTCTCTCTTTGACCAGTTTTATCACCGAAGATTGCAAAAAATAAAAATAAAAAATAATAATAATAATAATAACGACAACCAGATATTCGGACCAACTTCTTCCGCGTGCACCTCAACTAATTTTAGTGTCCTGAAATAACGACTGGGCAAACCCTCCAACAGCTCTAAGGTTTGAATGTTTAGCCTCCGTAAAATTCAAACATGTAACCTTATGGAGGACAATCACTTAGAGTATTGCTTTTCTCATTTATATTTGGCCAAACTTCTTAGGCTTAAGATTGCAAATTTTTAGATATCGGGTCCTACATAAGTTTCATTCTTCAACCTTAAGATTTTATTTATCAAATAATGCTTTCTTTACTATTTTAACATTTAATTTATTTATACCAAACTAAGTAATTGGCTAAAAGAAATTAGGGAAAACGACAGTCCAGAACGTGTTTTGATAATTAATGCTCATCATGGACAAGCTAAAAACATTTGTTAATGCTGAAAATGTCCTTAGCAGGTATTAATTATCAGAACACGTCATTGGCAATCATTTTCCTAAGAAATTATGCCCGGTCATATGTTTGATTACTACCGATCATGTATCAATTTCAAAGCATTAAATATTGGTGAATGCAATTGGAAAAAGTGTTCTACGAATGGAAAAGTACATTGAATTTACAATTTTCGACCCCATATCAAAAGGGTAATTTTGAAAAGCCATAAATTTCGAAGACTGACGATGGCATTGCCTGTGAATTTAAGGCAATTTAAAAATATTTTAGCATTTACTTTATACCAAACCAAAGGGTAATTTAGAATTTTTGTTGACACGGATGATCAACTTAAAAAATAAAATGTGAATTCAACAAAAATATATATAAAAAAAGTTACTGAAACGAAAAAAGAACAAAAAGGTAGCTCGAACTCACGTTACTCACCCTTACATCAGATGTTCATTTTTTGGATGGGTCGGTCATAAGCCCATTCCTCTAGAAGTCTAAAGTTTGGTAAGGTTCGGACCGAGCAATTAGGCCTGAATTTAAAGTTGGTCCAAGAAGTCCAAACACGGGTCAACCCATTGGGCTTTGTATTCTTCACTTGATAATTAAAGGGGAAAATGACGGCCAATGATGTTTTTGATAATTAATACCCGCCAATGACATTTTCTTCATTAACAAATGTTCTCAGCATGTCCTTGGCAGGTATTAATTATCAAAATACGTCCTGGGCCGTCATTTTTCCTAATTAAAGTGATGATATTTGGGCCATCAAAACGGCATGCACGCATAGGGGTGATTGCACATTCTCCATGTATGATTTTCGTATAAATGAAAGTACCCTCTAAAGATTGAAAAAAAAAAAAAAACGGCATTCTCGCATAGGGGTTTGGCCAATAACATGACGAAAGAAACCTGAAACAAACAAATGCAACTGTTTAAAGCTGACTATTGTCTAGCTACAATCACCAATGGAGTATTTGAAAACCCCATGAAATGTAGCCGTAACTCACACTACTTGTTTCACTCAGAGTCATAGTAAAAGATGTTAGAAGGAAATAAAGACGAAAGTTGTGATCAGTGCTTGCGGAAGGTCTTCCCTTGTAGGTTCTGGAGGTGGCGGTAGCTAATCGGTGGTGGCTACGGTGGAGTTTGTGGAGGTGGCGGTTCTATAGTAGCCATCGGTCTGTGGTGGCGTCTTGGGGCTAGCGACGGCTAGGGTTTGTAGAGTAGGATTTGGTTTTCTTAGGTTTTCTTGGCCCACTTGATGTTTGAGCTTGGCCCATTAAGTATATATTTAGGATTTGGGCTTGGCCTATTTGGTGTTTGGGCTTCGACGCTATGGTGTTTCATTCAATATTCTATTAGATTTTGATGTACCTATGGCCAGTTCAATAAAATTTATCTTTTGCCGATAGAAAAATAAAATACAAAAGTTGTGATTTCGGAGCCAAAATCAATGATATCGTCTCCTGTAAGAAACGCATTACATTAACCAGAAAATAGATTCACGAGTCAATCCAACCAAATTCTAATGGTTGTTTTGTGCTGGAGTTTTACTCGACAAAATTAGAATTGTTATTGGTGATTGCTTTGTGTGATGGGTCACAAAATTGGATCAAAAGTACTAGGTATCCAAAAAATATACCCCGAATACAATTTTTATTTATGACCATTAATCGACTTTTATTAGCGGTAAGAAATACTTGTTCGGGGTTATTTCGGGGTACCCAGCATTGCTCAAATTGAATTGCTATCGGTATGATTAGTCTCTCGCTTACCATTTAAGAATAATCATTCCATGGGAGATTCGACACTGTTAAACAAATCCTGCAACAATCTTAGTTTACCCTATCCATATCAATGCAGAGGGAGAATCGGCTATTCGATCAAAAAGAAATTATTTTGCTTCTTTATAGTAATAGAATATAGAATGTTTCATATCAGTTAGCGTGTAAATCAAACAAATTCCTACCGTCCCTCATACAATCGTTCGTTTGCGCGTGAAGAGGAGCTTTAACCTTTAAAAAAATCATTGAAATGGAGAAGGGTGATGCTAGTAGGAAGGCTGCAGAATTTGCAGAGTTGGAAGATGGTGATTTCATATATTTGGAGGGCGCCCTCTCTTTCGCCAGAGTTCTGATTTTTTATTTCCTTGTTTGTTAGATTTCTTAGAAGGTTTCAATCTAAACTAATTGGCAATAGGTGAAGTAGCTTCTAGATTTTATTAACCAAGCTTGGGTGACTTAGATGAGCGATGTAGGACAAGTCTAACACTCCCCCTCACGTGCAGCCCGAATGCACGTGGAGGTACGAATTGTGGAAACCAGGAGATTTGACTCAAGCGACTCCTCACGTGCAGCCCGGATGCACGTGAAGGTATGAATTGATGAGTTGACTCGGGCGACGAAGACTTGACCACACGATGTGAGGCCACCCAAGACCTAACACTGATATCATGTTGAATTTCTTAGAAGGTTCCTACCAAAACCAATTGGTAATAGGTGAAGTAGCCTCTAAATTTTATTAACTAAGATTGGGTGGCTTAGATGAGCGATTTAGGACAAGTCTAACTTTGTTTATTGGTCAATTGGCTTGGTTTGAGATCTAGCGAGGGTGTTGACGGTTATTTTAGTTCGATCGTTTGTTTGCTTGTTTTTTTTGGGCCTGGCTAAATACAACTGCGAATTTACTACATGTAGCCAATTCATAAAAAGGAATCCAAAAATTTCCTTTTTTGAATTGGCTACATGTAGTAAATTCGCAGTTATATTAAGCAGCACCCTTTTTTTTGGCATGGTTTTTGGCAGTTTCGTTATGGTTGTCGGTGTTGGGCCTGTTGGCAGTGTTATGCCTCGGTTTGGTCTGACGTAGCCCGGTGGGTCCAGGAAATTGCTTACAGGAGCAGTATATAAGGACATGCTTGGAGTTATTGTCTAAACCAAGGTTCGGAATACCGTACCGGCTAAAATATCGGTTTTCTTATTACTACGGTACGTACCGGTACCGGTAAGATACCGGGTACCGTTTCGGATTAATCGCTATTAGTGTTATTTTCCTACCTAAAAGAATTTATAGTATAATATACACTTTTTAAAACAAAAAAAATAAAAAAATTCCGGTATTTGTCCGGTACCGTCCGGTATTGACCGGTATTGTCCGGTACTTGAAGAAAAAAATAAATTTAAAAGTAGTTCTGTACTATCTGGTATTTGTCTGTTAGTAAATAATGCGGGTAATACAAAAATACCTGCTGTGGATTACACAATATAATGGATCGAAAAACTTGTTTTACGAGCTCTTACTAATACGCACAAAACCTACACACAAAAAAGAACAGTAAACTCTTCTCGGAGGTGGAGAGGCTACTAGAGTCCTCCACAAAGTTCACACGTTTCAAATCCCTAGGGGGCTAGATGGTGCGCTAGAGAGAACTAGGAGAGAGAGACTGCAGTATTTGATATGTGGGAGAAATACAACTGATATATTTCTATTGTAGGCTATGAAATATATAGATGAGAAGAGTAGAGATATAAGACTTACTTATCTCTATCACTTAGGTAGTTTGAGTCCCTGTAGGACTCATCACCTTAAGTGGTTGAATCCACTTAATATTTATCATCTAAAGTTGTAGAGCCCACTTAGGACTTATCACATATTCAAAATACATGATAAACACAACTTAAATATTATCCCATGTGGACACACCCATGGGTCCCATGCAACATCTCCCACTCGTACACAGTGGGTATATATATTGAATCTCTCGTTCAATGAATTCCTCAATCCTATTCTCCTCTTCATACGGGAAAGTGAAACGTGCGACCAAGCAAGAAAAGTACTAAAACGAAGTGTCATATTAAGCCACCATCTAACTAACATAACACTCAACATCTCGTCTATACCCCAAATCATCTAACCACACCAAGTCTTGCACCTCTGATCCCTCACGTAGTATAACAGAGCCATACAAGACCTCTTAATGCATTTGTGCTCAAAGATTGTATCGAACTATCATCGATACAATCGCCTGGGCAAAGAGCCACAAATCATTAGTGTAATATCAAATGATCTTTCCTTAGACACTCATGTCAATCTATCTAATCTTGACTGCTTTCCTAGACATGCTCCGCTAGACCGTATCTCTCGTGATCCTTGGATGACATGCTAAAGTAGCAACATCAAGCTTCAACTTCATAAAATAGTTCTAAGTCCCAGAGGGTATATATGTAGAGGGACTACATAGTCCAAGGGCTCACACAGTGACGAAGTAGGGATCTATTCTGTCACACCCTTTCATGGTCGACTCAAAGCACATACAAAACGATTTGCATGCTATGGTGGAGCTCCCACTTAGGTTATGTCACACTCGTACACCATATAGATCTTGGTCCAAACGCTACTCAAGCGCCTAACCTGAGTTTCTGAGACAAGTTCTACTAAAGTTCCTTCTCAAGAATCTCACATCCGGCTTTATACAGGCTGCATGGAGGTGTGGAGACACTCCATGTTCAACTTGTTCAGTCTCATCTTTGCCCTCGCTAAGGCGGCAAATAATTATTTAGTATAAATTCTAGCTCACTCTCCAAGAGCTAAGGAGATCACACATTGTGAGAGGGACAATCAAAAGCCTGGTGACAAATTTTTAATTACAAGATATGTGCACTAATTAAACAATATTCCAATTTTCATATGAATAATTGAAGACAAATTTCATTATTGCATAAAATACCAAAAAAAAAATGTCCATCAAACTCAAGCATATCAAATCCTACGTAAGCCCAAACCCCTAACATGTCTATGAAATATGTCTCTAGCAATTAATGGGTTTGGTTAAAGGATCAGCCACTATGTCGCTCGTAGAGACATGCTTTAGGACCACATGTCCTTGCGCAATGATATCACGAATGAAGTGATGACGGGTGTCAATGTGCTTTGTTCGACCATGGTACTTGGGATCTCTTGCATAAGCTATTGCTGATGTGCTATCACAATGAAGCACCACAGCCTCACCCAGATGTCCTATTACACTCAAGCTTTGTAAGAATCTCCTCAACCATATCGCTTTTTGAATAGCAGCAGTGCATGCCACGTATTCTGATTCCATTGTAGATAAAGAAACACACTGTTGTTTCTTACTGCACCATGTATTGGCTCCTCCTCCAAGTATGAAAGCATAGCCAGAAACAGACTTACGCTCATCTCTATCAGCAGACCCATCTGCATCACTATAGCCGACCAATCTAAGAGTGCCACCTTGGTAGCATAATGCGAAGTCTGCAGTCCCTCGCAAGTATCGGAATATCCTCTTAACTGCATTCCAATGGACAGTGCCAGGATTACTTTGATATCGGCTGACCATCCCAACTGCGAAACATATATCGGGTCGAGTACACATCATCGCATACATCAGACTACCAACTGCACTTGCATATGGAACATTTGTCATTTGTCTTTTCTTTTCTTCTGTTTTAGGACTTTGCTCAGTGCTAAGAATTTGACCCTTCTCGATTGGAGTATCTATGGGTTTGGAATAGTGCATACGAAACCGTTCCAAAATTCTCTTTATGAAAGTCTCTTGAGACATACTAAGATGTCTCTTGGAACGATCTCTTGAGATCTTAACCCCAAGCACATAATCTGCTTGACCCAAGTCCTTCATCTCAAACGTAGAGGACAACCACTCTTGAGTGGCTTTGATTAACTCCAAATCATTTCCCGCCAACAGAATATCGTCCACATATAATGAGAGAATGAGAAACTTATTCTCAGCTCTCTTAACATACACACAATGGTCCTCTTTAATCATCGTGAAGTCAATACTAATAATCGCTCGATGAAATCGAATGTACCATTGTCTAGACGATTGCTTTAGGTCGTAAATGGAACGTTTTAAGCGGCACACCTTGCGCTCTTGTCCCTCGACCTTAAAACCCACTGGTTGATCCATATAGATCTCTTCGTCTAGTTCTCCATTGAGAAATGCTGTCTTCACATCCATTTGGAACAATTCCAAATCATCTAAATGTGCGACGATAGAGAGAATGAGGCGAATGGAAGTAAATCTCACCACAGGGGAGAACGTTTCCTCATAATCTATACCCTCACGTTGGGTATCCTTTCGCCACGAGCCTGGCCTTATACTTGTCAATTGATCCGTCAGCCTTGCGCTTAATCTTTAGAACCCATTTGTTGCCAATGGTTCTGCACCCAGGCGGAAGATCAACTAACTCCCAAACTTTATTCTTAGACATTGAACTCATCTATTCATGCATAGCAACTATCCATTTTTTTGAAGCAGGTGACTTGATAGCTTATTCAAAAGAAGCTGGCTCATCAACATCCACCGAAACAGTCATGAAGGACTCTCCTTCAATCTCAAAGCGGCGACGAGGAACTATTCCACATTGGCTTCTTCGAGTCTGTGGATCATGAGAGTCTGCTAGTGGTACACTCCCACTCAATGGTACACTCCCACTAGGAGAAGGATCGCTCCCATTATCTCCAACAACTATAGGATGAGGTTGCATATCCTCATCTTGCCTATGTGATGGAGATAAATCTCCTTGTGGTTCCTCTAACTCATAGAGCTCAAGATCCTTCTTAACATCACCAATGCTTGGAAAATCCTGCTCTAGGAAATCCACATCGCGCGACTCAATTTCAGTCATTTCCCCATCTGGGTGTTCACCATACAGAACGTATCCCTTGGAGTGTTCAGAATATCTAATAAAAACACATTTATTAGCTCTAGGGCCCAATTTCCCATGTTTGTGGGAAGTATTATGAACATACCGAGCAGTTCCCCAAGGACGTAAGCCCTCTAAATTAGGCTTTTCGCCATTCCATAACTCATATGGTGTGGAAGAAACTGATTTGGAAGGTACTCGATTAAGGACGTAGGTAGCAGTCAAAAGAGCATCTCCCCAGAAACTTATCGGGAGATTGGCTTGTGCCATCATCGACCTAACCATATCAAGTAGTGTTCGATTCCTTCTCTCCGCAACTCCATTGTGTTGCGGAGTACCAGGAATCGATAATTGTCTGTGTATCCTTTTTTCCTCACAGAATACTTTGAACTGATCAGATAAGTATTCTTTACCCCTATCGGTTCGAAAAACTTTCAAGTTTCTCTCTTTTTGATTTTCAACCTCTGCCACAAAGTGCTTAAAACAATTCAAAGCTTCAGAGCGGTGAGACAACAGAAATACTGAGCCAAAGCGTGAGAAATCATCTATGAATGTTATAAAGTAGGATGTGCCATGACGTGCCTTGACATTCATTGGTCCGCATATGTCAGAATGGACTAGCTCTAACGGGTGAGTAGCCTTAGAAGCCTTACCAAAAGGCTTCCTGCATGCTTTACCAGCCAAACAAGGCTCACAGGTAGGCAGGCTTACTTTGGCGAGAGGGCCCAATAGCCCTTCTCTAGCCAGTCTAGCCAATCTTTCTTGGCTTATGTGGCCAAGTCTCGCATGCCATTTTATTGAATCAGACACAATATCAGAAGAAGAAGATGCAACATAAATAGCAGAATTATTATTAAAATCTGAATTCAAATTCAGCATAAAGAAATCATTCTGCAAATACCCATGACCATAAAAAGTTTCACCAAGATAAATAGACAAACCATTATCCTTAAACTAAAAAGAAAAACCTAACTGCAATAATGTTAAAACTGAAACTAGATTACATCGGATAGAGGGTGCACGAAGCACATCATGAAGAAGCAAAGAACGCCCAGAACGCATCTTGAGCTGATAGGTTCCAACACACAAAACCTCTTCTTGCGCTCCATTGCCCATTATTATGTAGTGTCTACCTACTGGAATCCGATGATAATCTACTACATGTTTTGTTGCTCCCGTATCTACAATCCAACCAAGGAGAGAATGAGTCACAAACACATGTGAACAAACAAAAACTTTTAGAGAGCTAGTTTTAGGGTTTACCTTCTTTGGCTCAGAACACTCCGTGACCCTTCTGTCCACAGTTATAGCATTTCAGTTTGGACTTATCCTTTTTAGCACGCTTGCCTTTTTGATGCTTGGTTACCCTGCCTTCTTTTGGCCCCATCTTTTCAGCCCTTCCTTGTCTAGCTCCCTTTTGCTGTCCTTTACGCTGGGACCTACGTCCATTGCGTTGTCCAGCTTTAGCGACAAGTGCAGCACTGCGGTTCGCATCAACGCGCTTCGCCTCCAGCTCAAGGTGCCGAGAGGTATCATCAAAATTCTTTATCTCTTCATTGTGTGTTAGCACAATTTTTATGTCTTTCCACAAAGGATCAGGAAGGGATCTGATGACAGCCAAAATCTGTTGCTCATCAGTGAGATCATTGCCAGTAGATCGCATTTCACGAATCATGGCTGACATCACCCTAAGGTGCTTAGCCATGGTATGCTTTGGCTCCATCATGTATTGATTGAACCTCAATGTTAAGGCACGAAGCCTTGTTGCTGATGTGCCACCATATTTTACGCGCAATTGATCCCACATTGCTTTAGCAGTTTGGAAATTCTCAAATTTCCCAAGAAGGTCATCGTGCATGCAACTTAGCAAGGTAAAGCACGTATTTTTGTCCTTCTTACGCCAAACGTCATAGGCCTGCTCATCACGACGATGTTGTGCACTGGCCCCCTCCTCAGGCGGGGTCATGACATTGGTCAAGTGATCAAGCGACTCTTGCTCGTTAAGAAGGTACTAAACCTTCCTATGCCAGATATCATAGTTGGTTCCATTAAGTTTCTCCCCCTTATTAAGATCAGCAATAATATTCTTGGATGCCATTTGACTGCTTTCATTGCACAAGGAATTAATTAGGCACATATCTTAATATTTTATTTGCAAATAATTTTACACTATAAAATTCTTTCACTACAAGAAAAATGAAAATTAGTGACGAAAAAGTGGCGACGAAATTTAATTTTGTCACTAAATGAGTATATTTGGCGACGAAAAAATAAATTCGTCACTATTTTGATAACTTTCGTGACGAAATAATTTCGTCACCAATTATGCTTGTTTAGCGACGAAAAAAATATTTTCGTCACAAAAGGTACCCATTTGGCAATAAAATACATTTTTCGTCGCCAAAAGCTTAAAAAAGGTGACAAAATTATTTTTTGTCTCCAAAGATAATCATTTGGTGACAAAAAATATATTTCGTCGCCAAATGTGAGCAATTTAGTAACGAAATATTTTTTTCGTCACCAAATGCTTAACTTTGGTGATGAAAAATAATTTCGTCACCATTTTAACACTTTCAGCGACAAAAAATATATTTCGTTGTCAAATGGGTACCTTTCATGACGAAATTTATGAATTGCGCTTTGTCACTAAATGTATTTCGGATATAACTCTTTACTAAAATCTCCGATTGAGATAATTCAAATTGGGTTTGAACAATAACTCAATTGCCTGCAACTTTCATGTTTATCAAAATTGCTAATTTTAATGTTTAAAGGTCCAAAATTACATTCGAAATATATTTTCATGTTAAACATATGTGTTATATATTAGATATTTCAAATATTTACTGAAAAGTGTGTGTAGTGCAGTTGGTTGGAGCTTGCGCGAAAAACTCAAGGGACTCGGGTTCGAAACCCAGCAGGAGCAAGAAAGATGGATTTCTTTTCCCATATGAAAACATCTTTCGCAACGAAAAATTTCGTCACCGATTTCTTATATTAGTGACAAAAAATTTCGTCACCAATGTGACCCATCGGTGACGAATTTTTTCATCTTCGAAAAGCACAATAAGTGAGGAAAAAAATTTCGTCACCAATTATTCAATTTTTGGTGACGAAATATTTCGTCATCAAAAGGCACTATAGATGACGAAAAATAGATTTCGTCACCAGGTAGGAATCCTCGACAACCTTTAGTCGACAAATTTTTTTACGTCACCTATATTATTTGTGACGAAAAACATGCAATTTGTGACGATTTTCATTCGTCACCCAATTGAATTTTTCTTGTAGTGTTTCCCACATTATAAAATCGAAAATTTCGCATTTTTAGGTGCTAGTAATCATCTCCCATAATGTGAGATAGAATTAAATATCTAGTTAATTTGAAAATAAAGTATGGGGAACAACTCCCACTTTCCACATTATCTAAACATGTGTCAATATGCAATAATAATAATTTGCTGGAACAAATATTGCATAATTTGAACAAATCAAAATAACAGGCTAGCAGTAAATTATTGAACTAATCAATTACGAAACAACAAAAAAAATAGCTCTAACATATTGAACTTATCAATGAGAAAAGAGGATAGCCACAAAATTTGATGTTATTATGCTAGCGGAAGGGGGGGCAAAAAAACAGAACATATCCTCCCCTTTTGTTTAATGTATATCCACACACAGTGGAAACGCAAAAACGAAGGTCGACAAAAATAAACTTAGGCTGCCTCGGACGCTTTACACGTATAACCCCAAAGTCCTTACAACAACAAACATATTACTGTTAAGGAGTCTAGGACCAACCAAAAACAAATTGTTATTATTTGGTTTGTGAACAATTAGGACTGACCCAATGTTCTTTTTTTTATACCTGTTTGCTGATGCACAAAGCACCGCTTCAACCTAACGTCATGTACCGCTGCCTCTGTTACATGCTGACAAATAACTTAAGGATGCAAAAGTAATGAGATAGGATCCAGTGAAAAGTGCACCACTTGAGCAATAAACAAGAGAAGTCAACCAACGACTAATCCAGCCGCTAATCAATATTAATAAACATAACCCGTGACCCGTGTAGACCTGTTCATGCCTCTGTTCCTATATTGACATGCATATACCGAAAAAAAAAAACAGATCTAGCCAAAAACAATTATAATATTCTGGAAATCAAATCAGTGGTATATAGCGGTGTCCTGTACATGCCCACAAAGCAGTGCTATGCCATTGAGACTCCCACTGGAATCAAGCCACAACTCTATTTGACGTCAACAATCACAAATCACAGTTTACTCTTCTAATTAAATATAAACTGTCAACAATAAAACACAAACCCAACACTTAGTTAGATTTTGTCAAGAGATAAAATCGGACATCAGAGTGGTATTGCGTTACGCTACGGGATCAGCACAAATCAATCTGATGTATTCTCATAAGGCATAAGCATCTTACAGGTGTATTCTTTCTACTGCCAACACAGAAGATCAAGAAAAAATATATAGTTTCACCCTCTCCTTTTTTTAAAAAAAAAAACTTAGCCTCTGGTTTACTCATAAATCTGAGGGCAACTTTCGGAACGAACAAATTCGATTGTTAAAGTGTTTAACACATCTCTACAATATAGAATCCAAATCATGCAATCTATATTTCGATTGAAAACATTTGAAAAATATTTTCAGTCGACAGAAGTATGTTTACGAAAAAACAAAAACATTAATCAATCAACAAATATTGACTATGAATGTGAACATCCACGACTACCAATTGCTAATGCGTATAAAGAGCGAAAACAAGCATCGAAGGCTCTGATACCACTGTTAGTAAATAATGCGGGTAATACAAAAATACCTGCTGCGGATTACACAATATAACGGATCGAAAAACTTGTTTTTACGAGCTCTTACTAATACGCACAAAACCTGCACACACAAAAGAACAGTAAACTCTTCTCGAAGGTGGAGAGGCTACTAGAGTCCTCCAAAAAGTTCACAAGTTTCAAATCCCTAGGGGCTAGATGGTGCCCTAGAGAGAACTAGGAGAGAGAGACTGCCGTATTTGATATGTGGGAGAAATACAACTGATATATTTCTATTGTAGGCTATGAAATATATAGATGAGAAGAGTAGAGATATAAGACTTACTTATCTCTATTACTTAGGTAGTTTGAGTCCCTGTAGGACTCATCACCTTAAGTGGTTGAATCCACTTAATATTTATCATCTAAAGTTGTAGAGTCCACTTAGGACTTATCACATATTCAAAATACATGATAAACACAACTTAAATACTATCCCATGTGGACACACCCATGGGTCCCATGCAACAGTCCTATACCGTCCGGTTGGCTGGTACCGATCGGTATTTGAGCCGGAACGAAACTAGAGGTGTTGGGTACCGGATATGGACAATACCGGTGCATACCGATCCGTACCGGCCGATACGGTACAGGATTAATAACCTTGGTCTAAACTGATATTAAGCTTTTGAACTAGGTCAGTTGGCGTGGAGGTGCTCTGCCTTTCTAGCCTTTTGATTGGTTTGGCTTAGGTCATCATATTTGCACATATATATATAAATACATCATAAACCCACTTTTAGAGAGAGAAGAAGGGAAATGATAATACCAAAATTATTTTTGTTGGTTCCAAAACTCAAGTGCACAAAAGCTTGTATTATGTGTAGTGTATAAGATTTTTATGCACTAGAGTTTTGGCACCAACAAAAATAATTTTGGCATTATCACCACCCAAGAAGAAAAGGTCTTTTTCTTCCATGTAGGGTGCGAGGGCTGTTCAAGAAAAATCGAAAACAATAAACCGGACCGGATCAAACCGATCCATGCCTTTTGGATTTTATCCGTGGATCAATGGTCCGGACACAGATTCGAAAACTAAAAACTGTGAGACGCGGATTAGGATTGGATTTTCACTTCAAAATCGTGGATTAACCAAACTGGATCGTGAGATATTTAATATAAATATATATATATATATATATATATATATATATATATATACACACACACACACACACACATACTATATGTGTGTGTAATATTTATAAATAATTATAACTGCGCTAATTGTTATGAATTTTTTTAACAATTTTACATTAATGTGACAATATATAAAACTTATGAGGTAAACTGTAATTTTGGAAAAAAGAAAACGTAAATTTTAAACGGCCTATACGATATAATATTTATATATAGATTACATTGTACTCCGGAAAACATGAATTGGTTTTTTTTTTTTTGAACCAAAAAACATGAATTGGTTGCTGCCTTTTATTTGTTTTGCTGTCTTGCTGTAGTAGGGTAATGTTATGGAATGTAATATCACGAATAAGTGTTTGCACTTTGTATTTTTAGTTAGCAATAACATCATTTTATTTTTATGGAAGGAAATCCATGGATAAAATCGAGACTGAACCGTGACTCATGGTTCGGATTGAAACCGAACCGTAAGACTTTTGGATTAGGATTGGATTGCATTTTTTAAAAACCATGAGATACGGATTAATAGGATTGGATTCATAGGAATCCGATCCAATCTGGACCGTGGATAGCCCTACTAACTTTGCACGAAACCACTTTTAGAGAGAGAAACCTTTCCTCTTATATTCATGTGGTTCCTTAAGCATTAATAGAATATTTTAAACTTGGTGTTTGATTATTTTTATTTGTCAATTTAGTGTTATTCTCTCATACTCCACGAATACACTCTAGATTGATTATCTTTGTCCAAAATCTTCATCACACTCTCATATCAGACACTTGGGCTTTTATTGCACCTGGAAGACTAAAATCTTTTTTGGTCATCTTTTGTCAATCTAGAGAAATACTCTAATAATCATGTATTTTTTCTTGTTTGATTTGTTTTTCAAAATCCTTCACATTTTTTAATTTAGCATACATTGTTGCCCATTATTCTACATGGCTAAATGATATTTGAGCCAGCTTGACCTGAAGATCAAGGTGGTTTTGCTCGAGGAGTCCATGGAGTCAAGAAGGGGCACATGGTGCTAGTCAAGAAGATGAGTTAGGTGTGACTTGGAGTAAAAGTTAGTAGTTCCTAACTTGAAGTCTTCTTGTTAAACATTTTGATTTATGAATACAAAACATGTATTCATAAAATACATGTTTTGTTGACAAACCTCTAATTATGTTAACAATACAAATCAAAGAACGCGTATACATAAATCACAGCTATGAAAAATCTTGTGGTTTGCTACTACTATATATTCCTATTGTTTTGTTGACTAGGGAGGTTAAATGGGGGTGTGGCTCCCATCCTACTCACAAGCACACGAAAGAGAAAATCAGGTCACATTTGGCCAACTACATTTTTCTGTTGACAGAGCCATTTGAGCTCCCTTTGATGCTTTGTCTAGGCGTGCACGGCATTAGAACAGGGTAGTGCTTGGCCTGTATATCAGAGCTTGAGGTTCTTGTATTTGAATCAGAAATCTGAGAGATTAGTGAGGTTGACAGTTGTATTGACTACTGAGCAATGTAATGGTCAGACTCATCGATCAGAGAGACTCATCGATCAGAGTGTTGAGTGTCGTGAGGAACAACTTGTAAAGCTTCCGCCTTCTGATTAATATATTGCTCCGGTTATCTCCGTGGAGTCTCCAATTTTGGAAACCACATAATTTTATGTGTTTGTTTGTGTGTTTTGGCTTTGGTTTGATCGCTTAGGGCACAAAATGTTTTCCGAACAAACCTCAGTCTTCGCTCCAAAGAAATTAACCTGTCTCCACACGCTAATGAATGTGAAATTATATAAAACGCTCAAAGAGTCCCAAAAGGAAGGTGAATGGGATGACCAATTAAAAATTAGCTCAACCACAAATTCAAAGACACAAACCAAGTTCCATACTAAGCTATTCAAATCAACATCAAAGTAAATTACAATAAAGCTAAATAACAAGAATACGAGATATACGTGAAAACTACTTAGGGTCAACAAACCCTAAGTATAAAACCACGGCCTAATCTACTCAATTTTCATAAATCAAAATGTTTATCAAGGAGACTTCAAGTTAGGAACTACTAACTTTTACTCCAAGTCACACCTAACTCATCTTCTTGACTAGCACCATGTGCCCCTTCTTGACTTCATGGACTCCTCGAGCAAAACCACCTTGATCTTTAGGTCAAGCTGGCTCAAATATCATTTGGCCATGTAGAATGATGGGCAACAATGTATGCTAAATTAAAAAATGTGAAGGATTTTGAAAAACAAATCAAACAAGAAAAAATACATGATTATTAGAGTATTTCTCTAGATTGACAAAAGATGACCAAAAAAGATTTTAGTCTTCCAGGTGCAATAAAAGCCCCAAGTGTCTGATATGAGAGTATGATGAAGATTTTGGACAAAGATAATCAATCTAGAGTGTATTCGTGGAGTATGAGAGAATAACACTAAATTGACAAACAAAAATAATCGAACACCAAGTTTAAAATATTCTATTAATGCTTAAGGAACCACATGAATATAAGAGGAAAGGTTTCTCTCTCTAAAAGTGGTTTCGTGCAAAACATGTACACCTCTAATTGTATTGTCAACAAAACATGTATTTTTTCTTGTTTGACTCAATCTAATTAGAGGTCTGTTTCCACTGCCCATTAATTTCTGAAAACTCTCTATCTCTCTCTCTCTCTCTCTCTCTCTCTCTCTCTCTCTCTCTCTCTCTCTCTCTCTCTCTCTCTCTCTCTCTCTCTCTCTCTATATATATATATATATATATAATTGATCTGAAGTTCTAAACAAGTACATATAGGCTAGGCTTGAACGGATCTCACTTGATTACCAATCCATTTGACTTAGGAAGAGGAAAGTAATGGGTGGATCACCAAACCATCGGTTCTTTGTGCCTTGGCCTTTTACTCTGTTTCCCTCCTGGGCTTGGTTCAGATTGTTCGAGCTCAAAATGGTACTACTCCTCCTTCCGAAGGTACTCTCTCTCTCTCTCTTTTCCGTGCTTACTATGGCGTTATTCAAGTGGTACTTCCAATCATTTATGTTGCGGCAGGCGTACTATCATCAATTTTTATTGAGTAGTTGAGAGATAATGAATGAGTCAAATTGTGTGATGATGATCTTTCAATTATAGGGAGTACCATATGTCAATGTCACATGTATCGGGAGTACTGAATAATTGGCCTTGAATGAAAGTCTACTTCCTCCGTCTTTTTAAGTTAAAATTAGGAAAACATGTAGAAGAGGTAGTTAGAAAAACTCAAAACCAAACAAAGTGATGTTTATATTTTTCTTTTTTACCAAAACAATAACAGGTGCTAAGAAACAATACATCAGGAGAAAACTCTATCCCTAAACAAGGGTTCAAGAAACCAACAGCAGAGGAATTGTGGGCAGCGTGCCCTTGGAAATTTCCGGATTTCCAAACGTGAGAGCCCGGAATCGGGGGAGCGCTTAGCTAGACGACAAGCTCTCGTAAAATGCAGAGTCGCCACTCGGGTTTTGAAGGTCCGACACCCAAGGAACCGTATTTCGAAGCACCTGTCGCGCTGTTTGATTAGAAAGAGTTAAGGAACCAGTCCGTCATAACCATATCTGGGTTCGGGAGCCAGGTTACGAGAGGGGAAGGGTTTTATGGCACCCCTCTCGCCCAATCCGGAGATCGGTCTCTACTAAGGCATTTGCGAAAGATGTTTGTTTGCGATTCTGTTTTATTAATCAATTTTAGCCAATTAGGGCGGGGGAACAGTTAATCGGGATTTAAAATTGTAACATTTTGCAGGGTGTGGTAGATAATAGCACGGATGGATTAAATGACGAGAAACAAATGAGATGAGGTCCAAAACACTGAGATTAGATACCAAAACAGCGTATGTGTATGAGTTTGATGTGAACGATGGCCAACTTGCATGCATGGGTTTGCCAGCATGCAAACGACCATCGCGCGCTGAACCCAGTCCATCGCGCGAGTGTTGGTATCCCACCAACAGGTTGAATTTCATCCCCTTCTGGGCTCTGGAATGGACCAATGCACACTTAGGCCAAACCAAGCAGTTTTATATGTGCTGAAGGCAAATAATTATTACAAATAGGATTAACAGGAATAAAATACAACCCCAAAACAGTGGGGGTACCAAAACAGAGGCCTTTGGACCTAGTTGCCCATGCAAGGGCAATTGCTGGAAACAGGCGGACCATCGCGCGATGGAGTCAGAACGTCGCGCGAGGGCCATGACTGGACTTCCAGGAATTGCTTTGCATGCCTGGGCTCTGAGACATATTCAGAAGCAATCCAGGGGCATTCCTAAACTAAATAACTAAGAGTTCTAAGTTAAGATACAAATTTTAGCATGCAAGACAGTGAGACCACTTTGAATATATTTCACAGAAGGGAAGAAAAATCCTATAAATGAGAAGGACAAGGATCCCATCCCCACAAGGACCATGTCGTGCTGACTAGAACAGTCGCGCGACAGAGCGGGTCACTCGTGCGCGGGAGAGCCAATCCGGGGCAACTTGTAACCTTGCTGGCTTTAGGACCAGGACTGGTATTGATTACTAGCCTTGGCCCTGCCAGCCCCCCTCAGAGATCGAAACAGTAAACAGTGAGGATTATACCTTTTGCTTGAGTGTCTTGAAAGTGGCTTGAATGAGGTGGTGTAGATTGGAACGTGAGTATGTGGGAGTGATTTGAAATGGAAGAAGTGCTTAGGCCTATGTCTCATTCTCTTCCTTTGAAAATTTTTTTGGTAACCCTTTGGAAAATGGATGATGGGGGGTACTTACAGAAAGAAGTGTTGGTTGGTGGCTAAACAAGGAAATGCAACTAGCCAACAAGGCTGGTTGCAATTACTTGGTGGAGAAGTAGGGTGCCAAAGGTGATGGGAGAGTGGGGGAGAGGTGGTGCAAGGGCAACCCTGCAGAACGCTGTTCAGTCGACGAAACGGGGTTACACAGGCCCATAGACCCCTGATCATCACGCAATCCAGCTGGAAAAAGGTGAAAATGACAGGTGTTGACCATCGCGCGAGGGACGGGTACCATCGCGCGAGTATTCAACTAGCCCCGCGAAGGTCAACAGCCAAAACTTTGACTTTGACCACCACCTGGCAAGTAAATCATCGCGCGAGGGACCCAGTGGGTTGCGCGATTGTCAAAACTGAGGTCAAGGTTCGGTTTTAAGGGTCTTTAGGGTTAAAGATGGGTTCCACACACACCAAGCTCAAACCATTTCATTTTCTCAAGACTGTTTTCGACCTGATTCATCATCGGGGAAACAAGAAACTGCAAAAAACTAAGTAAGACGATCAGAAAATCAGATTGGGGTGTCTACAGTAGTCCCTCTTTGACGGCACGCGGAGCACCATTGGCTGGTACGGGTAACGTCAAAGATTTCTAGACACCAAACCAATTCACCCAAAAGCCGATTAAACGAAAAGTGCAAGCAAGTATATACAAATATCGTGCACCAAGGGATCGGAGAGCAAATTGATCGCTGATTTAAATTTGGACGGATAGATCGTCGCTGATTTGAAATTGGACGGATGGATCGTCGCTGATTTGAATTTGGACGGATGGATCATCGCTGACTTGAAAATCGGACGGATGAACCGTCGTTGATTTGAAATTGGACGGATGGATCGTCGCTGATTTGAATTTGGACGGATAGATCGTCGCTGATTTGAAATCGGACGGATGGATCGTCGCTGATTTGAAATCGGACGGATGGATCGTCGCTGATTTGAATTGGGACGGATGGATCGTCGCTGATTTGAATTTGGACAGATGGATCGTCGCTGATTTGAAATCAGACGGATGGATCGTCGCTGATTTGAATTTGGACGGATGGATCTCCCTTGATTACCAATTCATTTGACTTAGGAAGAGGAAAGTAATGGGTGGATCACCAACACCATCAGTTCTTTGTGCCTTGGCCTTTTATTTTGTTTCCCTCCTGGGCTTGGTTCAGATTGTCCGAGCTCAAAATGGTACTACTCCTCCTTCCGAAGGTACTCTCTCTCTCTCTCTCTCTCTCTCTATCTCTCTCTCTCTCTCTCTCTGTTTGGGAGGTCCGTGCCTACTATGGCGTTACTCAAGTGGTACTTCCAACTATTTATGTTTTTTTTTTTGATAGGCAATAAATTTTATTAAAAACTCGACAAAGGGTACACCGAGCAGGGGAAAGAGGGAGGGAAGTCCAACCAAAGTTGGAAGAAAAAAGAAAAACAGTTTGGGGCAAGCCCAAACCATAACTTGTGGGTCAGGCCCCTAACAAAATAGCCCTAAAACTCCTTGGGCCTGACCCAAAAACAAGTAGCCCAAAGTAAACAGATCACCACACCACCGCGGCAACCACGAACAGCCTACCCAACACCACGACCCACCACCGAAGCAAACAGATCCAGCCCTACGCCGCCACCCAAACCACCGCGGCAACCACAAACAGCTTACCCAACACCATGACCCACCACCGAAGCACCATCATCACCACACACACCCCGCCACTAGAAACACCCGAGCCCGGCCCATAGGCAACATAGGCCAAGCCCAACAAAGCAAAGCCCATAGGGTACACAGGCTAAGCCCAACAGTCCCAAAACACTCAAATCCACCCAAAAAGCCACCGCCGGCCAACCACCCAGGCACCACTGGACCATCAAGACCAACAACGGAGCGAAAGAAACTACCATACACCAGCAAACAGACCACGCCGCCGAAAGCCCCCGTTCACAGCCGGAAACCCAAATAGTGACCGCCGAGACACTACCGATTTAGCTCCCACAAACGACCTGAGATCTCCAACCGTGGTGGTACCAAACGCCATCGCAGCCGCCAGCCGAACGCCACCCACTAACGCCCAAGCACCGCCTCGAACTAGATCCGCACCTGACGAGAGACCACTGCTTGCCATTAGGCCAAAACCATGACTACCCAGGAGTAGAAAACACGGTGGGTGGCCCACGGGCCTCACTGCCTCCCACACCCGATGCCCTCGCCGTTAGGCCAAACCGATTACCTCAAGAGGAAGAACTGGCGGACGCCGAAGTAAGTAAGAGAAGGCCATATGATGAAGGCAAACGACAGACGATAGAGGGGACAGGGGTAGGGAACACCGAACGAGAGCTCGGGGGAGGATGGAAGAGGGCGTTTCCCCCCCCCCCAGGCAGCGGCAGCGAAAAAGTAGGAGACTAGGGTTTAGGTTTTTTTAGAGAGAGACAGACAGACAGAGAGTTTTTTCCTAGACAGCTATCATCAACTTTTATTGAGTAGTTGAACGATAATGAATGAGTCAAATTGTGTGATGATGATCTTTCAATTATAGGGAGTACCATATGTCAATGCCATTTGTACCGGGAGTACTGAATAATTGGCCTTGAATGAAAGTCTACTTCCTCCATCTTTTTAAGTTAATTAGGAAAACATATGGAGAGGTAGATAGAGAAAAACATGTAAAGAGGTAGTTAGAAAAACTCAAAACCAAACAAAGTGATGTTTCTTTTTTTTTGCCAAAACAATAACAGGTGCTAAGAAACAATACATCATCAGGAGGAAACGATCAAGATTAAACCAACAGTAGGGAACTCAGTTCAAAGATTACACCCAACTCCAACTAAATCTATCACTCCAAACAGATGGAGCACTGTAGAAAATAACCAAAAACATCCACACATGGGTGATAGAAGCCCCACAAACAGGGAGCAATCCCACACACGAACACCATGTGAGCAGCGTGCCCAGAAAAATAGGGCGGATCGATGAGCGCGCTTTATTTTGGCAGACGAGCGCTCAATTCAGAGTCGCCACTTGGTTTTGAAGGTCCGACACCCAAGGAACCAAACTTGAAACGCTTACTGCGCTGTTTGATTTGAAAAATGTGAAGGCACCAGTCCGTCATAACCATATCTGGGTTGGGGAGCCAGGTTACAAGAGGGGAAGGGTTTTAAGGCACCCCTCTCGCCCAATCCGGAGGTCGGTCTTTACTTAGGCATTTGCGAAAAATGTTTGCGATTCTGTTTGATTAATCAATTTTTTAGCCAATTAGGGCGGAGGAACAATTAAAGGGGATTTAAAGCTGTAACATGTTTGTAGGATGTGATAGAATAGCATGGATGGCAGTTAGTATAGGATGAGAACAAACTCCTGTGGGAGTTTAAACAAACTGGGAGGCCCTTGTTTTGGAATGACGTGCGCAGGAAGAAGCCAGCATGCACTGAACAAGTCATTGCATGTTGTTTACTCCTGCGCGTGCAACTCCAAGACACGCGCACGCCGGTGAGCTCAAACCCACATCTCTTATTCTCAAACCCTCTGGGCTCTGGAAGGACCAATGCACACCCAGGACAAACCACGTAGTTATAAGCAGCATAATATACAGTTTGAAGGCTGTAAAGCCTCACAAATTAATAAAACACCCCATAAACAGTGTGGGGACAAAATAATAGCCTAAAACCAAGTTACTCGTGCAAGGCCACTCACTGGTCAGAGGCGCTCTGTCGCGCGAGGGTGTGCCCTGGCGCGCGATGGTCTGAGCCTTTTAACCAGTGTGTGGTTTACACATTTCTGGGTTCTGGTACATATTCAGAAAGGTCCCAGGGGTACTCCAAGATAGCAGAAATGCAAATTAACTACAAAGCTAGCAATTTATACTCAGGAAAGCAATAAACTGGTTTTTTACATGCTTGCAGAGTGATCTCTATACAAAATACAACATAAAACAGTAGGACACCAATCCCCACGAGGACCATCGCGCGATGACTGAGACAGTCGCGCGCGTGAGTGGGTTCATCGCGCGTTGGTTCCTACCTCGACTGTTTATGAAACCTTGCCAGCTTTAAGACCAAGACAGGTATTGATTACTAGCCTTGGCCCTGCCAGCCCCCTCAGGGATCAAAACAGAAAAACAGTAGGTATGCTATACCTAGATTGAGTTTGAACGGATGATTGAGCTTTGAGGTTTGAAACTTGAATGAGGTGTTTGAATGGTTATGTGATGGAAGAAGAAGAACAAGCTATGTTCTTGGTTGAGGTGTGAAAATGAAGTGTAATCCTTCTTGACATTCTTCAACCCTTAAAATGGATGAACAAATGTGATATTTATAGGGAGAGAGGGAGGTGAATCTGGTTGGTGAAAGGAGAGGAGCTTAGCCAGTCCACGAGGCTGGCTGAGGTTTGCTTGGAGGTTAAGCTTACCAGCTGATAAAGGTGATGGGGACATCTTGGACCATCGCGCGATGGAGTCAGTCTGGCGCGCAATGGTCAACGGTCGAGCTTTGATTGTTGACCACCACCTGGCAGTCTGACCATCACGCGATGGTTTCAGTCCATCGCGCGATGGTGCGCCCCGGCGCGGGATGGTTGCGCCCGGCGCGCGTGTACCACCTACTCACGCGTTGGTCAACGGTCAAGCTTTGACCATTGACCAACACTTGTCAAGTTGATTTACGCGCGCAGGCTCTCAACCAATGCGTGCAATAGGGTTTTTGGCTCTTTTGAAGTGGCTTAGGATTAGGTTAGGTTCAAGGGTTTTACAAACACTCAAAACTTATACACTTATCATTCCCGGGGTGTTCTTGATCCGTTTCATCATCGGGGAATCAAAAACAGTAAGTAAACTAATCTGGAAGCCCAGATTGGGGTGTCTACACACCAAAGAAGAGAACCAGAAAAAAAGAAAAAAATCGGTAACAAACAGTCATCGAATACACTGCGAAAGATGCAGAGGAGGGCGGCGGATGGTGGTTTGGGAAGGAGGAAGATGAGGGTGAAGGGGGAATGAGAAAAAACCTCAGAGATCTAAGATCGAAAGATGAAAAAACCCCAAAGAGGGAGAAATTTCTCTCCTCCCGTTCTTTCGTTGAATTGGGGATGGGTTGGCACCTTTCCCGCTACCCCTTTGTCAATGATTTATTTATTTATTGGTAAGTAGGAAAACATGCCTTTGCATGTGGAAGCGCAGTAATTGGTGATTGGGGGCTGAACAAATATATGAGTTTTGGCATAACACATTTTTAGTTTTTGGGTTTAGAGAGCAAAAGCCAAAAAAGGCTTGGAGGAGCTTTTCCCATTCTCCTTTTCTACTTCTCATAATTGTTGGAAACAAAAAGACCAAATTGCCCTTTACTTATTTTGGAAATAACCACACCCCTCAATAAATAATTAAATATTAACCTCCCTACACATCCCTACATTTTACATTTGTCTTTGAAGTTTGAAGATCGGCAGGATGAGTGTTCCTGGGTTCCTAATCGTTAACTACTTTTTGAACCCAACTCATTAGTTCTGTATAGCATAGCAGCCCATCATTTTGTGTTTTTGTCTTTGGCATCATCTGTAAGAGAAGGAATAATTGCTAATCTTCTAAAATTGGCATATTGGGATTTTAATCTTTGAAAATTTTCTCGGAGGCTTTCAATTACCAAAAAATAAAGAACAAAAAAGACTTCAAACCAAAAAACATAATCTTTATGTCACATCGTTATTTCACTTATTTTTATTTCTTTCTAATTACCTATAAAATTGAAAAATAGTTTGAGATATTCAAATAACAAAGAATAAAACAATTTCCCAATATAACTTTAAAAAATTTATTAACACATTATTCATACACATTACTTATATACTATAACAAAGGGGCAACATGGTAAAAAACCAATCCATAATTTATTTTCAACACATATCTTCCAAACTCTATTCCTGTTACAAAAAGTTAAAAAGGTCAAAAATTTGAAAATGAAAAGCCAAAAAAGTAGGCTCCCAAATATCTACATAGTTTCTCTCGCTTTTTCTTTTTTTCTTTTTCCACGAACAGAACACTTGTATTTAGTAGCACTATGGCAGGCACCAATATATTGCACAATGAGGAATTCAAGTGGCAATATTCCTTCAAATTCAGGAATACGATAGCAAATCTCATCATATCATCCTAAAAAGATAATAGTTTTGGAAGGTCAACCCCCAACCTATTCTCCACAATTTATTTCCCCAACCTATGCTATCCAAAGATGTCCTTCAAAATAAGCAGTTTGCTTCCTCTGAAATTTCTTTATGTTGAAAATTCGATGGACCAATTACACTTAAACTGTTGGAGATAATTTAAAATTTTGACATTTAATATGGCTTAATTTGGATTCTTTGCTCATTTATTGTGTCTGGCCTCGTTACTCTCCCCTTCTCATCAGAACATCACCATGCTAGTTTCTTGATTTTGGAAATCTACGTGTATATTTACCTATACCAAGTCAATAATAGAGATACTGACACACTTCCCAACATATTACTCTCCCCCAGGAAAAGAAAAAAAAACCTGAGAAGGTCATGGGGCGGAACACAAATGATTTTTTGGTTCATATACTTGTTGAGTTTCACTACATATAATTTTCATTGTTTTGAGCATACGGACAGTTCTTGGTTCGAGAAAAGTTTTAGCTACACACAAACCTTTTCAGGATTGTTTTATCTTGGGAGTGGAATGTCATACAACTCGGTGCAAGCGGGGACGTATCTTCTCTGAGGACAACGCTTTATGCGTGACTCGATCCACATAAGCTTTCTCTTAAACTGCTACATAGGACAACGTTTGTTTCTTTTTGGGCTTTATTGTTTATATGGGTATCGGGTGTGCTTGATTGCTGTATTTTTAAGCTCCCATTTTAGACCGTTGGGGCTAGGCTTTCGGCCCTTGTGATGTACTGTCCAACTTTTTGTTAGATTTCTCTTTTCCCTCTTCCCGTTTTTAATAAATTTTTAGCCTATCAAAAAAAAAAAAAAACTACTACTTATGAGCTTATATTATTCTCTCAATATTTTGTTGTTGTGGTGTTGTTTCCAGTTAGTATAGTTTACAGAAATTCTAAAGAATATTTCCAACATAAACAAGTAGGAGAGACATGAGGGAGGAGATAACAAAGTATTTGTGTAATAAACACTTCACGTTATTTCATTTACACATAGACTACTTCATTGTGGTGCATAAACTCTACTCAACCTCACTCTTTCTAATCACTCTCTCTGCTTTCCATCACCTTGGTAACATCTTAGAATCACTAGAGTACATAGTTTATATAGACTCCGCAAAATTCAAAAACTCCATATTGCGCAAAGTTTTTAGATTGGTCCATAAGAGCTAAACAAAAAATGACCTTAGAAATAACATAATTAGATTATGAGGTTGAATCAATACGTGACGTAGCAGCTCATCATAGATCAATGTGAACCTCACAAACTACTCCATAAGAAAACCAGTCATTTTTGCTACCTGTTTCTGGATGTCTTTTTTTAAGAAGCTAGATACAACGAAGAAATAAAGTTATTGAACCTAGCTAACCAACTACACAATCTACTAGATGACTCTTTACACGCATACATGAACACTTCAACTAAACTCCTGAACTATATACATAAATCGCACCATTCATGTATCATGTGTCTACTAAAATCAAGTTTTCTTTTCAACACTTTCTTCAACGAATTGATCAGTCACCATCCAAATTTAACTCCTTTGACCTTGTCTTAAGTAAAGTTTTTGACCGAAGTGTTTTTTTTTTTTTTTCAAGCGGTAGTAGAATTAGTATAAAAAGTAGAGAATGAATTATGTCCAGTGCCAGCAAACAAGGGGGTTTTCCGCCACCCCAGTGTGGGCTCTCACTGCACGTTTTTTTGGATAATTCAAACCGTGCATTTTGTAGGGCCCGCAAAATAATGTATTCACGCAAAAAATCAGTTTGTCTGGATATCGATAGGTGTGTCAAAAGTTGAGTTTTAGACAAAAATATAGACAGCATGGATCTGTCAACTGTTTTTTAAGTTAAATTGTCCACGGTCATCCATTCTTTCGTCTTAAACTCAACTTTTGACATATCTATTGATGCCCGGACAAGCTGATTTTTCGCGTGGATACATTATTTTGCAGGCCCCATATGATGAATGATTTGGATTACCCCATAAAAAACCATGAAAGAGGCCCACGGGAGTGGCTGAAAACCCCCCTTTTCCTCTGCCTCCGGAAAGAATATTTTCTCTAAGAATTATACTATAAAACTGTAGAATTGTATTGCCAATTGACTGTTAATTTGCGTTATGGTTTAATATTTTCTCTAACTCATTCTTTTCTTTTCTTTTCTTTTCTTTTTTGGATTTTCGGACAGTGAATGCTTTGAACTCCGTCTTCAACCAATGGGGATTATCCGCAACAGATTATCAATGGAACATAAGCGGAGAACCATGCAGTGGAACCGCCATTGACACTACCATTTTTTGGGTCATCGACAATACAGATTACAATCCCGGTATCCGATGCGATTGCAATGGGACCGTTTGCCACATTACCGAACTGTAAGTCTCTTACTAGAAAATACTACTAGGAATTGGTACTATTCTCAAGAAATGTTGTAATATTGTCTAGTGGTACAATCCAGGCTTATTAACCTTTTTGGTCTCTAATGTATTACTTTTGTCTCATTTTCGTATTCACTGTAAATATTGAAGACATTTAGTCCCCAACATATCAATTTTGTATCAATCAAGTCCCCAATTCTAACACCATTAGTCTCATTCGTCAAAATGAGGGGCATCTTCGTCATTTCACCCACCCCTAATTTCTTGTAAAAAACAACTGGAAAAATGATCCTAAATCATCATGACCACTAACTTCAGAGCTCACTCCAACCACAAAATCTCCACCTCCAATCCCATTTCATGAAATCCGAATTCGAATCCTCAACGGAGTTTCCGTCTTTTGTACCCAAATCACTATCTTTTTCCACTACAATCCCATTTTTTGAGCTCAAATTCAAACCCTCCACGGGATTTTCGTCTTTTATACCAAAGTCACTGCCTTTTTCAGCTTCCATATTAACCCTCCAAAGCCTTCTTTGCATCGACTTCAACATATTCAAGAACCCATTATTCCTCGACAGCGTCAAGCTTTGTTGCAACACAAGAAGCACCATAAAATCAGGCGAAACCCGTAGAATCTCCTCCACGAACCAACCCGAAAGCCCTTGAACCAGTAAGCCGCGAGTCCCTTGGTGAGTACCGAGTCAGAATCGGCTTCAAACACGACATTATTGTCCGAGTCAAGGTAGGCTCGGACGCAGACCTGAGAAACACAACCCTTCACCTTGTTGTCGCTTGTTTTGAACTGGGTTTTGAGGGGTTTTAGGTTCTTGCACTCTGTCTCCCTCCCTCACCCAAACCACCATCTTTTCTCACCACCACCTCCGTGAAACCCCCACAACCACATCTCTCTATTCTATTCTCTTCTCTTCTCTTTTTTCTTTTTTTCCCCGTTTTTCTTTGATAGGAATTTAGGGTGATTTAAATGACGAGGATGCCCCTCATTTTGACAGATGGGGTAACGACATTAGACTTGGAAACTTGATTGGTACAAAATTGATACATTGGGGACTAAATTTCTTCAATGTTTACATTGGAGACGAAAATGAGACTAAAATAATACTTTGGGGACCAAAAAGGTTAATAAGCCTACAATCCTAGCTTAGTCAAGCCAGAAAGTGATGAGTGCATTAGGGACGAGTTTGGAGTGAAGACAACTACAGATTGTATTAACCATTGGAGATGGGATCATCATTTGCAATGTAGGTCAATTAAGGAGGGTGATTTTGAATGACGACGAATGATAGAAAACGATTTGAGCTGGGATGATTTTTGAATTGTATTGAGGGTGATAAAAGAGGTAGAAGAAGGCCAAGAAGAGAACTAATTGATTCCTTATGAAGTCATTTTGACGTAAAGCTATCGTGATTTACTAAAATTCCTAGATTGATGCAAGGACTATGATTTGCCTTTGACGGGATTACTTCAATCACACCAAAAAAAATAATAATAATAGGGCTGTGCAAAATCGTGACAACCGGTCCGGACCTAACCGATCCGTGTTTGTGCGGCGGGCCCCCAAAGGACCCAACTGAAATTTGACAATTGTTGATGGCCATGATATTGGGAAAATAACCAAACCAAACACAAATGCGAAAAAGCAATGGAGAAACCAAACCAAATAAAGAAAACGAATCAGAGAGACCAAGATATACGTGGTTCGGCTTACGGCTATAAACCTACTCCATGGGCAAACGAATGAGAGACGATTCCATTATGTGAAGAGAACGAAGCTCCGAAGAACTACTATAGTGACGAACAAACAAAGCCCTCACAAATAGACCCTCACCAATCCAAAAATACAAGTTCTCTCACCAAATTAAAAACCCAATTGGAATCTCTCACCAAATTCAGACTCTCTCTCATCAAGTCTCACAAAACCCTTAGGGTTTTAACCAAGAGACACAGACGGAATATTGTTCCACAGACGTGATCGGATGTCACACAGAAACAATTGATTCTTTCGAAACCTTACGGTTTCAACCAAAAAGAATCACCGAAACAAATAATCTTCCAGATGGCTGAAGGCCTATTGAACCCACCATAGAAGGGGCAACCAAAAGCAGCAGATGAAGATCGAATAGACAAACCCTAAGGTTCTACAGATGAGACCCCCTAGGAGCCTTTCAGAGGGATTCACTCACAGAAGTCCAAACCCTAATAAGAGGCAAGGCTATATTTATAGCCATAGATTGCTTCCTAAAGCCATAATCCTTGCTAGATTATGTTTCCTTTGCATATAGAGTCCAAAACCAAAAAGGAAACTCCAAAATCAATCTTTAGGAGGTCCAAAATATAACCAAAATCGACTAAAATGCGTACACTGGTCCGGACCAGCTTCGGACGAGACATGCTGAGAGCAAATTCTTCCCCCCGGTGACCCTAGTCCAGATCACCAAATCACATGTTGATCACTGGTCCGGACCACCAAGGCCATAGTCTAGACTACGGAAGCTGGGAAGACCAAAATCGAGCCGAATTCAACAAATCTCCTCCTCGACGAGATATCCAAGTACCATACCAACAACGGCACACCAACCGAAATCCCACAATCCATACCTTTTGAATTTTGTCCGTGGATTAATAGTCCAAACACAAATTGAAAAATTAGAAAACCGTGACTCACGGTTTGGTCCACAGATTTTCATTACGAAACCGTGGATTAATCGAACCAGATCGCGAGATATTTATTTTATGTAAATTAAAAAAAAATGTGTGTGTGTGTGTGTATGTATGTATGTATGTATGTATGTATATATATATATATATATATATATATATATATATATATATATATTTACGGGCAAGAAATTTAAAGGTGACCGCAAGAAATTAGCAGAAAAAATGATCGAAAAATGCTTGATTTGAGCAATTTTTATTTGAACCGTTCAATATCTAAAAAAATATCTCAAATCTCAATCTCATAGTTTCCGATCAAATTTTTATGATCCGAACCGTTCAATGTGTGCAGAATGTGATTTTAAAGGTGCCCTTTAGAAATTAGCAAAAATAATGACCGAGAAAGGCTTGATTTGAGCAATTTTTTTTTGAACCGTTCAATAAAAAACTGTTCTGAACTGCTCGGATCAAGCCCTTCCCAGTTATTTTTTTTTGCTAATTTATAGCAGGTACCCTTAAAATCAGGTTCTGATCACATTGAGCGACTCAGATCATTAAAATTTGATCGAAAATTATGAGATGTTTTTTTAGATGTATATATATATATATATATATATATATATATATACACACACACACACACACGCACACGCACACACACGCACACACATTCCCCTTCTTATGATGGATCCCTTACTTATCTTACGTGTGGACCTCATAGATACCAATCGAATTTTGATGATCCGAACCATTCAATGTGATCAGAATGTGATTTTAAGGGTCCCCGCGAGAAATCAAAAAAAATATGAATGGGCCTATGTAACGTACTCCGTTGGATAAAACCGTAATCGATCCGCGAGTCACAGATTGGATTGGAACTGGACCGTGAGACTTTTGGTTCGGACATGAATTTCATTTTGTAAAAATCATGACTAACAGTTCGATCCTTGGATTTCTAGAAAGTACGATCCGATCTGGACCGCGAATAGGCCTAACAAAAATACCAATCACACGAGGTACATAGATTTGCATGGAAAACCCTTAAATGGATTAAAACCATGGGAAGAAATCATGCACTAGAAATATTATTCTTACTCACGAATGTCTATCCTCACCACGAATCCTAAGAATAATTACATGTCGAACCCACATACATCGTCCCTTACATGATCACTGTGGGGGGCTGGATCAACCTTGCACCTTTTGGATCCTTTCTTCCCGTCGCTGGACCGTGGGGGACTGATGTTGTGACTCGTGTTCTTGCAAATCAGAGGGGGGGTGTTCCTCCGGGAAGAAGCTCCGACGAACAAGTCAGTATGTGTTGGACGAAGAAAAAGTTTAGTAATAAACTATGCTAAGAGGGAAAAGTGTGTAGTAGTGAATGTTTTTCAGACCCTTGCCCTAGAAGGGGAACTCCTCTATTTTTAGGCAAAGACTTGGAGTGTTCGACAAGTCGGCAGTACATTTCACGCACGTTGCCACGCTTGGATGACATCATGTGTCAGTGTGTAGTAGTGAATGCCGCCCTTTGAGAATTGCAGAGCCACATTAGTCAATATCAGAGATGTCACATCGGGCAGAGATGTCAATTCGGTTATCAGAGAGGGCACCATGCCTATCAACGGAAGCTTCCAGAACGTTCCACAACAATCACGTTCATGCGCCATCCCTAGTGGACATATCACCGAATGACTTCCGTCCCATAGAGCGTAAGTAGCGTCTGCCGAAAAATAAAGGTCCGCCGAGCGAGAGAGCGATAGCAGTACTTACCAAATGAAATGAGAGCCTAATCATTAGGATAATTTACTGAAGCTCGGCAAGACGCCCAGGACCCGTCTGTCGTTTGGAAAACATGTGGCATGGAGTGTTAAGGCATGACCCGACTTACAGACAAACTGAGACAATTGAACGGTGGGTTCACATTGTGATTCTGTTTACACCCGTTTTTGGTATCCAATCTTGGGTAAGCATTGGAGGGCCATTTAATGATCTTTTAATTAAATTGGGCCAAAAGTAGAGATGTATTGGACTAAAATTAATGGGCTAAGACAGTTTTTGATTGGGCCCGATTAGTTTTAATTCATTTCGGTTGAGAGAATGGGATTGTGAGCTGTGGGCCATGTTTTATAAAGACCAAAATGAGGCCCAATCAATTTATTATGGGAGCAAGGCCTTGTACACGTTAAATTGTTCAAAGAGGCCCATAGCCCATGGAAATTGATTATGTATCTGGCCGAGCATTTTTGGGCAAAGTGGATAAAAGGCCTTTCATTTATTTAAATGGCTCATTACCCGTGGATCCCTCAAAAAGTGGAAGGTGGGTAAGTACTTGTTATCTTGCAAAAGAGCCATTTGACCAGGTCAAATGGTTAGTAGCTCCTGTTGACCCACGAAAAAAGGAGGAGAAATAGGCCCATTATCCCATTAACTGCCCATGATCAAGTTAACATATGGGTAATTGTTATTTACCTTCAATAACTACCCATGATCCCATTAAATATCTTAATGGCCAGTTATTTGGGACACTTGGCAAGATTTGGAAGCAACTCGGGACACATGTGAGCTCGTGGTGAAAGCGGGAAACTTAGTTCAGATCTGGACCGGTGCAGTATTTGCCTATAAATACTAGTTTGCAAGAAGAAAAAACGGTTCACACACCAATCAAGCTTAACGCTTAAAACCAAAGCATTCCCAGTGAAGCAATTATCTTACTTCTCCCACATAGACTCGGTTACTTCTTCAAGTAATTAGAGTTTCTATCTATCTTGTACCCCAACTTTATTATTACGACATAATAAAGTTATTCATATCTCTCTTGTATCCCCAACTTTATTATTACGATATAATAAAGTTATTCTACGTTGTTACTTCTTTTCCTACACGGTTAGGAAATTTTTAAGTCCTCGCACGTAGAGGCAAAACCACGAACCAATACTGCAATCTAGCCCTTAGGTTTGCAGCACTTTCGCCCTCACGGTTAAGAAGTCAAAAAAGGGGCACTCAGTCTTTTACGTTGGACGCAACAAGTCCTGGCACGCCCGCTCAGTCCTTTGAGCCATTTCGGAGCCGAACAGATTCCTTTGCATCCTTTGAACCCTCGGATATTTCGGCGCACTACAATCACCAAATCTTGAATCCACAAGCCTTCCAAAAACGCCTTTTGAACTTCACAAAAGTTCTTCCTTCAAAGTTTTAATGTAGTTAATTGAAAACAACTTGAAGATGACTTGATGCGGTGAAACTCCTTCGTACCAACATGAGTGAACAGGACATTTAGTGCTCGACTATTTGTCGGCCATTCATTTTTCTCAGTCTTTGGTGTACTTCGCACTTAGTTATGGACTGGTGACTCCAGTTTCAGTAGGAGGTGTATATTTGACCTCACATGCATTACTCCAGACATCCTCGTCGACAGCCTTTGAATAGGCTCCATCTTTTCCCTCCCGTGATCGGAGTTTGTTCTTTCTAGCGGCGAAGAGTTTGTTCTTTCTAATGGCGAAGGTGTTTATAGTCTTGGGTAAAACTTGACCCTGAAAGCTAGCTGTTGGACTAGCTGTTGAAGTGAGTGTACCCGCACACTTATATACTTCATATTACTTTGGTTCTAAGACAATGTGGGCCTTCATTTCACAGGATGGTTTGAACTCACCTCCATTGCAAATCAAGGGTCCGCTTAGAACTCAACGATTCCACATTATAGGGACCTGCTCTGATACCGAATGAAATTCCTAGATTGATGCAATGACTATGATTGGCCTTTGACTAGATTACTTCAATCACACAAACAAAAATACCAATCACACAAGGATCAAAGATAAATCACATGAAGGAATCATGTACTAGAAACATAGTATGATTACAAGTAATCTTATTCACGACTGTGTATCCTCACCAAGAGTCCTAAGAACTACTTGCTGAAGGCAACACTCATCGTACCCTTGCACGATCACTACATCTTGAATCCCCATACCTTTCAGAAGCGCCTTTTGAACTCCACGAAAGGTCTTGCTTTGAAGTTTGAACATAGGTGATAGAATACCTCTTGATGTCATGACTTGATTAGGTTTAGAGATCCATAGATCTTCACGTTTCTTCAAAATACACAGACCCTAGCACTCCCAGAAGTTTGGAGATGGAAATGAGAGCTCTGGGAAATGAATACAGCGCTCGGTACCGTAACTAATCCATTTTTATAGAGAAGCAACAACTTGACAATTTTGCTTGAGCGAAGAAAAGTCACTCGAGCGAACTCATTTTCGCTTGAGCGAAAGCATCCAGTAGACCTCGCTTGACATCTCGCCTCATGGTCTCTGGAACAAATTTTCCAGCTTCAATATTGCTTCAATGCTTTCGGAAAACACTGGACTAATGACTACCGGACTCGTATTCAATAAAAATCAAATACAAATTCCTTTTCACAACCCGTTTGTTGAAGTCTATAGAGCTTACATGTACCATGCAGTTGAAGTCAGAACCTTGATTTATGAACTTAAGCTCTTAGTACCGTTTGTTGAAGTCTTCTCACTTACTACTTGCCTTATTTACTGTTTTGTAACAGCAAAGTCCGTGATCTGAAAGTTACAGGAGGAATCCCGGAGGAGCTGTGGTCTTTGACTTCCCTCACAAAATTGTATGTGTACCCACTGATGTTTTAGTTTAAACAATGTATCATTTTCCATGCCAGAAAAAAATGTTACGTTTTGTCTATGCGAACTGTGACACACTATCAAACTGAAACCTTCAAAATCATGATGCATCGTTGGATAATTTTTTTTAAACTGTCATTCAAAATTCTCCCTCATCACACAATGGTTTACTAAGTTTCTTCCATATTTTGCAGGAACTTGGTCCAAAATTACCTGACTGGTCCCCTGTCTTCATCCATTGCCAATCTAACTCAAATGCAGTGGCTGTAAGCCACCTTAATTATTATTTACCTTTGTTTGCAGGTCGTTAATATTTTATCCATGTCTAGCTAAACTCCTTTAACGGTCTGACACCTCATTTAATTGTTTTCAGGAGCCTGGGGGATAACGCATTTTCGGGGGAGCTTCCAAAGGAACTTGAAAAACTAACTAATCTGTCACTATTGTATGTTATTCTTGAATTTGTACGTCTGTAGGTGGTAACTTCATGTGGGAAAATTTCAAAATAGCCTCCAATTTTTACACCAAAATTCAATTAGACTCTCAACCTTTTAACAACTTCAATTTTACTCCCAACGTTATTTTCCGTTAATCAAAACGCCCCGGCCCTTCCGTCCGAATGACTAACAGATTTCGTTAAAGGCTCCGTTAAATATCGTCCCGATCGAATTTTGATGATCCAAATCGCTCAATGTGTTCAAAACGTGATTTTAAGAATTCCTTTTAGAAATCAACAAAAAAAATGACCGCGAAGGGCTTCATCTGAACAGTTTTTTATTGAATAGTTCAATAAAAAAACTACTCAAATCAAGCCTTTTCCGGTCATTTTTTTGCTGATTACTCTCGGTTACCCTTAAAATCACATTCTAATCACATTGAACGGCTCGGATCATCGAAATTCGATCGGAAAAGGGGAGGTGCAGACTGAAGCAAAATCTAGACGTCCGGACTTGAACAAAATCCGGATCTATCCGCACCTCCCCTTTTCCAATCGAATTTCGATGATCCAAGCCGCTCAATATGATTAAAACGTGATTTTAAGGGTACCCGCATGAAATAAGCAAAAAAAATGATTGAGAATGGCTTGATTTGAACAGTTTTTTATTGAACTATTCAATAAAAATTGTTCAGATAAAGCCCTTCCCGGTCCTTTTGTTTTTGCTGATTTCGCGCGAGTACCCTTAAAATCACGTTTTGAACACATTGAGCGGCTCGGATCATCGAAATTCGATCGGGATGCTATTTAACGGAGCTTTTAATGAAATTCGTCAGTCATTCGGACGGAAGGGGGCGTTTTGATTAACGGAAGATAACGTTGGGAGTAAAATTGAAGTTTTTAAAAGCTGGGAGTCTAATTAAATTTTGGTGTAAAGGTTGGGGGGTATTTTAAAATTTTTCCTTAAGTTTTCGATTTACAGCAATGCAACTTGTTGCCAACAAGTACAAGTCTGCCAACGTATAATCATCTTGTGTCCACAACTGTGTCATCTATGTAACATTTTGTAATTTTGATTTTTTCTGCAGTGGCATTGAGTTCCTTATTCCATTGAAAATTGGAATCACTAGTACGTATAACTGAAAGATGAGCCTATTTTCTGATGTTGTTAACTTGGTAATTTGCAGAAACATTGGCACGAATAGCTTCTCTGGCTCTCTCCCATTAGAACTGGGGTATTTGGTAAAATTACAGATTTTGTAAGTGTTGAGACATTCCCTAATCTAGTTTCTCTGGTTTTTTTTTGTTGAGTAAAAAGGGCTAGGAGGGGGCAACAGGGCATAGCAACTCTCCCCTGGGCCTGACCACAAGCACTCCAGACCCACGGCGGGCCCCGAAAGGGACCAAAGAGTTATAACAACTACCGCCCCACCAAAGGCTAGTGGACTACTGTCAGGCTTCGCAGGAGGACCAAGTTCAAGAGGGGGTAGTTAGCACGATTCGAACCGGTGACCTCCTGACCAAAAATAAGCAGTTACAAAAATCCACCCGGTTATAGGAATTAAACCAAACCAAGTACCTAACAGAGAAACTTTAATAATTTCAATTTTTTAATACAGTTAATAAAACTGAAGTTCTTTATATACTAGTTCGTGGCTGACTGACTGCCATGAATTCTATGTGGAGTAGCTGACACATATTCTAGTTTCTCTTCTTCTCCACAACGATTTTGCAGTAAAGGAACCCTGATGTGTTCTTAAGTTTCACATTATAAACGTCATAAAGTTTTAAGGCCTGTAAACTGTAAGCTGTATAAGGCTGGCATTGCATGCAAGAAGTTCGAGCATGATACTTACATAATTCTCTGCCTTGACAGCTACTTCGACAGATCTGGAGTTGGTGGAGCTATTCCATCTACATTTGCTGCTCTACAAAACCTGCAAACAGTGTAAGAGCTTTCTTTCTCATCCTTTGTCTTATCTGGTGAACTTGAGCATGTTTTTAATAGTAGTAATTGTTTTTGTGATCAAGAAAATTGTTTTTTTTTGATCAGGTGGGGTCCGTATAATGAACTCACAGGGAGCATACCTGAATTCATAGGGAACTGGTCAGAACTTAGCATCCTGTAAGCAATGTGTACGCCGTGTCCTCTTTATTTCGACCATCATACCCTGATCATTGCTTTACTTAAAACTAAATACCAATGTTTGATAACTGAGATGCTTTTTTTTATATCAAAATCAGTTGTTTGTTGCAATGGCATTGAGTTCCTTATTCCATTGAAAATTGGAAACACTCGTATGTATAACTGAAAGATGAGTGGCCTATTTTCTGATGTTGTTAACTTGGTAATTTGCAGAGGCATTGGCACGAACAACTTGAGCATGTTTTTAATAGTAGTAATTGTTTTTGTGATCAAGAAAATTGTTTTTTTTTGATCAGGTGGGGTCCGTATAATGAACTCACAGGGAGCATACCTGAATTCATAGGGAACTGGTCAGAACTTAGCATCCTGTAAGCAATGTGTACGCCGTGTCCTCTTTATTTCGACCATCATACCCTGATCATTGCTTTACTTAAAACTAAATACCAATGTTTGATAACTGAGATGCTTTTTTTTATATCAAAATCAGTTGTTTGTTGCAATGGCATTGAGTTCCTTATTCCATTGAAAATTGGAAACACTCGTATGTATAACTGAAAGATGAGCGGCCTATTTTCTGATGTTGTTAACTTGGTAATTTGCAGAGGCATTGGCACGAATAACTTCTCTGGCTCTCTCCCATCAGAACTGGGGAATTTGGTAAAATTAAAGCATCTGTAAGTGCTGAGACATTCCCTAATCTAGTTTCTCTTTTTTTGTTTTCTTGAGTAAAAAGGGCGATGGGGCATAGCAACTCTCCCTTGGGCCTGTCCACAAGGACTCCAGACCCACGGTGGGCCCCAGAAGGGACCAAAGAGCCATAACAACTACTGACCCACAAAGGGCTAGTGGACTACTGCGCCGGGCTTCACAGAAGGACCAAGTTCGAAAGGGGGTTATTAGCACGATTCGAACCGGTGATCTCCTGACCAAAAATAAGCAGTTACAAAAATCCACCCGGTTATAGGAATTAAACCAAACCAAGTACCTAGCAGAGAAACTTTAATAATTTCAGTTTTTTAATACAGTTAATAAAACTGAAGTTCTTTATATACTAGTTCGTGACTGACTGGCTGCTATGAATTCTATGTGGAGTAGATGGCACATATTCTAGTTTCCCTCCTCCACAACAATTTTGCAGTGAAGGAACCCTGATGTGTTCTTAAGTTTCACATTATAAACGTCATACAGTTTTAAGGCCTGTAAACTATAAGCTGTATAAGGCTAGCATTGCATGCAAAAAGTTCGAGCATCATACTTACATAATTCTTCGCCTTGACAGCTACTTCGACAGTTCTTGAGTTGGTGGAGCTATTCCATCTACATTTGCTGGTCTACAAAACCTGCAAATAGTGTAAGAGCTTTCTTGCTCATCCTTTGTCTTATCTGGTGAACTTGAGCATGTTTTTAATAGTAGTAATTGTTTTTGTGATCAAGAAAGAATTTTTTTTGAGGGTTTCAGGTGGGGTTCAGATAATGAACTCACAGGGAGCATACCTGAATTCATAGGAAACTGGTCAAAACTTAGCTCCCTGTAAGCAATTTGTACACTGTGTCCTCTTTATTTCGATCATTGTACCCTGATCAGTACTTTAATTAATACTCCCTCCGTCCCCTTTTTTGTGTCCAGTATTCCATTTTGGGCTATCCCTTAATAAGTGTCCATTTTGTAAAGTTAGGGAGGTAAAAGTTGGTGTATTGTCTATTTTGTCCCTAAAAGTAGATTTTATTTTGAAAAGTTAGTGAGTAAAAGTGTAATGATGATGGGTAAGTAGGGAAAGTGGAGGAAAAAGTTGATGTGAAAAGTGTAATGATGATGTCTTTTTAATAAGTTGGAGTTACGAAGCAGGACACTTAAAAAGGGACGGAGGGAGTACTAGATAGTAGATACCAATATTTGGTAACGGAGATGCTTTTTTAATTAAAGTATTGATACTTCATTCAATAACCTCTATTTTATGTTATCTGTAAATTTACGTAGTTAGTTCTTCTATAGGAGGTTTCAAGGAAACGCCTTTGAAGGTGGAATACCGTCAACATTTTCCAAATTGACCTCGTTGACGGACTTGTGGGTGTTAACTCTTTCTACATCTTTTCTTCATGTTTAGCATATGAATGAAGTTCTCTTCTCTTCTATAACATACTGCCTTATTATATAGGAGAATAAGCGATTTATCTAACGGAAGCTCTTCACTGGCATTTCTAAAAGATATGAAGTCTCTGAGTACCTTGTAAGGCAACAAACACTGTTATAGTTGACAATCAATATTGTCTTCATGATCCTCCATTATTTTTTACAAACTTAACGTAACTCAGTGGATTCATGGCTGGCAGAATTTTGAGGAATAACCATATTTCTGGTACTATCCCTTCCAATATTGGTGATTATCAAAGTTTGTCTCAATTGTAAGTTATAGCATCAATTTCCATGCGTTTCAACCTAAAAGTTTGGCAGTTGATAATCAGGTTGATGAGCATGGGTCAACATCTCTCTATGAAGTAAACGTAAACGTCTAGTTTTTAACGTTTTAAAGCTAACTTGTAACAACCACGTTCTGTCTAATTTTCAGGGATTTGAGCTTTAACAATTTAACTGGACCAATTCCCGATTCTCTCTTCAATTCGAACTCTCTCGTATACTTGTAATAAACATTCTCTCTTACTTCTGATAAACAAGTTGTGCAATGTTTTTTTCTAAAAGCATTTTAGAAAATATGAATGTTTATGAGTTGAACTAGTTCTTGTATGTTCAGGTTTCTTGGGAATAATAAATTGACTGGAATGCTTCCCACGACAAAGAGTCCTTCTCTTCTGTATATGTAAGTCAGTATTACATAACCATTCATAGTTCAAGAAGATCGTATGCAGGTGGTACTTGGACGTTTATGGCCGTTATGTAGAGTTCCTAGAATGTCATGGTTAGATGATTTCAGAAGCATAACCCACTACTGTACAGTCATATGATTTGATTACTTATTAAATTGTATAGGTTCAATTTTGGGCAAATCATTGTGGAGTAAATTGTTTATATAACTTTAAGGCCGCATCGTTTGTATTGATAGTTACTTTAGACATAAAAGGAAACAAGTAGTATTGCCAGCATGTCCATCATTCGTTGCTTGGAAAAAAAATTTAATGTTAATGCGCATCTTTGCTACTATGTTTTGGCGCACAAATATGAGAACTTGTACAGTGGCAGAGCCAGAATTTTGATACCAGGGGGGCCGGCTTAACCTTTATATATTTTTATCGGAACTTATACTTATTACTCCTATATCATAAGGGTTTTGCTTTTCAGTTCATTACATTTGTACATTAAAATGATTTTTTAGGCTATTTCAACTGTCACTTGTTTATTTTTTATTTACGAAAGAAATTGAGAAATGAGAATGTAAAATAACCAATTTTTGTATCTAATCGAAGTAAATTATTAAGATTATCAGGTATATAATTATACACAAATAATTATCAATAATATTCACAATCAGATACATATAAAAGAAAATTTTTCAAACTCAGACGTTTGGGGACCCGGGGCCGGGCCCCCCAGGCCCCTACATACCTCCGCCCCTGGACCTGTATCTTAAAGAAGTGTTTGGGAAATGGAAATCTTGATTCATGCAGTCATGGTAGTATATTGATATGTAAGCAGATGACGAAATCTGAGGCTTCAGCGACCAAATGTAAGACTGAACAATTTATCGGTTCTCAGTAGAACAAAAATCTCAACTAAGCATCCCCATTGTGTCGTTGCCTGCAGAGATGTGTCATACAATCAATTATCGCTGGCACTTCCATCTTGGGCGATCAACAGGTGATTCTCTCTGTGCTGTATGTTTTTAATGGTATTCTATGATCTCTGAACATTTAGTGATACAAAAAGAAAGTTGTGTAAATTCTTATATACAATTCGAGTGTTGAACAACATGATTATGGTGCTGTTAATGCACGAGTTTGTCAGCTTTAGAGGATGTATGATCCTAAGTCCTAAATATAAACGGAAAACGGATATTTTTCAAGCTGTTCTGATATGAGATACCATGTCTGAATTCTACAGTTTATTTCTTCACCCACAATTTCTGTACTCAGCTGAATGAGATTTACCGCTTAGTTTTTGTATCCCTTTCTTATATTCAGTGTTCTTGAGTAATGGGACCGGACCCTTGACAAAATTGGCTGGCATCTGTTTTTCACTTTCTAAACCACAGATGAAAATTTTGCAATGTGATTTGTGCAAACTAATTGTTAGAAGTCCAGCGAATGGGGCCTATATAAGAAGTTAACTAGACAACTTTGGAAGCATTCTGTAGAAATTTTATATTCATCTCAAAACCAATTGGAATGAGTGGAGAGGTCCCAAATATTATTAAGTGATCACTCATTCCACTCCCAAACAATGTGGGAGACTCTATTTCTTTAACACATCCCCCTCACGAGCAGCCGCGTTTGAGGTCTGTCACGTATGACCACTTTTTGGGTCCTATCATTGTGCAGCCTTTTTGCTGGTCTGTGTCATCGTGGGGTGTGAATTGTGAATTTTTTTATAAAATGTGAGGTGGAATGGGCGCCGCTCTGATATCATCTAGAAACTTTATATCCATCTCAAAAAATCAATTGGTAATGAGTGGAGAGGTCCCAAATATTATAAAGTAATCACTCATTCCACTCCCAAACAATGTGGGAGATATAGAATTGCAATGGTGTGAGATTTTGAACATCCTCCTCCTGAATCCTGATAAAAATAGCTCATACTTGGCATCACAAAGATAATGTGGAGAATCCATGATACATGTCCTTTAAAACAAGTACTGGAGTAATAATACTTGAAAGCTTAAACATTGATTAGTTATACTCCATGCTCATGTTCTTTGTTTCCACAAGAGATGTTGCAAATTGTGCCTGATGAATCATTCAACTTCAACTGCATTAATTATGTGAGAAATTCAACTTGCACTAATCAATATCCATTCTTCTTCTGCATACAGTGTTATGGCTATAGGATTTGACTGTATTCCAGAGAATCTTCCCTGCCTTCGCAGTTCTCCTAAGTGTAAATGCAATTTAGAACCTCCCTTTACCCTTTCTATATGTTGCTGGAAAGAGGATCTTTGAGTTTAGTGTTCTTTGAATCATCAAATCCTTTTAATATATAGTTCTAAAAGTAGGTCAACTTAGACTGGTAACTCTTAGCTGACTTGGTACACAATGCTGGGCTCTTTTCCTAATTGTTTAAGCTTTTGGAATAATTGGTGACTTGATGGTATTAGAGCTTCAGTTCATAGAGGTCCCAAGTCAATCCAAGTCTCCTAACTTCTGTTCATTCCATTGTTTTATGTTACTCTGCACTCTCTGTGAGTGCACCTGTACACCTTATTCGGTGTTGCTTTGATTGCCTCTTGATACGGGGGAATGGGCCGTACATGGTGGGGTGTTACATAGTTTAATATTTACGTGTTAGGATTTTGGTTTACTGTGTCCTGTTGTGTATGTGGTCATGCAAAATCCTTTCATGCGGTTAATTTTTTTGAAGACCACTGCATTGAGTTTGATTGTGGTACTACCTTTGAGATTTGAAGCCTATGTAGATTTATTTAATGCTCCTTTCCAATTTTTTCTTCTTTTATTTCCACCAAGTGTTGTTGATAGCCAATGGCCTATTTTTTGAGCTCCAATCTTACAATGCCCTTTGCCAATGAAAGGCCATAAGAAACCATCTTCTTTTCAAGGTGACAGTTTTATACTTGTCAGATGAAGTGAGAAATTCCTTTCCTTGTTAATGTCAAAAACTTCACATGTAAAATGCAGCGAAGTCAAGTTTGTCTTCATAAAGTGTAAATTCCCACTTCTAGAAGTTCATTAAACCCATAAGATGCATCACATGATCAAGGAGATGTGGCTGTTTTTTCTTTTTTTCTGGTGCACCTTTTTGAACTCTAATCTGATGAATTCCTCTTCCCCGATGGTTTGCAGATTCCGACTTTGCCATTAATTGTGGTGGTCCAGAGATAACATCTAGTAGTCAGATTGTATATGAGTCGGATAACGAGCCTCTTGGTCCAGCTATTTATTATGAGGCTAGTACAAAAAGGTGGGCAGTAAGTAATGTGGGGCAGTTTGCCGATAAAAACAATGCCCCGTATATGAGTGTCTCTTCATCTCCGGTCATAACTAATTCGGACTCGAGGCTGTTCCAGACAGCACGGATATCGCCGGGATCACTAAGATATTTTGGGTTGGGACTTGAGAATGGTAATTACAGTGTGACTCTCTATTTTGCAGAGATAGAATTCTTAAAGTCCCCAACTTGGAAAAGTCTTGGAAGACGTGTTTTTGATATATACATCCAGGTCAGTGCTGTGTTATCACAATTTTTTTTTTTTTGAAGTTCTAATCTTTTTTTGAAATAAAAAATAACTACAAAGAACAAGGAACGCACCTTCCATTACAGGAGACAAACAACAGAACAATAACTAGAAGCTAGGAACAACAGCAGGAGTCCTAGAAGCAATCTGCCAAGAACAGCATAGGGCCAAATTTAAGGGGGTCAGCTTTACATTGGAGAAATTGGACCACTTAATTCGAATGTAATTTTCTGGAGAGAGAAGATTGCATGGGGTCTTTGAATCCCCTGAAAATCATGCAATTCGTTTCTTCCCAAATATAGTAGACCATAGCTGCCCAAGTCATTTTCCTAATGGTGTTCGTGAAAAGATTTGCCACAGAACTTCCTTACTGTGGCCACATAGTCCTTTCAAATGGGCGGCTAAAGAAAAGGTGGTACATGTCTTCATTATGCAGATTACAGAGAAAACATATAGGGAAGATTCGCACGCACCAGCTGATGATTTTATCCTTTGGTCTGTTATTTTTGTAACAAAAATATAATTTATAAAACAAGGAAATAGGTATTATTCCAATGAATAGCATTTAAGTTCAAGACCGTACACGGGAAGTAAAAAGCTAAGTTATTGTACTTCCAATCAAGGGAATGACTTCGGTGTCCCCGGTCATTTTGGGGATACCGTAACTTTTAGCATAACAAAACCATTATGAGTATAACCAAAATCCATTACAAGCATAACAGAACCAGCATAACTAAAACCACAGTAAGGCATAACTTGTTTGTTATGTCTTAGTTGGGTTTGGTTATGCCTTGGTTGGTTTTTTGGATATTCCTTAGTTATGCCTTGTTTGGGTTCTGTTATGTTTGTAATGGGTTTTAGTTATACTCATAATGGTAAAGTTATGCCAAAAATTAAGGTGTCCCTAAAATGACCGGGGACACCATAGCATCATCCTCCAATCAATGTCTAACTTAATTCGAAAAGCAAATGGAAGTTGGATTTTGATACAAGTAAACTAAAACTAACTAAAAAGCGATTAAGTTTTGGAAACTGATGAGAGAAAAGGGCCTAGGGTTTCGATTCAAGCTCCCCTTGCATTACAAATGTGGCGAAGTCCAGGGTTTCATTCAACTTGTAACCGGACCATTGGTAAGGTAGCAATTCCTATCAATAATCCCCGAAAGACTATCTCAACACAGCACGGATCGTCTCATTAGATTTAACCAAAGACACAACCCGTCTCACGTTGTATAGTCTATCTCAAAGCTTATCACGAAATAATGAAAATGATCGTACAACAGTGCTTGATATCATGAATACAAACACAAAAGATAAAGGGAAATGATTTTGCCACTCCCTTTTAAATAGTGACTTTTATAAAAACTATAAATAATCCAAAGTCATATAATTAATTGTTAAATAAAAACCGGCCCTTGAAATCTAAACAACCATACTTAGAGCATCCACAATGTAATAATCAAAATCAAAAAATTGCTAAAGTTAGCAATGCGTGCTTAAAAAAGTGCTCACATTGTAATAATCAAAATTAGCAACCTCTTAACCAATAATCAAATTTGGGCATTTGAATAATCAAAAGTAACAATGTGCGACTTCACATTGCTAACTTTAGCGACCCTCTAAATGAATAATCAAAAGTAACGATGTGGGACTTCACATTGCTAACTTTAGCAACCCTCTAAATGAATAATCAAAAGCTGACGTGGCAAATTTTAATTATTCACTTTTGATTATTACATTGCGGATGCTCCTACTTGGAGAAGCATCTTTGTCGCCCTAATGAGAGTGTTTAGCTGATCATGGAGTTTTTCCCTCTGCCGCAGCCGCGGCTGTTATGCGTGTAAAAGGATCCCCGGAGTCCGGTTGCTGTCTCTTTTTATATTCATCCCATTCCCCAGTTTCCCAACTAAGAGAGTAACCTTCCTTTTTGTCGTGATTCTATTGCCTTCACCAATTGTTATTTAATGCCCCTTAACATGTATCCACCAATCATCTTCCAAATAATCTTCTCTCGTGCAAGCTCAAACCATATATTCTTTAATTAATTGGTGGAGCATTGGGCCCACAATTAAGAAATATTTTAGACCACTTAACCGGCCCATGCTACGTGACACTCACAAGCCTGAATTATCGGTTCAAATTCTGGACCATCTTTGCACTGATTAAATCGAAGGCCAAATTGGTTGGACTGTCACCATTTGTTCGCTCTTCACATTTTACTCCTAAATTTAGCTCCAAATGTCATCCAACGGCTTTGCAGATCCTAAAACGAACAAAAAGAGTATCAAGCCGCAAGTAATGCGCAAAGTGGATATAACAAGCCCAAGTTAAGGGGCGTAAATAGTTGTATTTACTCACCTATCATCCTTAGTCCTATGGCATCCTCTAATGGCCATCCAAAGAATGAAAAGATGTCGAGGAGTGGACATGGAGTTCCAGATTAGGTGATGCCAGTGTACTGTAGGTTGGTGGATTCTGATAGCATATCAAGTATATGCAACCCTAATGGTAGAATGTGAAGAGATTGTCCATGGAACTTGATCAAGTCTGGCACAGTTAGGATGGAAATGTGGAAGACGAGATGTTGGGAAAGGCCAAGTCCGTTGAGTGATATAAACAAGATTTGGACACTTCAGCATCAGTACGGATACCTGATGAAGGGCCAAAATACATGCTTAGGGGCCCTAGAGGCAACCAATTGTCGTGCCAGAGGAATGTGCTATTCTCATCACCAATAATATGCTTGATAAAGGGTCTAGCAATAGCCCTAAAGGCTAAGAATTTTTCTCCATGTCCATGAACAGCTAGAAGGAACTTCTAGAGTCCAGAAACTCTTTCTTTGAATAAGATGCTTAATCCCATAGATAATTCTGATGAGAGCAACTATATCACAGCTGTCTTAATCCCTCTTAAACCAAGTCCTCCTTTTTTAGGCGAGCAAACATTGGCCAAGCAGCTTTGTTAGAGTGGGAATATGCTTCAGTACCAGTCCATAGGAAGTTTCTGAAGAGCTTCTCAATATTCAAGCAAACTGAGTTGGGAAGAGCAACATGCATGGTCCAGGAAACTTGTATACGTAAAAGGACTGACTTTATGAGTTGCAATCTTCCAGCGTATGATAAAGGATTTATTTTCCTAACTTTTGATTTTATCCTGGATTTTAGAAATGAGACCGTTGCTATCTGCCACAGAGAGTTTTGAGGATAATAGGGGGACATCCAAATATCTAACTGGAAGTGTACCCATTTGGAAGCCCAACAGAGAACACATGATCTCCTTGTCCTGATTTTCCATGCCTAAAAATACACCCTACTCTTGATCTTGTTGGGCTGCAGACCAGAGTATTAACAACTTCTTGAAAAGACTGATTGTTGGGGTAGCACAGAATAAACAAGCCATTGGCAAACATATGTGAGTAATCCCTAGTTCTTTCTACCATGGGTGGTATGAGAATTGCTCTGAATTAATGTGAATTTGGAAGATCTTGGAAAAGAATTCCATGACCAAGGTGAATAGGTATGGGGAGAGGGTTTTGGGTAGAACTCATCCCCAAAAGTTAGCTATTGAGTGAGGGAGCCCTCGCGCTTATATACTTCATGTTACTTTGGTACTGAGGCGATGTGGGACTTTGCTTCATACCTTCCCTCAAGCGCAGCATGCTCACTCGGCAGTACCTGCCATTTAGGCTCGAGACATGCACCCTACCCATTTTTGGTACCTAGCATTGATACCATGGTACACAATTTTGGATAGAAGTTAACACCAAAAGCTAGCTACAGAAGTGAGGGTGCCCTCACACTTATATAGTAATTCATACTATTACTTTGGTACCCTGTGAGACTTCACTTCACAAGGGGATCCCCTTAAGTTGTTACTATATTTTTGGTTCTTAAGTTAACAACCTCTTCACTATAGGGGAATCTGGTTTGGAAAGATTTCGAAATAAAAAAGGAGGCCGGTGGGGTCTTTTTACAAATTCAGAAGGTTTTCCCAGCTCAGGTATCAAAAAACTACCTTGAAATACATCTATTTTGGGCTGGTAAAGGGACTTGCTGTGTACCTACTGGAGGTACATATGGACCTTCTATTTCAGCAATCAGTGTTGTCCCAGGTAATACGTTTTGTAAATATTTGATGCAAGTTTTGAAATGTTAGTTCCAATTTTCTTACGACTAAGATTTTCTACAGATTTCATCCCCACTGTTGGTAAAACCCCTACATCCGGCAAAAAGAGTAAGACTGGTTTGATTGTGGGGATTGTTGTTCCTGTTGGAGTTGTAAGCTTTCTATCTATCCTTGCGCTCTATTGGTTTGTCCTTCGCCGAAAAGGGCCGGGATGGGACGACGATGAAGGTAAAAACACTCAGGAAAATGGTAAGCCAAGTGTGTTATTGGGCTATGACTTTTGCATCACAACAGATTCGTTGTTGTCCTGTGTGTGGTTCTGCTATTGTTTATTTGTAATGTCATTTTAGATGTATGGGTCCTATGCTAGTTATTTTTGTTTTCTTAGTAGCGTTAGGCTTGCTAAATGCTTTCTATGTGATTTGTCGCGTGTTCAGACATGATGGAGGTATGTGTAAATGTTCTCTTAAACACTCCCCTTTCTAGCCAACTAGCAATCCTATGATAAAATAGCCCATCCCTCCCCTTTCTTTCTCACCGTCGAGTACCTTAAATCCTCTAGTTTTCTTTGTCGAATGAGGGAAAAGAAGTAAACCCATAGTTGAAGAAACACATTTTGGCACTGCCCTTAGTGACCTGCCGAAAATTAGTATGTTGTAATATCTATTGTCTTACATAATCTGCTACTCCCTCTGTCTCAATTTATTTGTACACTTTGACTTTTAATTGTCCCAAAATGTTGTATATTTTTAAAGACTAATGGATCAAAAGCTATACAATTGTGAATATATATAAGGTTGTTTGGGTTCTTTCGTAATATTATTTTATGTTAAGGGTAGTTTAGTCATTCTAGTTTTAGGGCTTTTTCTTTGTGTATTTATCTGGGTTCTTTTTTTATTGTAAACGTAAGCCATAATATTTGAAATGTTTCATGGTATCAGAGCTCTCTAACCTGTCGACCTTTGCATCTCCTCCCTATTGAAGCACCTCAATGTATTGAAGCACCTCTCTACAATCTACATCTCTCTCTCTTCCAAACGTGATCCCTCTCTCCTTCTCTGCACCTATTGTGTCGTTAGCAGCAACAGCAACAAAGAAACTCATCTTCTCTCAACCTCTCATCGATATATCAGCAGGAGTTCATCCAAAACTCCATTGACCTGTCTCCGACCTCTGATGACTCCTGTTGGTACTCCTATTGCACTAGGTCAGCACATCTTGCACTTGAAATCAACTTGATAGTGTCCAACTGTTCTCGAAATCTTCTTCTTTGCACTCGAAATTGACTAGTTTATCTATTGAGGTATTTTTCGGCTACTTCTAATTGTGGGTATTTTGCAATATCAAGGTTCTATTTTGGCGTATTCTGGAATCAATCTGGCTGTTATACAATTACATAGGTCTATTCACCCACTTTAGCAACTTGTGTTTTCATTACTGGTTGTGACTTGCGAGATTTTAGTGCTCATCATGTCAGAAGATAAAGTAATTAGTGTTCGGTTGAATGGTGGTAATTATTCGTATTGGGCAAGTGATGAAAAATTTTCTTGTCAGCAAGGAAGTGTGGGGTCATGTGACAGGCCTTATTGTGAAACCTCCTCTAGGCCCACACAGCAGCATTCTCGGCCCATACAGCAGTATGTTCATCCTCCGGCTGCTTTCGTAGCTCCTGCAATTGATAGTATTCCACAGTATCGCTCTTTTGAGCAGTATCAAGAGTATCGTGCATATTTGGCTGCCACCCAAGGAGGTCTTCTCAAGCTTCTGCTATGACCACTACTTCGTCAGGTTTGCATGGTTCCTATACCATAGGTATCCTATACCATAGGTATCCTACCGACCACATGGATTTTTGATTCTGGTTGCTCCCACCATTTGACTCATGCGTTGTCATTATTAAGCCATTATATCTCTCCTGCTTCTCCCATTTGTATTTCCACTGCAAATGGCTATCCTATGCATGTCGTCTCTATAGGTTCTATTGTCCCGTCTCCATCTTCCTCCCTGTCTATACTAAATGTGTTCTATGTTCCTCATTTATCTCTTAGTCTTATTTCTATTAGTCAATTGTCTAATTTTGGCTTTGATGTCTTGTTCTCTTCTTCTGGCTGTGTTATGCAGGATCAGATGTCGAAGAAGCAGATTGGCACCGGGCGTAGAGTTGGCGATCTATATGTTTTGGAGACTTTGCATGTTCCTATTGAGTCTACTACCACTGTTATGTCATCCTTTTGTTTAAATCAGGAGTCTTCCCCCTTTTATCTTTGGCACTCTCGCTTAAGGCATTTATCTAATGAACGTTTGAAACTTTTACTTAAGTCTGGCTATTTGGGAAATATTTCTGCAAGCGATATCTCTGAATGCAGTCGTTGTAAGTTTGCCAAAATGTCTGCTTTACCTTTTAATAGAAGTACTTCTGTTTTTACTTCTCCATTTCAGCTTGTTCATACAAATTTGTGGGGTCCTTCCCCAATTGCTACTAAAGGTGGTTCTCGATATTATGTCTCCTTTGTTGATGATTATAGTAGGTTTACATGGGTATATTTGTTGACACGCAAGTCAGATTTTTACCAAGTATATCGCAATTTTCACTCTACGGTTCAAACTTAGTTTTCAACAGAAATCAAAGTTCTTCGCTCTGACTTAGGCAGAGAATACTCTCTTGGTGATTTCACACAATTCTTAGCTTCTCTTGGCACCATTCATCAATCTTCTTGTACCGACACTCCAGCTCAAAACAGGTGTGCTGAACGCAAGCATCGTCACCTTTTAAATACTGCACGGTCTCTTCTTCTTTCCTCTTATGTGTCTGCCGCCTTTTGGGGTGAGGTTGTACTCACTACAGCTTATCTTCTCAATCAGATGCCTACTCCGCTTCTCTCTGGCTCCTCCCCTTATGAATGACTCTTTGGTCAGGTTCCTAACTATTCTCTTCTTCGTGTGTTTGGTTCCACTTGCTTTGTCCTTCTCCCTAAAAAGGACCGCACTAAGCTTAGTGCTCGTAGTGTCTTCTTGGGGTATGGAACCAACAAAAGGGTTACCGTTGTTATGATCCTGTGACGCGAAAGTGTCGCGGCATGTTACCTTTCTCGAACGTCTCTCTTTCTTCTCTCTCACATCCAAACCTGCTAGTGTCGTCAAAGAGGATCTTATGCATATTGATCCATTCCCCACGGATGTTCCTGCAAATGAGTATGTTCGTACCCTCGAAGTGTTTGATATTCCCATTGCCCCTCCTGCTTCTTCTAGTTCCAACCGCATTCCTCCTCTTCCCAAGCATTATGTCCGTCGCGATCGTACGACTTCTCGTCCTCCCTCTGCTTTAGAAAACTCTGATCCACTAAAACGCTGGTATCCCTCTCGTGATCATCATCCATAGGTAAAACTTCTTGGCTTTACTAATACTTATTTTTCCTCTTCTTATCGCAATTTCTTATCTCACATACATACTCATTTTGAACCTCATTCTTACAAAGAAGCTTGTAATGATCCTAACTGGGTGACTGCCATGAATGACGAGCTCACTGCTCTTGCTAATACTCAGACTTGGGACTTGGTTCCTCTCCCGGCTAGTAAGAATCTCATTGGATGCAAATGGGTTTACAAAGTAAAGACTCATTCTGATTGTTCTTTGGAGCGGTACAAAGCCCGCTTAGTTGCCAATGGGTTCTCTCAGGAATATGGTATTGATTACGAGGAAACTTTTGCTCCTGTTGCAAAATTGACATATATTCATCTTTTGATTTCTGTGGCTGCTACGCACCAATGGCCTCTCTTTCAGCTAGATGTTAAAAATGCCTTCCTCAAAGGTCATCTGTCTGAGGAAGTTTATATGCGTCCTCCTCCGGGTCTCCGTCATGCCACCAGCCTTGTTTGTCACCTCTGTCGTGCCCTGTATGGGCTCAAACAGTCCCCTTATGCTTGGTATGCACGTTTTCATGATATGGTTTTACAGATTGAATTTCAGCCTAGCACTCATGAATCTGCTCTTTTTTTTCGTTGCACTTCTCGCGGTTTGGTTCTCATTTTGCTCTATGTTGACAACATGATCATCACTGGGTCTGACTCTGCTGCTATTGATAAAGTGAAACATCACTTGTTTCACGAATTTGAGATGAAGGACATGGGACTTCTTCAATATTTTCTTGGCAATGAGGTTGCCTCCTCTCCAAAAGGCTATCTCTTGACTCAGACTAAGTATGTGACTGACATTCTTCATCGTGCTCAACTTACTGATGACAAAAACGTTGATACTCCCATTGAGTTACATGCCAAGTTCTCTGATTCTGATGGGGTTCCTCTTGTTGATCCTATTGAGTATCGTGAGCTTATTGGTTGTCTTGTTTATCTCACCGTCACTCGACTGGATATTGCCTATGCTGTGCATATTGTTAGTCAGTTTGTTTGTGCCCCTCGGTCTACTCATTGGGCAGTCGTACTTCGTAATCTTCGTTATGTTCGTGGCACCATGTTTCAGTGTTTATTTCTTTCTTCCTCTTCTTCCGATTTGACTGTCCGGGCCTATGCCGATGCTGATTGGGCAGGTGATATCTCTGATCAAAAGTCCACCTCTGGCTTCTGTGTTTTCTTAGGTGATTCTCCTATTTCCTGGAAAAGCAAGAAGCAATCTGTTATTGCTCGTTCCACTGCGGAAGCTGAGTATCGTGCCATGGCCCATGCCACTTCTGAAGTTGTTTGGCTCCGCTGGCTTTTATCAGATATGGGTGTCACTATCTCCTCTCCTACACCTCTCTTCTGTGACAATAAAAGTGCCATTCAGATAATTCAGTTTTTCATGAGCACACAAAGCATATTGAAATTGATTGTCACTTTGTTCGCCATCATCTCCAATTTGGCGCAATTGCTCTACTGTTTGTCTCCACCTCTCTTCAGTTAGCCGATTTCTTCACCAAGACGCATACCACCGCTCGGTTTTGCTTCCTCCTTGGCAAACTCTCGATGCTCTCCGGGCTCGCATCATGAGTTTGAGGGGGGGGTGAATATATATAAGGTTGTTTGGGTTCTTTTGTAATATTTTTTTATGTTAAGGGTAGTTTAGTCATTATAGTTTTAGGGCTTTTTCTTTGTGTATTTATCTGGGTTCTTTTTCATTGTAAACGTAAGCCATAATATTTGAAATGTTTCAACAATACCCCTTTTACACCTTACTATTTGAGTTAAAGTAAGCATTTTCCAAAAGTTGGAGGGTAACTTTTGGAACATAGAGTTTTTATAGGTGTAATGATTATGTTCCTTAAAACGCTCTATTCTAAATTTGTTAAACAAATTGGAATGGAGGGAGTAACAATGTGCTACAGAATGATAATGATCATCCTTTAAGCATAATAGATATGTAAGTTGAGTACTAACTTCCTTGCATATTCACAAACACTTGTTTTAACTGTAGTTATAGAGCTCCTACGGATGGATGTTAGGCCCTACACTATCAGTTATGCAGAACTAAAGGCTGCAACAGAAGATTTTAATCCTGCAAACAAACTTGGGGAGGGAGGCTTTGGACCCGTTTTTAAGGTAAACATCCTTCTAATAAAAGACAAGCTGTCCTGGAACAACTTCATATTGCTTTTATGAAATAACACCCATTGACGGACTCCCTTGAATATTGCCACTTCACCTCTGCTTTTCCCTTTTGTATTCATTATGGATGGTAGCAGTACGCTTGTATCATCACATTTTTGCATTGCTTTTCGTTAAAATAAGACCATGGAAAATAAAAACCCTGTTGTTCTAGATTACTTGCTTAGAACTGCGATTTATTGGTCCATACCATTTTTGTTTTTCATCATATCAGAAACCATGGTCGGGACTACACAATATTTCTAAAATTTTTAAATTTTCATATTCTAGGGAACACTTGATGATGGGAGGGTTATTGCTGTCAAGCAACTGTCTGTGGCCTCCCGCCAAGGAAAGGATCAATTTGTTGCAGAGATTGCTACAACATCTGCTGTTCAACACCGAAATCTTGTGAAATTGTATGGTTGCTGCATTGAGGGGAACAAACGACTGATTGTTTATGAGTATCTTGAAAACAAGAGTCTTGATCAAGCATTGTTTGGTACAGGACATCACATTTACTATCAATGCAAATTATAGATCTTGAATATGGTGAATAAGTGAAATATTTAACTGTTTGGCATTTGTTAAGCAGGGAAGACAAGTTTGTTTCTTAACTGGCCCATCCGTTTTGATATATGCTTGGGTGTAGCAAGGGGCCTAGCTTATCTTCACGTGGAATCTCGGCTTCGCATTGTACACAGGGATGTTAAGGCCAGCAATATTCTTCTTGACTCTGACCTCAACCCCAAAGTTTCTGATTTTGGTTTGGCCAAACTTTTTGATGACAAAAAGACCCACATCAATACCCGTGTTGCAGGGACATTGTAAGATTCTCCACAGTCAATCTCCATGTATTCTTCAGTGTTATTGGTTTCGATATTCTATTTTGGTACTGTTTGTAGCTGAAGTATTAACTTACATGTGATGAAATTTCAATGGTTACTGATGCAGTGGGTATCTTGCACCTGAGTATGCTATGCTTGGGCAACTTACAGAAAAGGCCGATGTGTTTGGCTTTGGTGTTGTAGCTTTGGAGATTGTCAGTGGAAGGCCAAATACTGACTTGAGCTTGGAAGAAGAAAAGATCTATCTTCTTAAATGGGTATGTTTCACTTTCTTTTAGGCACCCATTAGTTGTTGATCCTTCGAAAAGTTCCAAATGGCTGCATGTTCGGTTGTGGGCACTGTTTGTTTTGACTGTGGTTACTGATTTGGCTACATCTTTTTATAATTCTTTAAAAAGAAGGAAGAATTATTCTATCTTGGAAACTTTAGGATGTTTCGCTTGAGCATCATTAGAAACAAGATAAGTTGTTCAAATACTACGCAAAGAAACTTATAAATCCCCTGTAACTCTGAAACTAAATTCTAGTATTCTTGGTGTTAAGACGTGCATCAATGCCAATGAATATCTAATTCACTCATCCTCTCACCCAGCCCAAAATGGGTGCTTCCCACTCTAGTTACATGATTCTATGACATTCCTTTCTTGCCTCCTTTTTAGGCTTGGCATGTGCATGAAAACAACCGTGAAGTTGAGCTTGTGGATGCTAGATTGTTAGAATTTGACGAGGACGAAGTGAAACGAGTTATACGAGTAGCTCTTTTATGCACCCAGACATCCCCACAGCTGTAGGTGGACAAATTCAAGTAGTGCTTTGAACAGCACTGGAATGCAGCGGCTTCACGTGCCTCTTGAATGTAACCCTAATTTGTCAAAGAAATCCTTATCCTACAAAACAGACAAGGAGTGAGTGCACCTTTGCCTCTCGTGGCAAAGGCCCTCCGATGCCTTTGTTAGTATTTCGTACTAGTGATCAAACCCTAATTATCAGTAGGAAAGCAAATAGAATGCAGTGTATTGCGTACCTCTCACCTCTAGGTTTACCTCATATTTATAGATTTACGGATGCTTGCTGTCCAAGCATCCATGTTACCATAGGATTCCTAACTCGTATAGGAAACCCAGGATATCAAGGAGTCTCGTTTCCTTTATCAGTTTATGAAAAGAGTCCATTTAGGAATCTTTTCCTTTAAGAGCCGAACATCCCATATTCGTTGGGTATCTTTCCCAGATCCTATATTCTTGGGATCTTTATCCCTTTATGGGACATGACTATTCTGGAACCTTCCAGAATGTTCCCTCAAATAGTACTTCTCTCTCTGTTCGGCCATCTCATGGCCGAACAGATGGCCTGGACCAATTACCTCACGTGTTACTGGTCCTAAGGATACAATTTGAACCATATCCTTTGTAAGGAACTCTCCTCCTGTTCGGCTCTCTCTTGCCGAACAAGTTTCTATGAACAATGGCATCTCATGTCATTTTCCTTGTATTTGGTCCTAATAACGTCTCGTGTTATTGCACCGAGAATCGTACAACCTCTCTGGACCATTGACTTCTCATATCACTGGTCCATAGTGTGTTGACCCTTTGTTGACCATGCTCGGGCTCATTTTGCTCTTGTTCGGGAATACCTCCCTACAACAGCAACGCCCCTCCATGCCCCGTGTAGTGGCGATGCTTTCAGGAGACATTGAAGTTAGTGCAGTTACTTCACGGCCTGGATATTTTACTGACTGGAGCTTCAACACAACCAATTTTATGTCTACGAATACTCCATGATAAGCACCCGATAATACAATTAAGGGTGCGCAAGTTGTCTAGTTTTAGTTATTTCTTTCGTTAATTTAGTGATTTTTAATTGCTTTGCTCGTGAGGTAGCGTAACTTTGTTTTGTAGGAATTTGCCTTTTAACAGGTGTTTTTAAGGCCCAAGGCATGTCAAGAGATGAAGGTGGCCAGACGGCTCGCAAGGCAAGGCAAAGCAGCGACCAAGACCAAGTGCTGGGGCTAAGCTGCTCGGCATCGATGGGAAGGGAAAAGTTACATCGATGCCGAGATGATTATCCAGTCAGGTAGTTAATGGGTTCGGCATCGATGGGAAGTATTACATTACATCGATGCCGAAGCAATTAGTGAAATCTGGCCTAAGTTGCTCGGCATCAATGGAAGAAAATACATTACATTGATGCCGAGGCCTTTAGCACAGCAGCCTGAGCCCTTCTCCATCAATGCCGAGGCTGTTAGGAGGGTGATTTCAAGGCATCTCCTGAAGAATATTGGAGCGCGTTCCTACCAAGAAGAATAGATTTTGCTTACATCATTGTAGATCTAGATCTAGATTTGTTTTTGTTCTTGAATGTTCTTCATTTCCAACTTTGATTCTTTATTTTCTGTCTTCATTAATTAGTTTTTGATATTGTCATCTTCATTAAAGTTGTAGTAAATCTTTCGATCTATCGTTTAATCCAATTTTCTTCTAGTGTTGTTAATTTAATTATGTTAAGTAGATTTTTGCTTGCTCCTATCTCAATAGATATGTGTGAGTAGTTTTCCAAGGTTAGGTCATGGGGTGATTAGCACCTCATGGCTCAAGTAGGATTGCGTTTTTCACCATAAAGTTTAAACCTTTGGTTCGGGAATTGATGTGGGGTTCGGGTTTATTTGTCAAATCGCTAAGGTGTTAATCTCTTTGATCATGTGTAGGTAGGAGCATCACCTACCTACCACACATGATACTTGGAGCTCTAATGCACGAGGCATTTGCTAAATAAATTCTAGAGCTAGCTTGGTAATCGAACCATTCTATTTTCCGATTTGGAAACCTTAATTGTGTATCCTGAACCGCGTATTTGGGAGAGAAATGCAATTTGACTTGAGTCGTGAGTGTTAGTAATTCCTAGACCTAACCTGTCTTTTATCTTAGTTTATTAGCTTTTCAATTTAGCCCCTTTTCATCTCCGCTACACACGTAAAACCAAGTTGGCTGTCTAAAAGCCGAAAGCCCTTACTTGCATTTACAAATCCAGCAAAGCCGTATTAATTATTCCCTAGGGTACAATCCCGGATTTTCGGATTATCATGCTTCAACTGACGTATTAAGCCCTATGCTTGAGGCGTTATTCCTTATATCGGAGCGAACGAAGCACTCCAAGTGCAGAAAACTAACATAGCCAATTCAATTCATCAACGAGTCGGATACTCCAAGTGCAACAAACATAGCCAATTCCGTTCATCAACTAGTGCAAGCCTGGCAACAAATCCGGGGTTAGAGATTTTCCACGTAATAAATTTCTTTTTTGTATTTTGATAGATTTTTGTGAAATTTTGCGACACCATTAATTTCACATGGATTATGACTTTATGTGAATAATTATAACGCTCATTAAATTGGAATGTGTTTATTCAGAAAGGATGTGTAACATAAGGGTGTCTACTAGGTGCATTGCCCTTCCCAATTAATTGATGTCTACTGGAGGTATGGCTCTATGCAAAAAGGTGCCCCGGTAAGAGGCATAATTTTTCCTAATTAATTGTCTTCATTTGATGTGATTCTTCTTAATGTGTGTCTAATAAAGACATGGCTTTTCACAAAAGGGTGTCTGAGTATGTAAATAGATCCTTTGTAAAGTCAATCAACACATCAAAAACTTCATATTGAGTTGTTCTCTTCACACACACTCTGTATTTTAAGCTTACTAATATTTTGATATTTTGCAGAAATAGAATATTCGTTCTTGGTTCTTTTACGTTTGCTTAGTAGATATTATATCTATGATCTCCATTATGCAATTGCAAACAAATGGAACTCTGAGTTCAGACTTCGTTGTGACCATGCATGTCGCGACCATATCAAATTCAAACAAAATTTTTACAACTACTGCATAGAAAAAGGCTACGTTGTATCAATTTCAACTAATTTCTACTTCAATTCGAAATATCATAGACGCATAGTTCAAGTGATCTTATTAGGATGAGTTGTATCTAAGTTCGCTTCTTTTAATAACACGCCTTGACTTATAAGTTATAACGTATAACCAACCAATCAGCTCTGCAAATAATAACAATCATATGTACTTGTTTGACATTTAGAACTTCAAGTTTTTAGGATTGAAAGTAGAGGTGGCAATTTGGGTCCAGTAACATTGTTTCCCCCAAATCCATCCCTTTATAATTAGCGCAAACCCACCCATATTTAAATACGGATTGTAATTGGGGCAACTTAATAAACCCACAGATTTTATGGGTTGAATATGGGTTGGAACTAAAAGATCCACTTACCGTTATTTTTAATTTGCACCCACCCAACTCAACGTATTTCCACAACTAAACTCCCGTTATTTTTAATCACTAATCTCTCTCTCTCTCTCTCTCTCTCTCTCTCTCTCTCTCTCTCTCTCTCTCTCTCTCTCTCTCTCTCTCTCTCTCTCTCGGACTGTGTTTTGTTGGAGAGATTAAAATTCTACGAATTGGGGATGGTGCTGTGCAGTGGCGTGTGCAGCACTGTGCTGCGCACCTCCGAACGGTCGAATCGTGCATCTGACGACTCGAATCTCATCTTGGCAATGAACGATTCTCGATCGTTGGTTGCCAATATGAGATCCGAACCATCGAATGCACGATCTAACTGCTCAGAGGTGCACAGCACCCGAAGTCCAAATTCTACACAGTGAGAAGAGAGAGGGTTTTACTTTGGACCATCCAACACACTTTTGGAGTGAGTGATTTTTATTTTTATTCAATTTTTTTTTGCATTTGTTGCATTTGTTAGATTTGCCTCAAACTTTTAGGACTTATAGTCGAAAAAGTATAATTTTTTTCATCAAAAAACTCATAGTTTTCTTAAAAAAAGAAATAAATAAATAAAAAGCTATATATTTTTTATTTATTTTTGTCTTTTTTAAAAAATATGAGTTTCAAACAAAAAAATTTACTTTTTCGATTCCTCTCACCGAGACGAATCAACAAGTCACAAAAATTTTATGCAAAATTAAACTAACAAATGCGATTTTTTTTAATAGAGAAAAACAGTCACTCCTTACTTTTTATCCTAAACTGTTTTGAAAATCAAAACAGATTTTTTTTAATAGAGAAAAACAGTCACTCCTTACTTTTTACCCTAAACTGTTTTGAAAATCAAAACAGACTTTTTTTCCGACTCGACGCATGAAATAATATGGGAATGTCAGCCAAATGCCATATAAAATGAAGTGAACGGGTCGGGTCGGGTTTTGGTATGATTTGACTCATATTTGACCCAGCCCATTTTAACCCGTCTACTTTTGACCCGTATTCAACTCATCCATATTCAACCCATGACCCGTTTCAACCTATCCAAACTCGCCCATTTGCCACCTCTAATTGAATGGCATCCTCCTTGAATTTCCTCCTTGTTCTTTTGCATTAATGTTTTATTTTATAGCCTTGTTTCCAAATTAATCTTTTTCTTATATATAGATTTTTTTTTGGGTAACCGAGGTATTCGGGCAGCTTACGCATACCTCGAGGGAGACTAGCACAGTAACCCACCACCATGGCCCCCCACTAAAATCATGGTTTGCTTCCGGAGGGGAATCGAACTCTGTCATGTTGTAACCTTGCAAACTCAGATTTGTCCTCACCACTGGGGCAACCCATGGGTGGGTATCTTTTGCTTCTACTATTAAACAACACCAAACAACATTTTCATTTTTGCAAACAGAAAAAAAAAAAAAAAAAAAAAAAAAAAAAAGAGGAGCTTTTTTTATCAAGGTATATAGAGAAGAAAAAAAAAAGCTTTTCTTTCCAATATATTATAGTATCACAAAGGAAGTACTCCTGATTCTCTTCGGCCTTTGACAATCACAACTGATAAAGCAATTTAGACCCCCTTTGGAGATGGGAAAATTTCAGCTAGAAGCCTAAAACAGCTTGGAAAGCCCTTTAGAAATAAGAAGAAATAAATCACAAGTTCAAGTTAATCTTGTCAAAAAAAAAAAATTTGTCCCCTAGTCCGCATTCATTTTCCGTCACTTATACGCGATGTAGGCCCCGAAAGATAGAAGAATAGAACGCGGGAGAATGATAGATTCTAAGAGCAAAAGCAAGTACACCTGTTCGCATGAAATTTATTTGCAGAATGACTATTGTTACTGTAGTACTCATAAAAATATCAAAAGGTCGAAAAAGAGTAATGGTGCGGCAGCTGTTAATTTGGTGCCATTTTTGCTCAATTGCAAATTCATACTTTTGAATTGAACTATCTCGATCATTGTTTTGATGCAATTCAGTTGGCTTGGATATTGGAAGTTTCACAAAGCCAATGTGTGTTTTTCTTTTTCCTTTATTCGCAGCAGGAATGCCCACTGACAGGGCCATTTCAAGGGACATCACGAGGCATCGAGACCCGGGAAGGCAACCCGATAGGGTGTCTTTTCTCAAGCGAGGGGAAGGGATCTCTTCTCTGCAATGGAAAAGAAATGGAGTAGATTTGATTCGGCACAACCTAACACCAAAACAACAACAAGACCCGGGATCTAGCAGCCTCAGAACCGAAATCAAACTTAAGGTCCAAACAGCATTAACAGCGGATCTTGATCATGACCGGTACACAAGAACCAGAACCATTTTGACCTTAAGTTTGACCTTAAGAACCAGGGTTCTGAGGCTGCTGGATCCAGGGTCTTGCTAGTGTTTTGGTGTTAGGTTGTGCCGAATCAAATCTGCTCCATTTCTTTTCCATTGCAGAGAAGAGATCCCTTCCCCTCGCTTTAAAAAAGGGGAGAATTTTTCATAAGTCTATTATACCACTTTTCAAACCCCACAAGTCCACTTCTAAATTCTATAACCCCCTAGGTCCACTAATCTATTAGTAAGGATATAATAACCCTGATTGGTCTAATATACCCCTGTTTTTAAAAAACTTTTTGCCCCATTTTTTCATCCAGTTCAAAAACATCCGATTCAAAATTCTCCCTATCCGGAAAAAAACTTCGGATTCACTACAAAACCCGTCACCCCTCCCCCCCTCCCTCCCTCCCCCCCTCCCCCCCTTTTCAGAAGGAACGATACTGGACGATTCCTGAAAAATTCTCCCAGCCCTAGACGGTTCGTGAAAAGCACTGGATCGCTCTTGGCCTTCTTCGTTCACCAACGGTCTCGCTTCTCTGTTCGTCGTCGTTCGTCGCCCTAGTTTCAGTCCGACCTTCTTCGTAGATCGTCGCCGTTCGTCTCTGTTCGTGGCCCATTCTTCACCCGTTTTATTCTGGTGCCGGTGGTCGTTCTTTGTCCATTCATCGGACCTTAACGTTATATATTCTCCTTTTCCGATTTCGTTCGATTCATCTCCGTCATTCTGCATCCTCATCGCCGTCGAAACCCTTCGGATCATCCCCATTGCCATCAATCTCTTCCGTTTACTTCGATCCAGTCGGTATGTTTCTTAGAAAACTAAAAGTGAACTATGGGTATATATGGTTATATATATTTGCTAGGTTGGTGTTTGGTAAAGTTAGGGTTTTGATTGTGTAACAAACATGAGCATGTGCTTATATCAATCTTTGATCTGGTATGGTATGGTTGAATTAAGTTAGGGATTCAATGTGCTTATATCTAACTGGATAGTATATATGGTTATATCAATGTTGGTTATATACGAATTTTGTTAAAGACTACGAATGTAAACTGGTATACATGCTTTTACAACTGCTAGTTTTTGGGCAAGGAGAATGGAGAAAATGGAAAGCTGGGAGATTAGTTATGTTCTATATTTCCCTTGAACATGGCTTTGCACTAGTAGTTAGGGCTTCTAAAAGCAATTTTTTGATGTATAGTAAACCAACAAGGATTTGGTGATTCATGGCTGGGCAAAGTAGTACTAGTTGTATTTGGTGATTCATGTAATCCTGTATCGTGGCTAATCTATTCGTTTCGATTTCTTCCGAGCAGCCCATTATAATGGTTACATAAGTGTTCAATTTTTTGGTTATATATAAAATTGATAGTATGTATGGTTATATCAATGTTGGTTATTTACGAATTTTGTTAAAGACTGCGAATGTAAACTGTGTGTGAATAGATGATATATAACCAATTTTTTGGTTTTATACAAAATTGATAGTATATATGGTTATATCAATGTTAACTTCTTGTTTTTATTTTTGTTATATCATAAATTAGATTTCTTTTGGTTCAGAGTTTGTTGACCTCTTTGATTCCTTATTCAAACAAGTTATGTACCTTCTTTTTGATGGTTTTTGTACAGAGCATCCTGGAGAAATTTTATGAATGGCTTATGTGTATCTTTATGTTTATGTTTGAGCAATCCAGTTTATATGGTTATATAACTGGTTTGGCTAAGTTAATGATTAATGGTGATACACTACGGGAATAAAGGTGGCTTTGCTGGACTGAATTTTGGTTATATAACTGGTTTGGCTAAGTTTTTCTCTTCGTATATATGGTTATATGAAGAGTTTGGCTAGATTAAGTTAGGGTTTCGATTGCGAGTATAGATGGTTATATCAAACTCCGATCGGTTACGTATTGGTTTAGTTAAGATAGGGTTTTGATTGCAAGTATATGTGGTTATACTCCCTCCGTCCCTTATTTTGTGTCCAGTATTCCATTTTGGGCTGTCCCTTAATAAATGTCCATTTTGTAAAGTTAGGGGGGTAAAAGTTGGTGTATTGTCTATTTTGTCCCTAAAAGTAGATTTCATTTTAAAAAGTTAGTGAGTAAAAGTATAATGATGATGGATAAGTAGGGAAAGTGGAGGAAAAAGTTGATGTGAAAGGTGTAATGATGATATCTTTTTAATAAGTTGGAGTTACAAAGCAAGACACTTAAAAAGGGACGGAAGGAGTATCAATCTTTGATCCGGTATGGTATGGTTGAATTAAGTTAGGGATTCGATTGATAGTATATATGGTTATATCAATGTTGGTTATATACTAATTTTGTTTAAGGCTGTTATTTGTACAGTTGTTCAAGGGGTGAAGAGTATTAAGTTACCTGTGAAGTCGACTGTGAAGAAGGCGACGGTAGCAAAAGGAAAGAAGTTACGAGATCTCCTATTTTTATTTTTTTAGAGTTAGAAAGGACAAAATCTCATGTATAACGTTTTTTTGTGTATTATTGTTACTAGAAGCAAGTCATTAAGGTCGTTGCGCGGAGCAATTCAATAAAGTGAAAATATAATAGAAAGAAGTTACGAGATCTCTTCTTTTTCTTTGTTTAGAGTTAGAAGGACAAAATCTCATGTATAATGTTATAAGGTTATATGTTTATTTTTTGTCACATGTATTACGTTTTTTGTGTATTATTGTTACTAGAAGCAAGTCATTAAAGCCGCTGCGCGGACCAATTTAATAAAGTGAAAATATAATGTTATATGAGAGTTTTTGTGCAGCGAAACTCAAAAATAATTCAACAAAGCAGTTAAGATCAAGATGTAACTCTACAAAGCAGAATATACAATGTTATATAACGTTATATAAGTACAATAACGTTAGATACGAAACTGATCCAACGTAACTGTTATTTCCTGAGAATTTTGCATGATTTCAAACGTATAAGGGATAATAGGGGATAATGGGCTAAACAGATAACGTTATAAGGTTATATGTTTATTTTTTGTCACATGTATTACGTTTTTTTTTTGTGTATTATTGTTACTAGAAGCAAGTCATTGAAGCCGCTGCGCGGACCAATTCAATAAAGTGAAAATATAATGTTATATGAGAGTTTTTGGGCAGCGAAACTCAAAAATAATTCAACAAAGCAGTTGAGATCAAGATGTAACTCTACAAAGCAGAATATACAATGTTATATAACGTTATATAAGCACAATAACGTTAGATACGAAATTGATTCAACGTAACTGTTATTTCCCAAGAATTTTGCGTGATTTCAAACGTATAAGAAATAATGGGGGATAATGGGCTAAACGGATGGGATTGAATGGAAGGGTAAATCTGTCAGGCACTATTTCATTTCTTAAATGTAGTGGACTTTATGCCTTACTAAATACAAATTAATGAACTTAGTGGATTAGAAACTTGATCAGTGGACCTAAAAGGTTAGAAACATGTTATAGTGAACCCTAGACCAATTTTTTATATTAAAAACCATAGCATTTGAATGGCAGCAGCAGAAAAACCAGGAAATGGCACTCAGCTATATCAATAGCAACAGTCTAGGTTTGCAGAAAATCACCACCCAAACGACCTACATAGCACTTGTCTCCCCTCTAAATAGCAGCATCTTCAACACCAGCAATAGACATTGCTAGCACCCCATACACGCACACAGAAAAGCTGCTATCACCACCCAAACTACCTACATAGCACTTGTCTCCCCTCTAAATAGCAGCATCTTCAACACCAGCAATAGACATTGCTAGCACCCCAAACACGCACACAAAAAAGCTGCTAGCCCACATACCCATCACACACATGCACAGCTTTCCACATACACCCACACCCACACAGCCAACCCAACAAAAACAAAAACACAAATTCAACAAAGCCAAAGTTGGTACCATAGATGGGTTTTTCATTTTGGGAAAATTACCCACAGGTGGCGTGGAGCAGGGTAAATCACCACTTTCATGGTGTCAAGTCTCCAAATTATCAAGACATGACACCTGCAAATAATATCACCAATACATGGTATGAGGTAATAAGCATGATGAGACTGGACAAATTTGTCCTTTGTCCAAGACAACACCGTTCAAAGCCTTCGCTTGCCTTGGGTGAATACTGAATACCAGAACACGTTCTCTCTCTTTCTCTCGTTGTGGTAAGAAGAAAACTGAGATACGAAAGAGGAAATGACGAGGAGAATCGGAACTAAAAATTGTACCGACGTCCGATCGGAGCTCCTGTTTGCGCTGGAGACGGAGGAGGGTATTATGGGCAACCACGACTATATCTCCGAACTTCCCGACGAGTGCTTGGCTTATGTTTTCAAATTCCTCGGCTCCGGCGACAGGAAAAACGCCTCCCTTGTCTCCAAACAGATGCTGAAAGTCGAGAGACAGAGCCGCCGTCGGCTGACTCTCAGCGCTGCCCAATCGGACCTCCTCCCCTCCCTGCTCTCCCCCTTCGACGCCGTCACCGAGCTCGTCATCCGATGCCACCGCAGCTCCATCATCGACGCCGACGACATGCTGATTCTGATCGGTAAGCACCGTGGTAATAACAGTATTGAGGAACTAGTCCTAACTGGTGTGAATGTGAGTTGTATCGGCCTCGAATCAGTGGCTAGGAATTTCCCAAAATTGGAGCGGTTGACTTTATGTGGGAGAAGTAAGACGAGGATTGGGGATGCAGAAATCTCGTGTGTTGCTTCGAATTGTGTGGGGTTAAAGAAGCTGTGTATCAAAGGGTGTCCCGTAACGGATCAGGGGATTAAAGCTTTTGCATTGGGGTGTCCTAATTTGGTGGAAATCAAGGTTAAAAAGTGCAAGGGAGTGACGAGTGAGGTTGTACATTGGTTGCTGGTAAGGAGGGGATCGTTGGTGGTGAATTTGGATGTGGGTGAGATTGGAGTTGGTGGGTTGGAGTTGGATTCTGAAAGTGATGGAAGTGATGGTGGTGGTATACAAGAAAATGGTGTGGACATTCCACCAATGGTGCTGAGCCGCCAAGTCAGTGAATGGTGGCCGCCAGTTTTCAGGAGCTGCACATTATCCTGAGATACGACTCTCTCTGGGGTTTGGTCCGGTGTCTCACCAAATTTCTTCCCCAAATCTCAAATTAACCAAGGGATCTTGGAGCATTCTTCTCCTAAAGTCGAGTTCTAGCCTTTGATCGCGTTGGAAAGCTCGGAGGAGGTGTTTTCGGGAGAGGTTTTGCCTGGGGATTCTTGGGGTATTAATTTCAACCTTCAAGGTAGGGATCTCCTGACTTCTTTACATGTTTAAGTGTTAGTTTGATGTACAAGAATCAAGTTTGATCATTTATTTTGAGTCTTGAATGAATCTGGTATATGCTGAAAATTTCGTGGGTTCTGGAAATCTGTCTTTTGGGAGCCCTTCTGCCAGGAATCAATTTTTGGTGTCTTCATAACATTAAAGTACGTTTCAATACGAAGATTTCGGTACCAAGATCATGAAAAACCGATAATCACACAATTAGTTATGAATTTGAATACCGGCTGTTTCCTGGATGCGCGAATCTGTGTGTGGCTGTCTTCTTTTAATTTTCTGGGCATGATGAACATTTTGGGTGGCTTTGGGTCTTTTACAGGAGCTGCACATTTAAGTTAAGAAGGGATTGGCGTTGGAATCAAGTGATTTGATTAAGTATACAATTTTTGATGAATTTCTAAAGCAGGGTTGGTCGACTAGGGCGAAAATGGTTGCGAATCTGTTTTTCCTTTGATTGTTGGGTTAATCTCCTCTCGTTTCTGAACCTGGAATTTTTACTGATCGTAGGACTTGTAGTCGTGCAACTTTGGGCATTGGTTCCAATATTTTTGGGTTTAAGATGAAAGAGTTATGATTTTTCAATCAAATTTACTCGTTCCCGTCCTTAAATTCACGTTGTTTAATTGGATATAGTCTAATGTGGATGATTAACTTTGCCAATTTGACATGTAGGGATTGCCAAGAACTTGAAGAAGTACGGCAAGAAGTAAGAAGCGGAGGACCAAGACGTGTCGCTGCTGTTGAGCGGGCAGGACCGTGAGAAGCGGAAGATGTTGAAGGAAGAATGGGAGAGATGGGTTTTGGAGTGGAAGCGATTACACGAAGAAGAGAAATCAGACAAGCAGTGGCTTAACACGAATCGCTTGCCTTTGTTAAAAGCACGTTGTATTATGGCTGTAGCATGAATGGGGTTTTGTTGTTGCATTGTTGGTCAACTTGTTTTCTTCCATGAAGTACACAATTTATAAAACTTGTTCAAATAAGCTCGTTAAGGAAAACAAGTTCAAAACCATGTGTTTAGGTATTAAATCACTCACCTCAGCTCTACGAACCACCGAAACTTCCTAAAATAATTAGGCAATAAAAACAGGATTAGAAGATGCTAAACAAGCCTATCTTTATGAACATAAGGTCCTAAGGTAAACATATGAAGTTAGATAGCTAGCCTCAAGAAAATAGTCACAGAATCTGCAGTACCATCTACTTTAACGCAAAAATTGACTTTGCACAAGAATAACTACAACACAATCTTCATGCATTTTTTAGGTCTATGAGTCTAGTTTCAAAATCAGAAATCGGATCGCAATTTCATCGCCGAAGCTCAAACTTATGGCTGTTTTCCTAACACGTGTCTGTGTAGTCAGCACAGTCCGAAATTGCGCGCTGCAAGGTCACGAATTTTTATAGAATTGAATACTTTGAGTTTGACCTTGAAATTTTTACCATAGACAAAAGACTCATAGAGGAACTCTCCATAAAAATCTCATGATTTTTGGAGTTTAGAAAGTGCCCCAACAAAAATCCCCAAAATCAGGGCAGACACAAGGTTTCCAATCCTGCAGATTTTCCAGAAAAAAACGCAGCGTGTTCCTCTCTCGATTTCTGACTCCAAAACCTTTCAATACACTTCAAACTCACACAAAAACTTCACTAATCATGCTCAAACTCAGATATATTAAAGAGCTATTTTAAGAACATCGAATCCATGCATCAAAACAGGTTTTAAACACTCAATCTAAACACTCAATCCAAGGGATCTCAAGTTAGGTTCTTAAGTTTCTTAAGAATTCAACCCTAAAACTCAAATTCATACAGATATAGAGTGTAGTCTTTTTGCAATATGGACTTGGTCTTGGTCTTGAAAGAACCACCACCTAACTTTTTACTTATCACTTGCCAAAAAATATGATTTGGTCTTTATACAATAAACATGTGGTCCATGCAGACATAGAGTGTAGTCTTTGGACAATATGGACTTGGTCTTGAAAGAAGCACCACCTGTCTTGAAAGAATCACCACCTAACTTTTTACTTATCACTTGCCAAAAAGTATGATTTGCTCTTTATACAATAAACATGTGGTCCACAGAGACATAAAGTGTAGTTTTTGGGCAATATGGACTTGGTCTTAGTATTGAAAGAACCACCACCTAACTTTTTACTTATCACTTGCCAAAAAATATGACTTGCTTTTTATACAAACATAAAGTGTAGTCTTTGGGCAATATAGACTTGGTCTTGATCTTGAAAGAACTACCACCTACCTTTTCACTTATCCCTTGCAAAAAAACTTGACTTACTCTTTATACAATAAACATGTGGTCCACACAGACATAGAGTTTAGCCTTTTGGCAATATGGACTTGGTCTCAAGTAAGTTAAAAATTTGGTAGGATACCGTGCGACGTCGGGGTTGATTTATCCTACTCCGAAACGTTAAACAACAATACATAAACACTTATTATACTTAGGAGAAGGTAGGATATGGATTATAATACCTTTAATCCGGACAAGGCGATTCGGTGGAGTCCGGTAGATTTTCGTTTGGTGGCGAAAGATTGATATTCTAGCAGCAACTTAGGGCTGGAATAACTTGACCAAACATATGCCGTTTTGGATGATTCTTGTGTCTCTCGCGAAGATCTTGAAACGCTCTACGACTTTCATTAGAAGTCTAAGCCCGAAAATCACTCTAAGTAGTAGAAAAATGGAAGTTTAGAAGGATCGCTAAATCTGCCTGGAAATCAGAATCCGAGAATTTTATCTAACTTTGAATGGCGATAACTCTATCAATTCTTGACCGTTTTGGGCGATTCTTAGGTCGAAATTGAAGCTCTCGACGCCCTCTACAACTTTTGTGAAGAAACTTAGGCCTAAAAACAACAGCAACTAGGAGAAAAAAGGCCATGAATAGAGGGACGTGATATGGACGAAAATCGAAAAGGTGTGATCCCTCTTTTCTTGTTTTTTTTTTATTTTTGTAGAGGACTAGGAGTGTTGTATTGTGAGAGAGGAGAGAGGTATTTATAGAAGAGAAGTATAAAGGTGGTGGAATTCGGGAGGAGAGAGAGATATAGTTTCAATAGAATTCTAATTAGCGTTTAGATACGAAGGATAAGGGATGAATGTATATCTCTAAAGTATAATATGTTTCGAATACGATTTTTTTTTAGTAATATCAAATATACACATGATAATGTAATTTAATTAATAAATCTAACTAATTATTGAATTAGTTTTAACACTTCAAATTTGTATTAAAAAAAAAAATAGGGCAAAAATCCGGGTCGTTACAATTACAGACGGATGATTGAGTGGTTCCCCAATCTCAATCAGTTTCGTTAACGAGTGACAAAGAGAAAGGCCCAAGAACACCGTTTATTCTGGCGTGGCTTTAAACTGGCGTTTGTATGGGTTCGAATACGTGTTTAGGTTTCATGCCTCTTTGTACGCTCAATTTTCATCCACATCTTTGGCTCAAACATATTTTTGATAGAAATTACAAGACCCACGATTCTGTTCACATAAATCAAACCCACAGTTGATACACACGATTTTTGAAGAGTTTTTGTTGTACATATTGGAAGACAATGCTACAGTTCCACCGCATATGCCCACCTCATGCATGTGGTGCCCACTCCGAGACCTAAAAAAATAGAGTACTCATAAATTTAAAAATATTTTTTTATGAGGTCTTATAAAAAATCAACTTTAACGGATATCAGTAAGTATTTTTTTTGAATTTACGAAGGCGAAACTGAGCAGTTAAACAATTTTACTCTACGAATCCAGAAAAAATACTTACCAATATCCGTTGGAATTTCTTTTTTTTACAAGGCCCCATAAGAAATTATTTTTAAATTTATGAATATTTTTTTGTATTTTTATGAGACTCGGAATGGATCCCACATGCTTATGGTGGACATATATGGTGAACCTAGACTTTCTGTTAAAAGAGGAGAGAGACGTACAAGGTAGTAAAGGAAGAGAGAGAATAATAAAGTTGTTGGCTGTTAAAGAAGAAAGGGGTAAAATCATAAGCTTGCAAAGCCTTACCATACTTTGATCAATATTCTTGGGCATACCATGGCTCTTGTAATTTCAGAACTCGGTACCATAAAGTGGTCATTATTTCCACTGCACACCACTGTCCCGTGATTTTCCCTTTCATTTTTTGGCAGCAAAAGATAACGACGGATGGACTTAAAATTTCCCCACAAATTTGCCAAACTATGATTTCAGCAGCCTGAATGCATGGGTCATGAATTGACTAGCTCTGACAGAACATTGCGGAATCAATCTGCAGAAATCGTTATAGCAACATTTGTTTCTCTAGTCATTTTTGGGCCACAGTATGGAAGGGAGAAGGAATGACTTTTGCTTTATTTGGTTTTAACTTTTGTTTTCTACTTTCATTTGCACATTCAATTTTGTCTTGATTCTAGATGATTACCAAGGCAAGGGCAAATAGACCCTAGGAAACTGCATTTAATTTTCCCATTTTATTATAGAAGTACAGCACTAACAACAATATTGACAGTTAATTTCATGTGCATTAGTTTGCTAAGTACATAAACCTATACAAAAAGATACCCATATACATCTGACGAGCAACACAACATACATGCCCTTGGAACCGCCAGCTACCATCTTTATGTATTTGCCATTTTACTATCTAGCTACCAAAACCGATCCTTGTTGACACTTAAATAGCCAGCCATAACTTTTCCTCCCGTGTTCCTCATTCCGTCTATAAGAAAGCACCAACTGGAACCCAAGGCTCCGACGAAGAAATCTGAATCCGCAGCCATCAAGAAATTAACGAGAGGGTAATTTGTGCTGGTTTCCCTCCCCAGGCTGGCTTCGTAAGTAGCCATTGACATGTTTCCCACCTGGCGTGTCACGTTTGTGTAGTAGAAATTCCAATGGGGGTATGATCTCGATCTATCAATTACTTCCTAAAGAAAAGTACTACTATGAGAATTTGATCACAACAGCTAAACAAAAGTTATCAAAAAGAGTAAACACTATGATCAAACAACTCCAATGGAACTCAATGGGTTTGTGTTCAACTTCAGCCGAAAATGACAGGACTTGTCCAATGTTTGTGGCCTATGAAGCACCTACACTCCTAGAGATCACTGTAACCATGTCAAACACTCCAGGGACAAACAACGGTGTATCCATTACATTTTTAATATTTGTTAACGGTGGGACACTCTGGGGACCCACATGGGGACATAGCGGGGTGATATGTACAGATTTTAAAAGCTTTTTGACGGCAAAATATTTGTAATTTCATTAGTATTTAGCCAACAAAAATGTAATATAAAGCGCAAGCATATGTGCATGAGCATACACCATCACTCAATAATGGATTCAATAGGAGTCCAAACCTAAATATGTAGTGGTTACAATGTAGGTTTGCATAACTGAAAGAACTGTTTACAAAAATATTGAGGTGTCCCCATTGCTTTAGAATAGTCATGTCGCCTATATGTCTCTATGTCCCCAGCCGTTTCTGTTTCCGTGCAACAAGTCTGTGACACTGTGGCTTTTAGTCTGTTTGCATATATCCGGAGTTTATCCAGTAGAGGCTCTGGGTCAAAAGAGACCCTGAGTTCCTCGTCACAAAAAAAACTTAAAAAGATAACTTGAATCCAACTCTGATATCCTCTCTGTATATCAGTGGCAGCATATTTCAAATCAAAGAAAAAAGAGCAATACAGTTTAGAAGTAGACAATTCCTTAAATAACAAATAAATGAAAGGAAAAAGGGCTCAGCAGGCAAGGGTTTTGCTAGGTTTTTTGTATTAGTAATTGATGGAAATGGGCAACCATAAGAATCGTAAATATTGTTCCGGTTTGGAATGTAAAGAGATGGATAGGACTGCTATATCGATAGACCAATGAAAGACTTCCTCGAGATTCTTATTAATTCACAGGTAGATTGAATTTGAATAGACACCTGTGTTGTTGAATAAGGGCACACACCTTAATTGGATTCGGGTTGGATTGTGGAGTAAACCCTTGCTATAGCATATTTATATTGTATTTGGTAACTATTTGCAAAGGAAAAAAATTGTGATATTTTGTTTTTTATGTAAGAATGAGAACCAGATCTACTACTTCAGCTAGGGTCTTTCTGTCTAGAAGATAAAAGGATATAAAGCACAAGAAAACTGTAAATAACCTGCATCTCCGTGGATAGCCAGATGCTGACAAGGTGCGGGAAGTGCTTTCTTATGCGTTCAGCACGTTTCATGTATTCTTCAAATTCAAATATCTCCATTTCACATGCCTTATCGCCCATCCTCACATGTATGCTTAGCAATGGCCTAGGCATCCACGGTTTGTGATTGGACCATACAAATTGCTCCATTTCAGATTGCGGTTCTTCTCTAACTTCCTGAAGAGGATTTTCTCAAAAGGCATTACTCATTAGTTTACAAAAATAACAGACATGGACCTTCTATCAACGATATCAAAAGTCTGGATCTTTTCAGAAACACTTTCCATAAGTTACACCATCTGCTCTCGTTTGAAATTAATATCTGAACTCCAAACTTATCCAGAAACTTCAATTTGAAGCTTGACTTTGAGAAACAGGTTGAAGAAGTGACTTAGAACAAAAAAAGACTTGGCCTTTGAACTTGAAAGAAAGGTTCCAAGGAAAAGGATTACAAATAAGCTTCAACAGAAAGCCTTCTCTTGTGGAATTGGTAATACGTGAGTCTTTTAGCTACTTAGTTGCTCTATTGCTGTATAGCCTTGTTTTTGCAAGCTATCCATTTCAGTACTGAAGGGAAAGGAGGAGGATGCCCTAAAAAGTCCAATACCCCTTGATATCTCTCACAGGCTACTACATTAAGACATGTCCGTTCAGATAAGTTGATCAATTAAAGTACCAGAAAAATGGATAGAGCAAAAGAATCTTCTGAATCCATTAGGAGAGAGCTTCGTATTATATGGGTTTACTTGACAAATGACAAAAGAATCTAGATAGACAGACCTCTGGCCATTCTTTAACGGGTGTTGCAAGAACCAATTTTGCAGCTTCCCGTCCAAAGGCTGCATGACGTTCAGCATTTAGCAAGTTGCACGTATACTCAGTCTGAAATCTCATTAGGTAGCGAACTGCCTGAAAATATTCAACCGATAACTTAATTGTGTGTGCCACCAAATAACACTTATAAGCATGGAAATATACTTTCATATTAATTTACATACTTGCATAAAGCAATTCCAAATATGTTTTCGACTTCTCGTTACGTAGACTACATTGGTGAGTATATTCACGATTGAAACTCAAATAGTCGTACTTTTATGTTTGATCGTTTCAGGACAATCATTGACCTTGTTATTTAGCTGGCAAACGAAAAGATTGAAAGAAGAAAATTTTTAATTTCATAAAAGTACTTTTGCATACTTTGTCCTCAAAAACTAAGCCAATGTCTTTATTCAAAATGAAATATTCCCTATACCTGGGCTCGCCACCACCTTCTATCCATTTTGCGATGAGAGGCAATTAGAGTTCCATTTATATCTGTTGTTGGCTGTAAATATCTCCAAGGATTACCCCAAGTGCTGTTGCAAGACATTAGACAGAGTGAGATAAAGCACCGACAATACTTTCGTGTTGGTTTTTGAAGCATGAATAGTACTGGACACCTCACCACAGGTATATCAACAAAAAGCACATCTAATTTGGCAAACCTAGGCCGATGTTGGTCTTTTCTTCATTTGAGAATACAGTAACAATGGGTGTGAGCTTGGATGTGGGGAATCTTGTGGAACCCCAATATATCGGCAAGTCATGCTTCCTTCTCATGATTGATATTAGTCTTCGTGCTATTTTCCGTGCTCGCGCCCGTGTTTGGTTCGTTGCACAACAACACGTACTTTGTGTCTAAAATTATGAAGAAAATAGTGAATATGTTCAGGAGCTTGCCTAGGAGTCTGTCCAGACCATATTTGCTTTGATTTGTAGTTGTCTTTTCCTGTTATAATTCCTTTTTCCCATGCATCCTTTTCCTTCATTAACTGGAATGCACGGTCTCGGCATTCTTGGGATGTTTCTGGAAAGAAGTAACAAGACCAACTAGAACGTGATGGCCCTGAAACACCACAGACACAGAGCTATCAGCAATGACGATCAATCATTTTTCCCTTTTGGTTAGATAATGTCGCTGGCATATGCACGTTCACAGAAATCAGATGTCAACGAAGGAAAAGAAGTATGAAGCAATTACTAGCAACTCATACCTCTGCACCCATCATGGTCTGCCCGATTATAGTAGTTTGTAACAAGGACCCTTTTTTCATTGATGGCAATAGCAAGAAGTCCACACATTCCGGCAATCTGGCCTCCAATACCAAATCCTGGCAGCCTCTCCCAGTCAGCTACAAGAAACTTCACATCAGGATCATTGCAGTTCAGAGGATGCTGATGAACCCATATGTCTCGCTGCACTTTCCTAGTGAAGGGATAATTTTCTTCATCCGATCCTGTTATCTGCAAATAAATTATGAACAGCTGACCTTGAAAGTGAAAGCATGGAATTTTGTTCAAAAGGAGGTAATCAGCATCACAATGTAACAGAAGAGCAGTCTTGCAACATTTTACCAACAATTTGATGTCACACCAACAATTGGCCATTTAAATTGTCAGAGAATCACCTCATTGCTATTGCATAGACAAGTGGAAGCCTAATGCCAGAAAAGGAAAAACCAAATCATTTCATTCCCTTTAGTTTGCTTTTCCTTCATTTTGCATAATTGAAAGGTAGATCACTAATTTGGAAGTCATGAAATACCAGCAGGACAATCACCTCCAGACATGAGGAAATTTTCTGAACTTGCAAAATAAATATGTCAACACAAACAACCCTTGTATCTTGTTTTGAAATGTATATAGAAATGAAAAGAAGATGATAGATAGATTCAACCGAAATGCTACAAAAAACATACTCCCTAAAACACCTGCAAATAAATGATTGACCCTCTTATGCATATTTCTATGTGATTACATAGAAATGATCAAATACATGTTCATAACCCATGCAGCTAAAGTTTCATATATGGGAAGATACATACCCACGGAGGATAAGCACCTTCAGACTTCAGCAGCTCACCAGCTGTCGACAATGGGTAAGTATGCAAGAATCCCTTCCACAGAGTCCAATGAGGGAAGATCTCATTCTCGACACGCTTATCAAGATTCTTGTTGACTTGTGAACTCAACTTGCAATTCTCCAAGTGAGGGGCTTTTGGCACATTAGATCTCCTCACTCCAGCACCTTGCAGCAACTCACCTTCGCCTTTCATTGATTCATTGACCGAAGCACTCCAAGCCGAGTACAAGAAAGACACTCTCGCATCAATTTTACCGTTGAAAGTTAACTGAGAATGCATCACCCTCTCTATTTCCCTTGCTTTAAGATTGCAGTCGCCCTTTGTAACCATATCTGCATTTTTACATATGCGAGGTGGTTGAGTTTTTTTTTTCTAAAGTCTGACTTGAAATAATCAATCTCCAGTCCATAAATTCATCATATAAGATTAAACCCAGAAAAAAGTTGTGGTTGAATTATCATCAAAACCAACTCTCTTCTCCCATTCAAAACAGTCCATGATGTTCCAACATCTAGAAGAAGTTCGATACAAAAGGGAATAACCAAGTCTATATTAGAGGTAATCCCAATGTCAATACGCTTCAAATGCACCCTATTATCTATATTTAAGTCTGTGACACATTTTCAGTTGAAGTTCGGTAAACAGTATTTCGATTGTACTTAGAATTGTCTAACACGCCACGAAGTGTAATACTTTGCTCGTTTGTATACGCACAAGAGTCTTTCTAATTGCCAGCTATGAGATCAAAGACCCGTTCTTTAAAACTGTTAAATGCAGAGTTTCTAATTCTTTGTTTCTTTTTGCTACTTCACGTTTCCTTTGATTCTTGAAAACCAAACAGAAATCTGGAATGTTTAACTTAAATGGGAAGCCACCTGTTTGAGTGGAAGGGGATAAACCTAAGCACAAGTACTTAATGAGATTTTGTCTTAGAAGTAATTCCCACTTTTTAGGTGACTTTAGATACACTCTTTGAGGACTCTTATTACAGATGTTGACTCTAATGGACTTCAGCTGAAGTCTTACTAGATCTCAAAATAAATTTGAGAATACACATTGGGCTGGGCCAAAGAACACCAAAAGGCCTTTGTTTTACTTTATATAAGACGTTTAAATGTGGAAAGTAATTCATTCCCAATCAATTCAATCAACAGAGAAAGATATTTTCTAGACTGCTTTTCTCAGGGACAAAATGTTACAGAGGCCATAATTCTTCTTCTTATTGAAATTATCATGAAGTATAACTATCTGAGTTTCTTATTCTTTGTTCTTTTTGCTACTTTATGTTCCCTTTACCAAAGAGAAATCTGGAACATTTGCTTTAATCGGAAGTCATCTGTTTGAGTGGAAGTAGGTAAAGTCATTATACTATATACCATGATCCGTTTACTAGTTGTAAAGCTTATGCACAGGTACCTAATGAAATTTTTTTGTCTTAGAAGTAATTCCCACTTTTTAGGTGACTTTAGATACACTCTTTGAGGACTCTCATTCACAGATGTTGACTCTAATGGACTTCAGCTGAAGTTTGAATAAATCTCAATATCAGTTTGAGTGGGCTGGGCCAAAGAACACCAAAAGGCATTTGTTTTACTTTAGAAACATTTAAATGTGAAAATTAATTTTTTTTCCATCCATCCAATCAAAAGAGAAAAATATTTTCTAAACCTTTTATTCTCAGGGACAACATTACAGAGGCCACAATTCTTGTTCTGATTGAAATTCATCACGAATTCAACAACTGCAAGACAAACTCATGCCAAAATAGTGTTCTAAAAGTCGGCCGCCCAGGCCGACTAGTCCCCACCTACGCACTAGGCGGTGGTCCAATGCATAGATTAGGCAGCCGACTAGTTGGCGCCTAGGTGATCCTTTTTCTGCCCGACTAGAACCCAGTGATTTTTAGAACATTGGCCAAAAGAATATCGAAGATGGGAAATAAGGAGTACTTTAAATATATATATCCAGCAACAAAACGAGCAGAAAATTGAGTAAATTCCACTCACTGATGATAGCTGAACTTGAATTCCAAGAAGTGATTCCATTGGAAGATGCAGAGAACGAAATCCCACCAAATGCAAAGGTGCCAAGGGAAGTGAGAGCAGCCAGAAAGAATGTTGCAAGACAAACCCCACAGAGGAAACCAACCACACAGATTTGACATGGAAATGAGCTGCCCATTTGCAGTGCTCTCTGTGAAACAACTCTCTCAATGGACTTCTGATTTGAAGCATCCATCCCTTTTCTTCCAATGCTCATAATTCCCAAGGAAATAGAACACCCCCCAAACAGCCCCTTTTCCAAAGCTTTGCTGTCAAGATTTAATGCCCTTTTAACCAACTCTCAACTACAATCACATGAAATCACATGGAATTAAGATGAAATTTCCTTTTTTCCTGACCATCAAATGAGACCCATTTAAGAATGATTAGGAAAGAAAAAAACCCAGAAGTGGAATTTACTGTTTATCAGACACCAGAGAGATTAAGGTTGCTCTAAAAAAGAATCAATCTCCACCATCCATTTCATCTCTGGAAACCTCCCCAAGAGCTCAGTGGTCCACTTCTACCTTCTTCCAACTGCTAAATAATGAGAAGCCCATTAGCAAAAAAAAAAAAACCACAAAGCAAAAAAGAGAAGGAATCTTCAAGAGTAGTAGTTAACCATAACAAGTAAACAAAGATTAAGCAAAAATATATATATATGATACCTACTAGAAAACAGCCTGGAAAATCCAGGTTCATGGTTCTTAAAATCTGCTAAAAAAAGGGGGCAGAAATAGGAGAAGAAACAAATTGGAGACACAGTTTGAAGAACACTACCAAGTCTGACAGTAAGAAGGTATGAAGATTGAAGAGAAACATGGAAACATTAACAATTAAGAAATCATGGCTGTTTCGGAAATCTTGGGTTGACAGAGACAAGTGACGAATGAGATACAATAATACAAGAGGGGTAAAGCATGCATTGAGACACCTGTACTTTTCAACCTCCATAAAAAAAAAAAGTAACCTCCGTTGAGGAAGAAAAGGCACCAACAACTTAACCCCCCCAAAAAAATAAAAAAAGAGGCACCAACATGAGCAATTTTTCTGTCAGAATATAAAAATCAAGAAATTGGGATGTTCAACACCATACAAGGTAAATTCCAAATCAACCTTTCGGGCCACTGAAAGTTTCTTCCGTTAATTTCAAGGCGTGAAATTAATTGAGGTGCACACAAACTGACCTGAACATCTGATTATAAAAAAATATCATACAAATTACGGATAATGCTGATACAGTGATGCCAAGAACGAATAAATGCATTTTAAGAAAGAAAAAAAAATAAGAAAAAAGAAGGGGCATAAAATTGGCAGAGAAAAGAGAGGGCAGTGAGAAACTAACACGCAGATTAGAAACAATTGAAGGCATTCATAACATAATCCACTGAAAATGAACCTTCATTCTCTTCATCCAGAGTTTGATGGGTTATTTGAGAATGACAAAAGTTCTGGGCAGTACTTTTGCCCTCTTCAGAATAGTAATACAGTACAAACCCAATTGAGGAAGAAAGGCACAGAGGCCATTTTTGTCAAACCATAAAGAATCAAAAAATGGGTAACTTCAATATCATTGAAATTAAGAATGCTTGGAGTACTAGAATAATCCTAAAAGCAGAGAAATGAAAGTTTTGAGAGAAAACAAACACAAAAAAACAAAAGTTATGAGAGAAACAGAGGGGCATGGGGAAACTTACCCACATAAAATATTGTTCTTCGTTGTTTCATAATGGCTTGGAGTAGAACCAAATTAGCACCAAAAGAAATGAGAACCAAATCCTTAGATTATACTGTAAAAAAGTAGTTCTCTAGTAGCTTCCCTTCACTCACGGGTCTAGATACATAGATGATGCACGTCCGCCAATACACACACAGGCTTTTAGAAAAAAAGAGAATCACCTGGTGCAGTTGGCATATGGGAGTATTCTTCTGAAATCCTCTGCTCGTTACCAGTAGATGTGTTGCTAGAGGGCACAACAATGAAGAAAATGTGTTTATCTTATCAGAAGAAATTTTCAGTTGTGATTTATAAAAACAAGGCGTCAGCACTGTTCAGTTAACCCGTTCTTGGTCCCTCTCCTGGTCCTATTTTGATGATGCAAACCATTCGCGTTTTAGAGTTTGTTGATAACATTAGTCACGTCGAAATCAAATTGATTAGATATCGTTTATAATTTAAGAACACATTTATTTTAAAACATAACAAGATTGCAACAACCAAATCGAGCTCATTAAGCTCATTTATCTCTACGGAAATGCATTGCGAATTACATCGACCAGTATCCAATCAAAATTAATTTTTTACATTCGGCGCTAACAACAAACTCTAAAACGTGAACAAGTTCGATCACCAAAATGAACTAGAAAATGCCCGCAAATAGGCTAATTGGACAGTCCAATCCGTTTTCATGAACCAGAGAAGTCCTCTTCCTAAAAAAAAAAAAAAAATATCACTATACTAGCAACTAGCAAGATGAATATATACTTGGATGAGACAGCTGCATATTTTTTGCAAAAAAAAAAAAAACATGTATTTAAATGCAAGGGTCCGGATAAAATAAAGTGAGGTTGGCCCGGTATTATCTGTCATCGCGAGTGTTTGATTGCTACAACTATTATCTAATCCAAAAACACAGAAACAACATTTTAAAAAGGTTTGTTTGTTTTATTTATCCAAAAAAAAAAGGTTTGTTTTGATAACATGATACAGTGAGATACAAGAGGGAGTTGTTTGCTTAACCGCGGGTGCAGGTGGTAAGCCTGGACTCACCCTGTGAGGTGAACACGTGTCAGGTTTGAAGCCACCGGGCACGTGGAGCTTAAGCATAGGCATGTTTCGTGGTGGGGAGAAATAGGTTAAACAGATATGGGTGTAGGGAACCAAAGCTTTAGCTTTATTGATTGGGACGTGTAAATAGTAAGATAGAGTACTATTCAGTACTACGCATGCTCAGGACTGCATAACAAGGGGACGCTCTCAAGTCTCATCTTATCTCGTTTTTACTAATTTCATTCGGACGGTGCTAATGCCAAAACTGCTTTTGTTAATGTCAAAATTGTTGTGCATAAAAAGTTTGTGCCATGTGCAAAGTATAAGATTCTTATGCGCAACAGTTTTAACATTAACAAAAAAAGTGTTGGCATTACTATTTTCCTTTTATTTTATCAAAGCTCTCGTTTGCGACTTAAGATGAGTCACTCGAAAAAAGTAAATCTACAGCTTATGGCATTTAGACAAGTTATTTTTATGCTATTCGGACTGTGCATGAGGAGAATAGCATGTCTCAAATTTCGTATTTTGTGAGCTTTAGACCATTTAACTCGTGTAAACAATTAGACAAACTTGGCTTTAGAGTATTTCCAGCCGTTTTTATCCAGAATTGTTAGTTTTACGCCAAGCTCGTGTAAACAATGAGACAAACTTTAATTTCGAAAAGATTCAGATCTCACCCAACAAATAGACAAACTTGACTTTAGGAAAGATTCAGATCTCACCCACCCCATCACCAATTCCTTAAGATGGAGTAAAATAGAGTTATTGTGTTGTGAGAAAAATAAAACTGTCATCTTATTTCATACCTCCCCACAGGTGGGGCTAATTATTCAATACTTCCGGAGAACGATGCTTCCTCTCAAATAAAATGCAGGACTCATACATTGTTTGTGTGGGAGTCAATATTTTATGTGAGAGAGAGCACAGTGCTCCAAGAGTACTGTATAATGACTCCTTGTAAACTTAGGCGGCTATGGGGATCTTTATATTGGGCCCAAACGCATAAGTTTTGATTCATTCCCATGTGATCATTAATGAACGAGACCCACCAAATGAAATGAAATTTGAAGGATTGGAAAAGGATGCAAGAGAACGAATCAAACAATTAGCGAATGAAACCCACGAAATGAAATTTGAAGGAATAGGGAGAAGGCAGTTTGCACTGAATTCCATTCGGGATACACACCATTTGGGTTCTCATCCCTTTGAGTGCTATTATTCTTGATTGCAGGTAACTTTTTGCAAGTTTACCAATGGCAACGATCAAGCATAGAGGCGAACATGTGCGCGGATACTTTGGCAAAGGATGCACTCAGTCATTCGCTTGGCTTTATTCATTTTCTGTCTTGCCTTCGATCTGCTACTCCCTTCGTCCCTAAATAAGTGTCCGGCGCACAAAACTAGGCCTTAAAAAAGAAGCATTTGTTTCGTTAAAAAAATTAATTTTTTTCACAAATCAATAGATAACAATGAGTTCTATTAGAATGTGAAAAAAATTTAAATTTTTTAATAAAAAATATGCATATTTTGTAAAGCCTTGTTTTGCGCGCCGGACACTTATTTAGGGACGGAATGAGTATTTCTTTTCATTTTCATAATGACTTTATAGAGGTGAAATACCCCTGACTTATTCTCATTTCGTAATCTATGTTACTACCTTTCTTCTTTATGAAAGAGAGAGAGAGAAGGCAGACCAACTCCATAAAACACAATTAAGTGTTGCATGGTGAAAGTATCCAATTGAATCTTAACACAAATAAATGATAGTTGTGTTCAGTTTTGCAATTTTGAGTATTTTAGTTTTGGTAATGGGTGGGGAGAGAAATAGGATAATAATTAGAGAGAGGAATAACGAGTAGAGAGAGATGACAAAGTAATAATTGAAAAAATATGATAATAATTGAAAAAAGAAATAAGATAATGATTAAAAAACAAAACAAAAATAAAATGTAAAACGAACAAGGCCATTACTACTCTGAGTTTCATAGAGACATCACGTCGAATCACGAATGAATTTATTACTAAGAAACAAATTCTCGAGGAAGATTTACTTTGGGGTGTTTCAACTAATCAACAAATTGTAGATTATAGGCTTTTTATTTTGTTCTTATTCAATTTTTTTCACGTGTGCTAGTTTTGCGCCAAACTTTTACGTATTATTCGTTCGTCTCGATGAGAGAAATTGAAAAAGTAAATTTTTTTGACTTACCCAATTTTTTTGAAAAATAACCAAGAAAAAGATCAAAAGCTGATTTTGTTGGATTTTTCTTGGATATTTTAAAAAATACTTGTATAAAAGTCATAATTTGTTAGTTTTCGGATTCCTCTCATTGAGACGAAACCAATAATTCATAAAAGTTTGACGCAAAACTAAACGCAAAAAAAACAATTGAATACTGGCAAAATGAAAAAATTTGAAGTCTACAACTTATTGATTAGTGAAAACACCCTTAATCGAATGAATAGATTTATCTTGAATATAGGTATAATTTTTCAAAAGCATTCTAACATAAAATAAAAATAAAAAAATTGTCCATTTTAGGTACGTGGTGGAACTTTGATTAATTAGTCATTTATTAGGAGGAGCTGTTATGATGGATGCGTTAGCACTGGATCATTGCCGCGGCATTGAGAGTAGAAAACGCTAGAGTCCGTTCATGTGACGGAAGGGCTTTTCGGCTGTAGTGACGAGGAGTTCGTGGTCTTTAGATCAGAACCGTTGATACGGTGTGAGAAAAATTAGGGACCACTGATAGACAGGTGGGCTTCAAGGAGTTGATTGCAGTTTTCCTCGTGACTCGCAAAAGAGTTACATCGGCCGTCAATTGTGGGCCCATTCCCATATACTTATGATGACAATCCAGTCCTTGAGAATATCTATTTAACATAGTCTTTCGTGAATAATTATTTACGGAAGTAAATTACACGCATGGTCAAAATGAAAAGTTGAAATTGCAGCTTCGTAAATAAGGGAATCACGATCCCTCCGTGAATAAGTCAATCCCTAGTCTTTACACCAAAAATTTTAGTAACTCCATTCTTATAAACCTTTTTTCTTTTTCGTTTTAGTTAGTTTTTTTTTTTGAATTTTTACACTAAAAAAATTCAATAAAGACAAAAATATATTAAACATCTATCTTATTTGTCTAAAGTTTCGTCTTATAAAAACAAATACGAAGCAAAATAAACAAATCCTAATTATGATGGACCATGCCGTAAAAGGCTACAGAGATGTGGAAATAGCATTTCACAAACTAAAAAAAAAAACAGTTTGGTCCATTATAATTAGAATTTAATGATTTTAGAAAAATTTCATTGAATTTTCTAGTGACTATGACAAGGAAGAAATTTGTTATGAGATAGGGGTATTTTGTAATTTTCCAAACACGAGGGGAGTAATTTGTAATTTGCATTTTAAAAAAAATGTTTTCGTGTTGTAATAATGCAATTGAATAGTGCCAAATTCGCACCAAAAGAAGAATAATCTAACTTTTATAGATTCAAAAGTAGTTTTAGTAGTTTCACCTTCACTATATATCCTACACCAATACAAACAGAATATTAGTGGAAAAAACGAAATAGAATCACCTGGGGCAGGTGCAATATATATAGCTTTCTAAGATTCATGTTATCGAGTCATTAATCAGAGAAAAGTTGTCTCTGCTGTATTTAAGAAAAAAAAAATGTCGAGAAAAAAATTTGAAAGAACGACGTTGTCTTTTGCTAGAGGAGAATGATAAAACACAATCCGCTGGCCGTTCTATATATTGGGAAATTGTATTGAACTATATGAAAATTGTATAGGAGTGTGTGATAGTGAAAGTGGATTAAAAAGTGTAAAAAAAAAGTATTGATATGTGTGAATTTTTTTTTTTGTTTGGCTTATTAACAAATCTTTAGGCTTCCAATAGAAGGACCTTCCAAAAACAATTGAGTAGTGACAAGTTGGTTCCTTAAGAATGATTTGTTGCCAATTTTGTCCCTTAGGATATGAACTTTCCCCTGTGGACCCTAAATTACTGAATTTGTTTAAAGTTGAAACCATTTTGCTAATTGTTGTCGAAATTTTTGCCACTTGCCAAACTAGATGCAATGTAGAAACTTGAAATTTGGAAATCTTATGGTGCAGCCCGTACTAAACTTGTATTCAGTTCCGTCCATGTCTCAACCCACTTTCACTTCTCCGTCCAAAACCCATACCATCGATAGGACTACTCAGTTTTCACTATAATCAAGTCACCAAAAACTAGTCAAGCGGTAACGACTCAACCTTCTACACAGTCCCTCCAAAATCCAAATTCACACACATGGGCATATGCATCTATACATGCGACACGTCGATACTCGTGTAATTTAATAGCATTCAATCACTTATATTAGAACCGTCTATATAGTAGAACAGTCTATAGACTGTATTTGATTGGCCTAAAAAAATTTAACTATTTAATTGAAATAGTAGCCAAGAAGATTGGGTAATTAACAACGAAAGAGCTAGAACTTTTAAACATTTCAAACACAAATTAGGCCGAGTTTTCTTTATTGTCTATCTAAATGGACGAAACCAGCTAAAACTCACAAAATACGGATTTCGAAATAGATCATCCTTCTTACATACATCAACTAAAAATTCATTAAGCGTTAACAACTCTTCTACAGTATAATCTTTGAGTTACAGACGAAAAAATTTAAGGGAAATCTGCAGAAGTAGTGCAGAACTTCATCTTAATTTCTTTCTTGCCCCAATTATTGATATTTGATATAGAGGCCGCACTTGAGCCTAGCTAGAGTAGCAGCAGTACATTATCTTTTTTTTAGGTCAAGCGGAAAATAAAGCAGTACATTATCGGAAACCTGAGATTAGCTTTCTGAATGCGTGCATATGTATAGGCTTGTGCTATGCCAGCTGGCATGGGACCAATTATGGGTTTGGGTGCACTATACCTGCTGCTGACTGCTGAACGACTTATTTGTCGCTACCCCTTTTTTTGTGTGTGTGTGTGTGGGTGTGATAAATAGAGAACTAATGAGTGGTCGTGAAAATTTTACGTACTATCATGCATGAATTACAGTACTCCCTCCGTTCTTAAATGATAGTTACTCTTTGAAATTTCAATTTTTTTAGGAAATATTTAATCATTACATCTACTTTCCACGTATCATTATTCTTATATTCTACCTATATTATACTATTTTTATTCACATAGGAGAGACACTTTTGGAAATTTTATCAAATTTCTATTTCTATTTTTAGAAATGGACAATCATTTTGGAACATTTCAAAATGGAACAAGGGACTCTCAATTAGGAACGGAGGGAGTAATAAGGAATTAGTGGGAAATTTGAGGGGTATTTTTTTCTTCATGCAAGCAACCTCTTTGAAACTGGACCAGAGGACTTTGTAGTGAGCAAAGTCACTATAGAACGGTCCGAATTTAAAACAAACTCTTCTAGGGAGGAGTTATTCCCTTCCGTGGATAACTCTTCCATTGTTTTAAATTCGAATCATTAAAAAAACACTTTTGAATGATTAAAATTGCTCACTCATAGTCTTGTAGTAGTGACTTTGCTCACTGCATAAAAATGAGTTTCACAGTAAGAATCGAACCCAAGAGTCATTATCTGTATAGCATTCATTCCTCTGTAACCGATGTGGGAAGTTTCGGGCCTTATGTTGATCCAGGAAAGCAATGCGTCAAAATGTACAATCTCTCGTGTGGTCCTTTTGGAAGACAAGCTTCTATATGTTTTTTTCCTGAAACGCATTGAGCCATGCAAATGAAAGGCTCGGACCATCAAATCGAACTGTGACGGCCCATTTACGTCACATGAGAGCACATAAATGATCTTCATGTGAGATGATCTTTATCGGAATGAAGTGAAAATTTAGCAGTCAATTTTTCTACCAGAACTCCTTTTCTGTTGTCTCTAGATCACTAACAGTATGTTGGAATAAAAATAGTACAGGTTGTACAGCAAGACATCATTTACCAACATCAGCAGCCTAACCCCTAGGCCCAATTGAAGCAACACTCGCTTCTTCTCAGGCATCTGACTTCGATGATTAATCAAGACGGTATAAACCATAGTCAAATCTAAAGTACAAACAATATAATGCAATTAGTCAAATATATACATATATATGGAAAAGAAAAAAAAAGAACACTAATATTGTTCAAAAGCCCCAAAAAAATCCCTTTTACCATTGTATGCTCCTAGAGAAACAAAAGAAGAGCTCGGTTTGCGATTTCACCTTAACTTAAATTTTGCTAGTACAAGTGAAGTCATGATTCGAAATATCCTCTTTTAATCACCTCAACTCTCAATCAAACCACCTCAGATCACGTATATTCAAAAGTGCATGTAGCTCTATATTCGTGCAATTTCTGCCACAAAATCGGGAAGAGACTGTTGTGCAATCCTGCGGCTGAAATTGCACGAGAAAGAGGTAGAGACATTTTTCCGATATCCAGTACAGAAGATTTGACGTCCAATTAAACTAGCTTCAAAGAAATTCCAAACACGAAAAAATGCCAACTTACATTCACCCAAACACAGCTTTTCCTAGTATTAAAAACTTCGGCTCGGCGTTTACGCCACGCCATACAAATGGCCAACGGTCACTTTTTTCAAACCCATGTACACTATAAAATTCGGATGATTTGTATATGACCGTTATATCCGCCCTCTCCCTCTCCCTCTCCCTCTCCCTCTCTCTCTCTCTCCATCTCCCATCCCCTTTCTCTCTCTAGGTGATGGGTTACTGTATCCCCTGTTTCGGTTCTTCAAAGCATCGGAAATCCCTCAACAAGACCCATGTACAAGTTCCCACTGGAAATCAAGTAAGCTCATCTCAAATTAACCTAAATATATTCTTGAATTCCTTTTTTGTTTTCCTTTTTTTTTCAGTTAATCATTTACCGGAAAATTTGTCTCAGAGACACGAGACTTGTGAAACTCGACAACACACCAAGGCTGCTAGGCAAGAAGTTGAAAAGAAGATCGAACCCATCGTAGATTCAAAGTAAGCCATCCGTGTTATTAATCTTGAGCCCTTTTTTTTTTGTTTTGTTTTGGAGGCTCAGAAAAGAAAATAAAGGAAAATATTTTCACTTGTCTTTGTCACTAAAAGAGATTAAAAAGTTGATGAGAAAAGGAGAATCTTTCATGGGTATTTTTTTCCTCACCAAATTTCATCACTTTCGTTTCTCGCATGCTCTTTTCTCCCCTGTCTCGCCCAATAGCCGAATAGCGAAAGTTTTCAATGCCATGGTTATTTGTGTAACGCCTTCATATGGGATGGGACGTTTACACAATTTCCTGGGTTTAAATTTCTTTCCTCTGTTTCATTGTTTGTTTCATTGATGCGAGCAGAAATAAGCATGAAGAGAAATCGGTCGGAATCGTCATCATAAAAAAAGTCACATTTGATTTGAATGTGCGAGCCCATGAGGAACTCCCAACCCAAGAAGTCAAGAATCGTTCAGTGGAATTGTGGAATGGCGAAGAAAACGGAAACAAGAAAGAAGCAACACAGGATGAAAGCCAGGCCCGATCAGATTCCAGCATGTCGAGTGTGTTCACTTATCCTCCAAGCCACAGATACCACAATTGCACAAGCAGTGACGATGATGGCGAATCTGAAGCCATGGAGTTCTTGGAAAGTGATTCTGATGATAATCAAGAATCTGACTCGCTGTTCTCTATCTCCATAGAATCAAGAAATCAAATTTCTGCACTGGAAATCGACGAGATAGAGGTCAATAGTCCGATACCGGTCCGCAGCTTGCCTGAGTGCGAATTGAAGTCGATTGGGTCGAATCAGAATGAGAGAAGGAAAGACTTGGGATCTGTTTTGTACCCAGTTGAGAATCTCACTCAATGGAGAGCGAGCAAATCTGCGAAACCAACGCCGTTGAAGGATCAAGAAAAGGAGAATATCGATATACTAGCCATAATAGCCTTCAGCGAAGGGCCTCATTTGAAGTCCTCGAATGGGGATTTTAAACGGCGGTCCGAACATTCGAAGTCCGAGGTCAATGATGTTGCAGTTGATACTAGCCTGTCAAGCTGGTTGGTTGAATCCGAAACTACATCCATATCCAAAAACAGTACAACCAACAACTCTGTGGGGAATTCGCCGGGGAGGGTAAATTCGTCAAGGAGGTACGAAGACAGGCGGATTTTAGGAGCATTGACTGTTGAAGAGCTCAGATAAATCTTCTGCATATAATTGGTACTGGTGGGAGTAATGATGTTTTTGCCATGGTTATGCACTTCCGCTGTTCTATTAAAGGGAATGCGTTTTTATTTATCGATTCAATTTTATGGGGGAAGAAAGATTGTGAAATTCGATTCGTATAATTTCTTTTCTTTTCTGCAAGTTTACAAATGTGGCCAACTGGAATGAATAGCCTAGCAAGTTCCTTTAGCACCTCATACGACTACGATTCAGTAGATTTTATCCATGGCTGTAAAATTCTTGAACACTGTTTGAAATGGGCACAAGTATTGTAGAAACTTAATGACAGTTGTAGATCTGTTTTCTACAACTTCATGGGACTAATTCACACCCTATGGTAGGGAATGGACAGAACATTAGAGCCTTTGGAGGAGCCCAACAATGTTCCCTTTTAGAAATAAGTTCAGAAACCAATTTATGCTTGGAAAATTAATTCACACTCCCTTTTTATACTTATGCATTAACTTTTTAGATGTGAAGGGAAGTTCGATGATTTCACATGGATAAAGATAGAGAAAGGAGTGTAGAGGGCTAAAAGGACAGTGTGACTGTGTGAGAAGGGCAGTATGCATCATACGCTGGCATGGTTCAATAAATGATCCAAAATCAAATTTTGAGACAAATAACAGTAAACTTCAAGGCAGTATGGTATATAGAGTGAAAATAGCCCTTGCACAATGAGCAAAAAACTCAGTAGTTCTCTCTTGGTACTTCAATATCGAAACGATAAATCTAGTGAGCATATATTATTTATCGACCATTTGAGTACTTAACATGGTCCTAAGGCCATAGCATTACAATCTACCACACGCTAAAGATTGAAAATACCACTTACAACGAAAATCAAACCATCTCTCACAATATAGCCATTTTTCTTTCTTTAGTACTGCTGCATCATGCTGAGGGGTCCAGCCCTCCTGAAGCCCATAACTACAAGCAAATATATGGTAATGTTAGTCTTCAAATTGAAAGATAAGCAGCACAGGAGTTCTAAAGTTCGCTAGTTGTTGCATGCCACTATTTTTCTTCAATTCTCATTTAGCTGAACAGGTTTTCAGAAAACTACCCAGAATTGAATGTAGTATAACAATGAATAGAACAAAACTTTTTGACTTCTCCTTCAATATTTCAAGTGGGATAAATAATAAAGCATGTATTAATTGCAGCAGAGAATATACTTACGACATAGAATGTAGTACGCAATTGTAGGAAAACATAGCCCATAAATAATTGCAACTACTGCAACCTGTGAGAGTGACTTCACTCGAATGTTCTTCGAGTTAGATAACTCACGAATTCTAGTTATGTCTTCCTGCAAGGCAACAGCACCCTTTCTCAGTGAACCAATACTGTCCAAAACTCTTCTAAGAGCTCCTTTGCTAGCCAAGTTTTCAAGTTCTCCATCAGAACACAGCGCCTCAATTTTAGCTCCAAAATACGTGACCTCATTTTGGTACTCCATCTGCTGTCTCTGTAGATTCTTCTCAAATTCAGACATCCTCTCAATTTTATTAAGGGTCACCATATAAGCAACCATGAATGCAGAGAAGAACAACGCTACCATCACAACTGAGACCCCAGCCCCAGCGTAGGGATTATTGACTTGGAGAAAGACGGAACCAAGGCCATGAAACAACATGATTAACTGAACATTACTAGCGTAAGTGCCGGTTGCTTCATCTGCTCTTTTCTCAAAATGAAGTTGTTCTGCATATAGTGCGTTTATCTTTTTCCGAAGTGACTGAACTTCCGCGTCCATTCTATCCATCCTTTTCTCAAGTAACTGAAGTGTTCCATCTGATAAAACACATTGAGTCATCGAATGTAAACAGGTAAAGGTATCAGCTATATAATACAGGGGTATTTGGACAAACAGGAAAGAAAGCGAAAGGAAAACAATTGTATCCAAGACTATTCGCTTCAAATTGCATTGAAATACATATAGAAACAAGAACCACGCCATACGGATTCACGAGTGAGAAGATTTGGCTTCCATTAACCGGTTTGCCTTGTTCAGGCTACGATTGCTTGTAAAGAGAGCACTATACTTCGTTCCTTTTCTTGTTTTCCCGAGTTTTCAAGACTATTAACTTTAAATAGAATTGACCTACATTTGAAAATAAGAATCACGCCATTGGATTCATGAGTGAGAAGATTTCCTTTGAAAGTAGAAATACTAGAAAAGCCAATTTCCAAAGATTGAGGCCATGTGTCCATTGGGTTCTTTAACTTTGGTTAGAGTGGACAGACAAATCTGATCCGAGAACCTTTTAAAATCAAATTCAGCATTGTAACACAAATTAATAGCTAGCAATGGACTAGTTTTATCCACCGAAAAGATTAACACTGATCATGTAGTGACTGAATGCTTATTCACCACTCGATAAACAAAAAACGAAAAGAGCACCTCACCTGCAGTCTTACTCTTGGAAGAACATGCAACTAAATCTGCAAGCAAGAAATAAAGGAGTGGTCATTCTCATCTCGAATCCAAGAATGTGGTAAATATGTTGTATCATGCATTACAAATAGAGTTTTTATTTAATGGGAAAACTAATTGAGTTCCCAATAAATTACAACTGAGTCTTGTATGCATACTGGCTATGAACCAAAATCAAATCAAATAACAGTGATTACTGATTAGAAGCTATTGGCACTTACAATTCCATCACCGGGGATTGAGAAAATTAAGGGATCAATAGAAATTAATAGCTAGCAAATGGACTAGTTCTATCCACTGAAAAGATTAACACCAATCATGTAGTGATTGACTGCTTATTCAACACAAGGAAAACAAAAAACGAAAAGAGCACCTCACCTGTAGTCTCATTGTTGGAAGAATATGCTACTACATCTGCAAGCAAGAAAAAGGAGTGGTCATTCTTGTCTCAAATCCAAGAATGTGGTAAATATGCTAAATCATGCATTACAAATACTGAGTTTTTATTTGATGAGTCAAACTAATTGAGTTCCCCCCATCAAAAAAAAAACTGAGTTCCTTATAAACTAAAATTGAGTCTTGTATGCATATGGTCTATGAACCAAAATCAAGTAAAATAACAGTGATTAGTAGCTATTGGCACACTCACAAATCCTAAGGACTATCTTTATCTATAGCAAGGTTTGATATCGATAAGCATTACTTAACCTTGGTTAGCTTTGTTACTTTCTGATAATCATATCCGTTATTGGTAGGATTACCAAAAACAAAAGAAAGTTAAAAAGGAAAATGAGAAAATTACAGTTGGAGTACTTGTCTACTCCAGCACCAAACCTTTGTCTTCTCCAATGACGTAAAGAACTCACCACCGAACCAAATATTGGTTACAAAATCATTTCATATCAATTATTAGGACTGACATAAGAACAATGAGCAAGAAAATTATATTCTTCCCGAGTTTCGCCTACTCCGAATAAGCCAAGTTTGCTTTGATATAGATATGCAGCATTGAATTAATCTTGTTTTTGTGCGTTTTGAACTTGACCATTGTATTTGTTTGGGGTAAGTAAAAAATTGTCTATTGTCATCCTTGTTTGCTTTTATATTCCTGTTTTATTCTATGGAGCAAATAACAAGTGCACCTTATATTTCCTTGCCTATGAAAGGTTCCATAAAATGTGTCAATTAAGACAACTTTGTCGGATACGACCAACATGGTGTTGTACAACTTATTCATTGCTAGAACATGTGAATGTTAAGTTCCACATCTGATAAACAAAATAAAGGTTGCGTCTTAATGTAATATTAGATTTCTCACTACTAGCAAGCTTAAGCTTTTAAGTGAGTCAGAGTTCATTCAATTAAAATTGGGGTTAGGTGATGTGGTGGATTGTCTGCAGTTACTCCTCAACAAATTGGGGCTTGTACACGCAACAACAAATTAATGCGTGGTACAAATTTTCAACAGGTGGTATCAGAGCCGATGGCTGATGATCCAAGAGTAGCAGATCAGAATCAAAGGGGCGACTTAGGATGCAGAGAGGGAGGTCAAGGCCTAATGTACGGCTCACACATGAGTGGGAGATTTGTTAGAACATGCGTGGATGTTAAGTCCCATATAGGATAAAGAGGATGAAGGTTGGGTCTTAATAGAATATTGGATGGCTTATAGTAGGTCTGAGTTCATTCAACTAATAGTGGACCCAAGCGATGTGGACTCTCTCCAGTTACTCGCCAACAGATTAAGCCTTGTGCACGCAAAGGCGATCAATGCATTGCACAAACTCGCAATATTCTTGATGTTACTGGGGAGGACCAACATGGTGTGGTTGGTTGCCCCTCTTCGAAGAATAGAATTTCTACAAGATTATGTTATAAAACTAAGTTTCTTTTCTTTTTCTGTTTTAGTATAACCCCAACTAACTAATAAAACTACTAACGGTTCCGGGAACCTTCCAATTGTAAGGTAGGTTTCGGTAAATAGTAGGTCTAATTGATTTCTTAATTTTTGCAATCAATGGTCATGTGTCACTTCTTGATGGGATACGTGTAAACTCCTAGGTTTAAGCTGAAGCGTATAGTAGTTAATCTCTGCTTCTTGTCGAGTCACGAATATAAGGTTAATAACTTAATGTTTCAAAACACGGAGAAATCCCATCAATAATATCCATACCCAGTGCAGTCTTCTTTCTCTTAGAAGATTTGGCATTACCCATCCTCCAAAGAGATTTGGTATTCGAGATCTACAATGCTTTCACCTATGACCGCAATCCACCTACACCAAACAAGACAATGGAAAACAATGACATCATAGGATATACAAGTCAGCTTCAAGGGTTGGCATGATCACAGAAAACGTATACGAAACGAACTCAAGAAGACAAAAAAAAAAAAAACTACATTCCAAATCAAGTTTAGGTACCAGAAATCCAAAACATGTTTTCATCTTTTTGCAGAACCTCAACAATTTGCCTTTTTTTTTTTTTTATCCGCCAACAATTTGCCAACACTTAGTTCTTTTCAAGAAGGTTGGAATTTTACCAGTTCAAGCCGGAATAAACACCTGCTATGCGCTTCTTGCATCGACAAACAAAGGTGCAATTTGGCATGCAAACCCCCAACCTTGTTAGAGAGTTATATGAAGGAAACATGAAAGAGTGTTAGTTCTAGGAAGCTCTCTATCTCCTTCTAGGAAGGAATCATAGGAGACTACTTGAAAAAGACAGGTTGACTCCTACTTGATAATAGCCACAGAAAGATAAAAAATAGTCAAAAATTAAGAAAGTCAAGTAGGACAAAACATGCAACAAATTAGTCTCCATCTTCTTGTACAAAGGAGACTACTTGAAAAAGACAGGTTGAGTCCTCCTTGTCCTTGATAATGGCCACAGAAAAACAAAAATAGAATTTTAGAATGACTTGAAATAAACAATAGTCAGAATTGTTTTGTTTTCTGTTTCATTTTTGCAAGAGAATTTACTGTAGAAATTAAAAACGATGGATGTTTCTGCGCTTATCATTAAAAGGATTTCAATTAAAAATGAACAGATAGAAAGAGATACTAAACAGGCCTTAAAATTTTAAAGTTGGTTATGCATCATTTAAACTGTTTTCATAAGGCAAGGAGGAATGATATTTCAGTAATTAATTGAGATATCACATGATGATATTCAACTCTACAGCTGTTTCAGCTAGGCTTGTTGTTATTTAAACAAATAGAAGGTTTGTTCCTACATTGGCTCATAGGTCGATACTGCTCAGCCTGGAGCAGATGGATTTGATGATTTACTTCTCTCTTCCTCTTTTCTTTTTTCTTCAAAGTTTTCCTCTATCTTTCTCTGTTATCGATGGTATGTGAATCTGCCAAGGGTACTTTATTTGTGTTGCATAACTGAAGTACTGCAATTTGAAGAGAAAGTAACATAGAATTCCCTGCCCCACCCATTACGTTATATCGAATTGAACAAGTTCAAAATACAAAAAACACATCGTGTATCTGTTGACCTAAATTATGTACATATACATCTGCAAGCCCATCTTGCATAGAATGGCATGAAAATAATCAATAGTACGCCATAAGCAAATACGAAGCAAAGATCCAAACAAATCCACCCACTACTAAATCCAGGAAATACCCAACATTCGCACGGTCTAAAGGCACAAAAGCACCTCAAAGAAATGAAAAAGAGCCACAACAAACATTACATTATCTACCTAACAGCAAAAAAAGTATCAGCCATCCCGGACCTCAATTTTGATCCCGGACCTCAATTTTGATACCAAGTTATATTTAGTACAGAAGAGAAGAAGAAGAAGAAGAAGAAGAAGAAGAAGAAGAAGAGAAACAATATCCAGCAGTGGATAAAGAGTAGGTGTTCTGTCCCTTATCCAGTTGTAGATATATTATCCTTTTGGGTATATAACAACACAGCGTAACGATAATCGACATTGTTTTGGCTACAGAGCAATGGCGCCTCTTTCGCTGGTGCTTAGCATGCAACCAATGGATTTGACGAGTCCCTTTCCTTCTTTTTGTCTTACATTTCTTTGTTTGTATGGCTATGCGAAATGGCCAATTTCCATGACACATTTGCTTTCACTTTATATTACACAGACGGCAGACCCGATAAAAAGACCATTATCGGCACGACAACATATGGCATGGATTGATTCAAATTCCAAGCTATTACACAATGCATTAAACCAACAAAACCCAAAATAATAATAGTAGCAAAAAAGGACATACAAGCATTACAATCCAAAGCAATGCAGTAGACTAGAAATAGCACTTGGACAAAGGCATAATCATGTCAGAGAGATGGACACTTCCTGTTCTTGTCCATTTAGTAGACGAATCTCTTCCTCCTGAAGTCGATAACTACAGAAAACACAAGGCAATATAGTCATTAACATAAGGTAAGCAACACAGGAAATCCTGAAGTTCCCGAATTGGATCTCAGAACTTGTTCATCAATTCCCTTGTAGTTAAAGAAATCAACGGATACTGCAAGATGGAAGAATTCAAATTCTAAAATAGTTAACCATGTGCGCAAGGAACCGAATTTCGTTTCCTTTAAACAGCTGAAACATTTTTGTTTCTTTGGAGATCAAAAGGAACCACTAATGGAATCCCTAAAATTCAAGGTTTCTACCGACACATTCTGAAATGCAACAAAAACATGGTGAAATTCTACAGAACATGTCGAAACAATTGAGCTGCTACAACAACCCTTCAAACAATGACATTTCCATTATGTTCCAGCCGCAAAATATTTATGAAAATTTTCCTTTCCCCAGTAAATCAGAAGTCGACAACAACATACTAGAGCAATTTTGATACCTGATTGTGTGCATTTTCGTTAATAATGCTCAGAAATGGAAATCAAAGAAAGAGATCAAGAAATACTTACAATGCAGTAAGTAGTATGCCATCATGGGAAAACTTAGCCCAAACATGATTGCCCAAACTTTAACCTGGAAAAGCGACTTAATACGATTGCTTTCTGAGTTAGATGACATCTCAAGAAGACCAGCTATGGTACTCTGCAAGGCATGAGCATCCCTAGTAAGTGAACGGTTCCAATTCAAAACTTCTCCAAGTGCCCCAATGCTAGCTAAGGTTTTAAGATCTTCATCCGAATAGGCCCTCTTAATTTCAGCTCCAAAATATGCGATATCATTCTGCAACTCTTTCTGCCTCCTCCGAAGATCCTTCTCCAATTGAGACATCTTCTCGATCTTATTGGAACTCACTATATATGCAATGACGAATGTAGAGAAGAATGAAACTACCATCAAAACCGAGACCGATGTCCCAAAGTAGGGATAATTTAGTTGGAGAAAGATGGAGCCGAGGCCGTGAAACAACATTATTACTAGAACATTAGTTCCATAAGTGTTAACTGCTTCATCTGCCCTTTTATCAAGCTCAAATCCTTCTGCACGAATAATTATTATCCTTCTCTGAAGAGACTTAGCGTCCATTTCCATTCTATCCATCCTTCTGTCAAGTGACTGAAGCCTCACATTTTGTTCCAGTAACTTTGGAGACGGGACTGAAACCGCATAAAAAGTTCATATTTTTACTATTATTAGAGAAACGAGGCCACAATGTCATGAAAAATGTAAAATAAAGGTAATCATTTAATCATCAATACAACGGAGGAGAGGATTTCGCCATGGGAAAGTCCCCTTGTCCGGAACCTCAAGCACCACGACCAAAACATAACAAAATCAGATGTTTTATGCCACCAACCCAATATAAACAATAAACAATTATTGAAAGTCATTCCCCACTTCTTTAAATAATTACAAATTTTTTCGTATACACCTTCCACATACCCTTCTCTCTTCACCTTACGTTTACTCCCTTTGTCTCATCTTAGCCTTCCTTTTTTCTTCTATTCCTTGCTACCCTTTCAGGATTGAACTTGCCCCCCAAAAGAACTTCTCATTTTAGCCACCTTCACGTTTGCTTAAGGCTCGTAAGGGAATTCTCCTCCCCCACCTGACCTGCCTTCCCCTTTCTGTTTCTTTTTCTTTGTACATGAAAAAACCATCTGTACATGTATGACTTAAGGTACAACATGTGCACTCCACACACCTCAAACAAAGTCACGCGCACGCATACCCCAAAAGATGACACGGCTTAATTTTCTTAATTTTACTCATATATGCATAGGAACTTGTGGGTATGCCATGCACACACCACAAATTGGTTGCTCACACACCAACACATCACAACACATCACTCCCACTTGCATCACACCCAATAATTGGACACATAACCTATAAATGCATCTATATCCACATAAAATTAACAACTCTTCCAACAAAAAATAAATTTTCATAATGAAATCAGTAGATGCTTGTAGTTATGGTACGGGATATAATTGCATCAATTGTAACATATGTAAACTATTGATAGCGATAACAAGTATTAACTTAATACTATCCGGTGATGAGAAGATAAAACACCTGAGTATGGTCCGACAGCTTGCTTAATTAGAGTAAAACCGCATCACAAAATTAAAAGACAATAGAGGCCCTCACCTGCAGCACTCACACTCTGGGGAGATAGTGCATTTTCCTCTGACTTATCTGCAAATAAAATTAATACAAGCAACAGGAACGGTCACTTGAGTAAGAAATACTATTCTAAGAATCTTGTCAAATTTAAAGCATCAGGCTATAACTAAATAAGATTGAAATTCCGGGTCAAACTGTTGGAAGAACCCTTTTCTATTGAGAGCATTGTTAGAAATATGTAAACCCAATTTGGGTATTTCCTTGTTTACTTTTTGGGGGCTTTCATGTAATATCTTTATACTTTTGTATCTAGTATGTAATATGTTAAAAGGTGGGTCTAGAACCTAGTACTAGAAATATCTAGTGGTGTGTGTCTTTGTCTTTGAAAGGAAAAGAAAAAAAAAACGTGAGAGACAGAGAGGAAAAGAGTGAAAAGAGAAAAAGAGTGCTCGTTGACTGAAATTAGGGATTGTTGCTTGAAATTAGGGCTTTTATTGGTGTATTTGTGTTTGATTTATGATGGCTGCCATGAACAACTTTCTACAGCCCCAAATTCCTAGATTGGGGAAAGATAATTATGAGAATTGGAGTATACAAATGAAAGTGCTGTTGGGTTATCAAGATTTGTGGGATCTTGTTGAAAATGAGTTTGAACAACCCGCTTCGAAGGAGGATGAAGAGAGATTGACGGAAGGTCAAAAGGTTTTACTTAAGCAAATGAGAAACAAAGATAAGAAAGCCTTGTTTCAAATCTATCAAGCCATTGATGAGTCTAGCTTTGAGAAAATCTCCTCCGCAACCACGTCCAAAGAAGCTTGGGATATCCTCCAAAATGCAAATAGAGGTATTGACAAAACCATAAGAATGAGACTTCAAGTTTTGAGGGGTGAATTTGAATCTTTGGAAATGAAGGATAATGAGACCATTGCGGAGTATTTTACTAGAACCATGGTGATTGTGAATCAAATTAGAAGGTATGGTGGCAACCTTGAGAATGTATGTGTGGTGGAGAAAATCTTACGATCTCTAAATGGTAAATTTGAGTATGTGGTTCCCGCCATTGAAGAGTCAAAGGATATTTCCACCGTGACGATTGATCAATTGATGACAACACTTGAAGTTCATGAGCAAAGGTTGAACAAGAAGGCTTCAAGCTCTCTTGAGCAAGCACTCCAATCCAAACTTTCTTTCAAGGATGCAAAGGAGGATCAAGGGGGGACCTCTTATAGTGCAAGAGGAAGAGGAAAAGGCTATGACGGTCGTGGTAGAGGCTATGATGGCCGTGGTAGAGGCTATGGAAATCGTGGAAGAGGCTTTGAAGGCCATGGAAGAGGTTATGCGAATAGAGGTAGAGGTGGAAGGAACGCTAGGGGAGTTGGAAGAGGCCAAAACTCATATGCTCCAAGAGGAAGAGGAAGAGCTAGAGGAGGTGGCGACTACAACCGTTCTTATAATCGAATGGTTATGACAAGAGGAATGTTGAATGCTATAATTGTCACAAATTTGGGCACTATAGTTATGAGTGTAGAGCAACGTCAAGCAATGAAGTTGGTGAGCAAGCTAACTATGTGGAGAAAGAGTACAAAGAAGTTGGGCCTACTTTGTTGCTAGCTTACAATGGGTCCAATGGAGATCAAAGCGATGTATGGTTTCCTGATATCGGGGCAAGCAACGATATGTGTGGCAAGAAGAGCATGTTTATTGAACTAGATGAGGCGGTGCAAGGCCATGTGACATTTGGTGACCACTCCAAAGTTTCGGTGAAAGGCAAAGGTAAGATTCTAATCAAACTCAAGAATGGTAATCATGATTTTATTTCCGATGTTTATTATGTTCCGAATATGAAAAATAATATCTTGAGTTTGGGCCAACTTTTGGAGAAGGGATATGATATTTGCATGAAGAATCTTTATCTTACTATTAAAGATGCTTGTGGAAATTTGATTGCTCATGTGAAAATGTCAAAGAATAGAATGTTTTCTTTAAATATTCAACATGATGCTATGAAATGCTTTAATGCTATTGTCAAGGATAAGGCTTGGTTGTGGCACTTGAGGTTTGGGCATCTTAATTTTGGTGGTTTGAAGCTTTTATCAAGTAAAGATATGGTGAGAGGCTTGCCTTTTATCGATCATCCCAATGAAATTTGTGAAGGGTGTATTCTTGGCAAACACCATCGATTGAGCTTTCCTAAAGAAGCAAGATGGCGAGCATCAAAGCCTTTGGAGCTTGTGCACACCGATGTATGTGGTCCTTTGAAGCCTATGACAAATGGCAAGAATAGGTACTTCCTCACTTTCATTGATGACTATAGCCGGAAGACTTGGGTGTATTTTTTGAAGAGAAAGTCGGAGGTGTTTGATAAATTCAAAGAGTTCAAGACTCTCGTTGAGAAGCAAAGTGGCCACTACATCAAGATGTTGAGATCCGATCATGGCGGTGAATATACTTCCGATGCTTTTGAGAATTTTTGTAAAGAGCATGGTATTGTGCACCAAGTGACTCCATCCTATACGCCACAATTGAATGGAGTTGCCGAAAGGAAGAATAGAACAATCTTGGATATGGCTAGAAGCATGTTGAAAGGAAAGCGCTTGCCTAGAGAATTTTGGGCCGAAGCCGTTGCATGTGCCGTTTATCTCTTGAACCGTTGTCCAACTAAAAGTGTTCGCTTCAAGACACTGGAAGACGCATGGAGCTCATTCAAGCCAAGTGTTTCTCATCTTAGAGTGTTTGGGTGCATTGCATATGCAAAGATTCCGGAAGCTAGAAGAACAAAGCTTGATGACAAAGGTGAAAAATGCATTTTTCTTGGCTATGGTGATAGAACAATGGGTTACAAATTATACAACCCTCTTACCAAGAAGGTGATTATGAGTAGAGATGTAATATTTGAAGAAGAAGAAATGTGGGATTGGAAGGAAAAAGAAGCCAACAATGGCTTTGTTCGTTTAAAGGTTTAGTTTTAGTTTTGTTTTCAATCATTACCTTATTTCTTTCTCCAATCATTATCCTATTTTTTCAATTATTACTTTCTCATCTCTCTCTATCTCTCTCCAATTATTACCCCTATATTTAATCATTACTCTATTTCTCTCTCCACCCACTATCACAACTAAATTAAACTAAACTCCAAACCAAACACAACCAATGATGTTGAACTTGTTCTTGAAGAAGAAGAGATGGAAATGCCAAATGAAGTTGAAAGAGAGCCACAATCTCCTCCACATGGATCCCCCTCATCTTATAGAAGTGATTCTTCCTCACCATCATCATCGGAGCCTAGTTCAAGTGAAAGGCCAAGAAAAACAAGAAACTTGCAAGAAATTTATGAAGAAATCGAAATGGAGGAAGACAGCTTGAATTTGTTTTGTTTCTTTATGGATATGGATTATGATCCTATTGGCTATGAAGAAGCCATTCAGGAGAAGAAATGGAAGAAAGTTATGGATGAAGAAATCAATGCAATTGAGAAGAATGGTACATGAGTGCTCACAAGTCTACCACAAGGCCATAAAGCAATTGGTGTGAAATGGGTGTATAAGACAAAAAGAAATGCAAGACAAAAAGAAATGCAAGTGGTGAAGTTCAAAGATACAAGGCAAGATTGGTTGCTAAAGGCTACAAGCAAAGAGCCGGAATTGACTATGGTGAAGTGTTTGCTTCCGTTGCCCGAATGGAGACTATTGGATTGATGATTTCTTTGGCCGCCCAACATAAATGGAAGATTTATCAACTTGATGTGAAATCCGCGTTTTTAAATGGCTTCCTTGAAGAAGAGATTTATGTGGAACAACCCTTGGGGTATGTCAAAGTTGGGCAAGAAGATAAAGTGTATAAGTTGAAAAAAGCTCTTTATGGGCTAAAACAAGCACCACGTGCTTGGAATGCTAGAATTGATAAATACTTTGTGGAGAATGGTTTTGAAAAGTGTCCTTATGAGCATGCATTGTACATGAAGGTGGATGCCAATGGAAATTTTTTGCTTGTGTGCCTATATGTTGATGATTTGATCTTTACCGGGAATGCTCCTAACATGTTCAAGGAGTTCAAAAAGAGTATGATTCGGGAGTTTGAGATGACCGATATTGGCTTGATGTCTCACTTTCTTGGCTTTGAAGTTGAGCAAATGGAAGATGGAATTTTTATTTCGCAAAGTGGCTATGCAAAGGAAGTGCTTAAAAGATTTGGAATGGACTCTTGCAATCCAGTGAACACTCCCGTGGAAAGTGGAGTAGAGCTTCGAAAGAGTACTAATGGTGGCAATGTTGATCCGACTTACTTTAAAAGTCTTGTTGGAAGTCTCCGGTATCTCACTTGCACTAGGCCGGACATACTTTATGGTGTTGGGTTGATTAGTAGATACATGGAAGCACCGGACCAATCACATCTCAATGCGGCAAAGAGAATTCTTCGTTATATCAAAGGTACACTCAATGACGGCTTGTTTTATTCTTGTGTCGATGATTTTAAGCTTGTTGGATATTCGGATAGTGATTGGGGACGAGATTTAGATGAGAGGAAAAGTACTTTGGGATTTGCTTTCTTTATGGCAAATGCGGTTTTTACTTGGTCTTCTAAGAAACAACCCATTGTTACTATGTCTACTTGTGAAGCGGAGTATGTGGCTGCTAACTCCGCCGTTTGCCATGCTATTTGGTTGAGAAATTTGTTGGAGAATTTGGGATTTCCACAAGAAAGTCCCACGGACGTACATGTTGATAACCGATCGGCAATCGCCTTGGCAAAGAATCCGGTATTTCATGAAAGGAGCAAGCATATCGATACTCGTTTTCACTTCATCCGGGAGCATGTGAAGCAAAAGGAAGTGGAGCTAGTTTATTGCAAGTCTTATGATCAAGTTGCCGATATTTTCACGAAGCCTTTGAAGCATGACGTGTTTGGAAGATTGAAGTTGATGCTTGGCATGAAGACGTTTGGAAATTGGGTTTAAAGGGGGATGTTAGAAATATGTAAACCCAATTTGGGTATTTCCTTGTTTACTTTTTGGGGACTTTCATGTAATATCTTTATACTTATGTATCTAGTATGTAATATGTTAAAAGGAGGGTCTAGAACCTAGTACTAGAAATATCTAGTGGTGTGTGTCTTTGTCTTTGAAAGGAAAAGAAAAAAAAAAAACGTGAGAGACAGAGAGGAAAAGAGTGAAAAGAGAAAAAGAGTGCTCGTGTGTGCTGTGTTTGAAAGTGAAGAAAGAAGGCTTTGTAAAGCTTTAATTAAGGGAAAGAATTCTGCATTTCTAGTGCCCAGATAAGTATTTTTATTGCTGAAATTTTCTGCTCTGTTTTATGGCCGACAAATTGCATGTTTGTAGCTTGATATTGTGCTGAAAATTTGATCTGTTACTGCTGCGTATTAGCTCAGCTAGTGACTGTTTTTTGGAGATATTTGTGTGTGCATTTGGCCCCTTATTCCCCCCAACAAGCTTAACGTACATGCATTCATGAGGCTAATACTTCATTTACTGGTCTATGAAAAATTGAAAAGATACTAAACCATCGGTATAAGATGCAGTATATGAATAGTGATTGGTACCTGTGACTCTTATGTACATATATGCATATTTAGGTAACATGCCCACAGATAAGCCACAACCCATACCGTAGAAAAATACCACAGAAAAAAAAGCAAGTACCCAGTGTTGTTCTTAAACTCACCTGTATTCTTGTGGTTGCCAAGTTGATCACTTACTGCTGCAAAATGAGAAAAAGGTACAATCATTATCATATTCAATTGTATTGCAATCTTGTGAATTTTCAGGTCGTATGTAACACCCCGTCCCACATCGGAAGTCTACATGAATGATCTTGGGCTTATAACAAACCTTGTGGGCTACTACTAGTACCTTGGGCTTAAGCTTTGGGGCCATGTGGTGTGGCTTGTGGATCAAAATCAAGGTACTAGGCCAGTGGTAACTCTTTGTTATAGTTCAAACTTTCATTTTATTAACAAAACTGACATAACGACCAGTTAATTCCTAACAAAATAACATTCTGTTCACACCACACGCATGGACAAGATTGTTAAAAGCAGAGTTCTACAAGGGATTGCTGGGAGGGACACATGGATCAGATGTTATACTCGGATCAAGAATCGAAATATTGTAGTTTCTGTTGAAAATAGGTGAAATTTTCCAATATGATGATGCCAGCAGTGTTTGGAAATGATTTAACATTAGTGAGGAGAAGATTAGTTTGATGCAATGCATCCTCGACGCTACCATAAATTTTTGCCTTAGACTGTAATGTTAAACTGTAACTACATTGATCTCGGAGAGAAATCAAATTTTCAAATCCCCCTCCAAAGAACTTGATAGACATAATAAACTGACTTCATTATCTTCGGTTTCAGAGAAATAGAAATTTCAAATCTCACTTCAATTTAATTGGAAGAAATCATTTTTCTAAAAAGGTTGATAACCATGAGCACAGGTCTGTAGCATGTTGTAATCACATCTCTGAACTTCACAAACAAATAGAAAAAAAGTTCAATGCACACACACGTAACAAGAATGAGTAGCTAAGCATCAAATATGTCATCAGAGGAACCTTTGATAGTTGCTGTATATATCAGAGATGCAGCGGAAATGATTGCCACTATTATAGTCGGTTCAACCATGTTGATGGACTTGAGAAGTTCCCGTAGTCGACCTCAATCGATCTGGAATGTATTCCACACCTGCAAAAAGGTTGCAAATTGAAGAAACAAAATCAATGTATCTCTCAAACAAGTTATGAGATCTTTGATCAGGGAAGCATCATCTTTTTCACTTTGTCCTATCAGATGCATGTATTAGCTTTACAGTGTCTTTCAATCAGAGAAAGTAACTCATGAATGGAGCACCCCTGATTGTAAATTCTACAAAAGAGAAAAACACGGAAGTAGTCCTCCTATCCCATGGACAAACAAACGGGTTTTGAAATGAGAATGGTCTCTCTTCATTTTGGTAAAAATGGGTCAAAAGACTCAAAACCAATTTTTTTATGAGGCAAAGATTCTGGAGGGCACTTTGAGTGTTAGCTCGAATTTGAATTTGAATATGAGTCGAGATTTGAGTAGGGAGTGGACTTGGCCCCTTAAATGAGTTCCAAGCCTTGACAACGGCCGCTATTTTGCGACATTTTCTATCTCTTGGTCGGAGTAACGAACTCAGAATTGTCTCCAAGAATCTTTAGCCTCATTAGGGCAAATATATAAATCGTTCCAAATATCTCTTAATTTTGCAAAATATTAAGAACACTATCATACCATGCCCCTCTTACATCCATGTAGGGGTGTGTTCATTTTATTTTGATAACTCGGTATCCGGCCTAATGAACGAACTAAGCCATGACCCTGTTGGATTGCTGGCGTACTTGTGAACATGTATAGTTATCCTGGATTATTTCATTCTAGCTTGCAGGCTGTTGCTTACAGCTCTCTTGGATATGAAACTAGAATGGCTACGCTTCTTGGTAAGTGTTCTTTTCTTCTATTATCCTAACTAGATCCTAAGTCACTTACACCCCGCTATGGTCTACTGCTGGAGGCCGGTCTTGGAGGGGGACGGTGGCTCGGTTGTTGTTGGTAGAGTTAGGGTTTTTTACTTTTACGTTATAGGCTTGGCCCAATAGGTGTTCAGCTTGGCCCTATAGGTGCAAGTTTGCCCCAATGCGTGTTTCCTTGGTTAGCATATTGCCAATCTCGGTTTTGGATTTCGGATTCTCGGACACAGGATTGTTCTTGTTTAAGGATATGATCTTTTAGTCTTTGAATCTTTGTAACAACTTCAAAATTAACAAAAAAAATTCCTTTCAAAAAAAAAAGTCACTTACCCGGTTACCCCCAAAACCACATGCATTTAGCATTTTGGTTCAGAATTTAACAGATTTAAAAGTTAAATTACAGACAAGGGACACTCGAACGGCCCAGAAGGAGAACAAAACACAGCGTTAAACTTTCTTGCCAAAAATCCATAAAGTCTTTTCATCGAATGCTTGGAAGCCGTTGGATGCATGTAAGTCCGTATATATCAAATGGATCCAGACACGGTTGTGTCTGAATTTCTTTTCTGAACTTGTGCTCCTACTTCCTAGGCCTTTTGATTGGAGAAAGTTCAACTAATCGCAAATCCTTTTTGAAAAAGGGAGATTGAATACTTACCGGTTGGTAGTGGGAGAAAACAATAGCTTTATAACCCTTCTTGCATCAACAGATAATGTTCTGTATTGGGGGCCTGCAAACCAAAAAGGCTGTTAAAGAAATACTATGTTCATAAAAAATGATTAAAAGTATCGCAATATTCAGTCAAACGAAAATAAAGAGAAAATGCTGATTAAAAAAAAAATTATAAAGAGACAAAAATGAAAATAAAAGTCTATCAGTACCTCTAAGTCACATAATGCACTGTGCTTCCATTGCGCTTGGGCTCTTAATGCCTGCTCTCACAGATTTTTAATAGTTTAGGTTGTGTTTCAAATAAGCTTTTACGTCTCCTTTCCCGCACGCGCACGCGAATTGTGACTTAGATAAGTAGTAGTAGTATGAATCTATGATGCATGGGATGGGATATGGAAGGTTGGAAACTTCTGCTACCATGCATGATAGGAGACGACAGGTTAGAATTCGTCCTTGATAATGACCAGAAAGAAAGAAGAAATTGTAAAGTCTTCTGTGGAAATTGTAAGTCTTCTTCCAAAATTTCTCAGTAAGAGGCCGCGTCTTGCATTATACTTCGTACTACGTGTATAGGAATGGGTCCCCTTTTTAGGGAGGGATCGGATCCGGTTAGGAGGGATCGGATCCGGTTAAGTTTTCCCAGTTTTTTTCATTCGGGTTAGATTTGTTTGGAGTGTTTTGGATGTTTTATTACAATAAAAAATTTATCTGAACAAATCTGTGCCGTTTAAAACAATACGCTCTGATTCAAAAACTTGACGAAAATGGTCGGGAAAACTTGACAGGATGCCCAATCGTAATTTTCGCATCCACTCGTAATTAATTTAATCGGACATTGATAATTCTTCTAAAAAATTATATTTATCTTGTATCAGAATTATAGGTTCATCTAAATAGACAATCTGGATTGTAGTAGTTCATTTTAATTCCAATCCGAATTCAGATAAATCGATCATCCGATAGTTCAATTTAATCCCATTTCTCTGTAGATAAATATCATTTGTCAAAAATTTGGGACCAAAATTAAGAGCATGTATCATTAAAATGGAATTGTTTTTTATGAGAAGTCTATCGAGCAAATACCAAAAAAAAAAAAAAATTGTTTGAAAAATGTCACACCCCACCCTGGGCCAGCACTCAAATGAGCCCAAACCAACGTGAGGGTGCAACATCAACCACCAACCCATTCCTATAACTCAAGTTCTAGCAACTAAATTAACCAACAACCATTTTATTGATAACGCAAAACTTAAACGTTTTTATAAACACAGCGGAAGTCTTAAGAAAACATTAAACTATACAATGAACCAAATATAAACATAGGCTGCACTACATCCTTATCTACAAAATTTTGCCAAACTAGTCCAGCCTTCCCGACATGCTACCCTAAGCGAGCGTACAACCCCACGACGATCAGCAGTGGATATCTACAACGCCTGCAAAACTGGATTCCAAAATGGAATCCAGGAGTGTTTATGAGACATGGATGCAATTCCATATTCAAAGGTACAGCTAAAAGATATTCTCAACTTGTAACAGTTTATCGAGAAATAAAAAGTAACACCAGACAAGCAACCAATAATTTAAGGCATAAGCCTGTTGGCATTAAGCCAATCACCGGGCACACAGCCAATAGTTTAAGGCATAAAGCCAATCACTGGGCACACAGCCAATAACTTAAGGCATAAAAGCCTTTTGGCATAAAGCCAATCACCGGGCAATAAGCCAACAATCAAGTTCAATTCAATATAGAACAACATCTATGAATCAAACACTCACCTTATACTCCAAAAGAAAGTACAACTTATGGTTTCGGTGCTCCTAGATTCACCGACTCGTCACCTATCCACAAGCCAAACATTTTAGTATAGAAATACTTTTAAGGCTTTAACAATTGCATTAACAATATCCTGCCTCAATTCAACAATACAATACAACGTCTAATTTAGTCAAATTCGGTGTCCAACTCTTATTTTCTGCAATTATAAACACCTATTGCTGTTCTTTAAAACATGTTTACAGTAATCCAACAACTCCAGCTACCAATACACAACTACAGCACCTATACTTCATATTTTTCAACTTCCAAAACTGTTCCAGCACGTTCCAAAAACAGTTTCAGCATGTAGCACATATTTCCTGCACTTTCAGCAATTCTATGTTGAAAATACCAAAATTCAGCCAGACAATCTATTGTATTTTGGCCATACTTTTCTATAGGTTCAAAAGAGTTCTACAAGACCACCACCACTAGCAAAAAGACTTTTAGTACATCAATCTAGATATAAAATTTGCTCAAATTGGACTCCGGAAGACTAAGATATGCTCAATTGAAATTACATAACAAGAAACACGAAATTACGATTTCAACAGGACAGTCTACAATCGAAAGCTCATTAAAAATCACATACTCAATCTTTTTCAATAATTCCAACACTAAAACATCACCAATTGATCAATGTTTAAGACTCATGAAAATCCATAGTCATTAAGCATATTCAACTATGATAAAATTGATGAACAACACAGCTCCAAAAGCTGCCCAGAATTCCAGAATCACCAAAACCTGAACTTTAATTCAAAAACTGCTATAATCTAGAAAGAGTCACGGCACAACCCATACATATTCAGAAAGATATACGAGTCTAGTTTCGGAATCAAGAAACGGTGTGTAAAACCGATACCCGAGCAAGAAGTTATGCCCGTTTTTCCAACACGTGTCTGTGCTGTCTGCACAGACACGAATCAGACACCAGTTCAATCCACGAATTTTGTAGGCCAAAATACTTCGAGTTATTTTCTGAAAATTTAACACGATGCAATAGACTCACAGATGAACCTTCAGGATTTTTTTTCAAGAATTTAGAAGATTTTTAGGTACCTTGAATAAATTCGTCAAAAACAGGACAGTTTCAACTTGGTTCAACACAGTTATGCATATTCATAATATACCACGAATTTTCTGAAATTAAAACTCAATTCCAACCTCAAAAACCCTCTCTTATGGCTTCAATTCAGAGCTAGCAATATGCCAAGTATGAAATTGAACAATAAAATCATAAATTTAAGTATAGCAAAGCATGAATTACCAAATAAGGTCTTCAATTCAAGTTCTAATCCTAATTCCCTCTTCCTTCCTTCTTCTCCCTCCACCGTTGCGCTCTCTCTCTCTCTCTCTCTCTAACGTTGAAAACCTCCTGATGGGTTTGTTCTGTTTTTTTTTTTCTCTTTGTTTCAAAGAAACACACACACACAACACATCAGCACACACACGGCACTCATGCACAATTTTTTTAAAAAAATTGCACTTTAGTCCTTAAAGTTATTAAATATAATATTTAAGCACCTCAATTAAAAAAGGATGTTACAAAAAAAGTTTTGGTTACCAAAAAAGTACGTAACTAGCACCAAAAGAGATACAGTACGTAACTAATATAGAAAAATATACGTAATTTGAAGGGGAAATTGCATATCAGTGGAGAAATGGGTAAATAATGCCCTAGTGATAGAGAGGTTTTTTCGAAATTGCATAAATATGGAATGAAGGAAAAAAAATTCCCATTACATGAAACGTCGAAAAAAATATTCCCCATACATGGAGTCTGAATTTGGGTTTCCTAAGTTGCCCCTTCTATGAATTTAATTTGTCCTTTCTATGGATCTAAGTTGCTTTTTCTATGAACCTAGTTGCCCCTTCTATGAATTTTCTGGGTATTCAATTTCTTGAGTATTTCTTTAATCTCCTTACCATTTCTATTATTTTTTGAGAAATTTGAGATCTGGGTTACTTGCAGATTTGCATGAAACTGAGGAAAAAAAATTCTCCAAATATGAAGTCGGTTTGTAGTGACATATGAGTTTAAACCTAAGTTGCCCCTTCTATAAATTTAAGGTGCCCCTTCTATAGACATAAATTATCCCTTCTATGAACCTAAATTGTCCCTTAATTAGCAAGTAGCATAACTCCTTCACATTTTCAAGTAAACCAAACAAGAAATTTTAAGTGGCAATTCCTATAATCTAAAAGCAAAAAGTATAAAGTGGATACTAGAAAACATACATCTTATTTTCTTGATCATTTCTCTTTCTAAAAAATTATCCAAAATACACTAATCTCAAAATACTTTAAAAACTCAAATCTGCAATTAACCCATATCTCAAATTTCCCAAAAAATAATAGAAATGGTAAGTAGATTGAAGAAATACTTAAAAAATTGAATACTCAAGAAGTTCATAGAATGAGCAATTTAGGTTCATTGAAGGGCAATTTAGGTCCATAAAAGGGGCAACTTAAACGAAAATGATATTAGTACCGACGGGGTCGGTACCGAAATCATAGGGACGGCCGCGCCAGGCCGTCTCCGGCCACCGGACGGCCGATCTGAGCCGTCCAAAAATTCTAAAAAATACAAACGAGGGGGCTCCACGCGAGAATCAACAGCATCCGAGGTGTGTAGGGTGCTTGATCCGAGCACCTATTTTTCGTGTATATATGCATATATACACACGAAAAATGGGTGCTCGGATCAAGCACCGTACACACCTCTAATGCCGTTGATTCCCGCCATAGCCCCCTCGTTTATTTTTTTTAGAATTTTTGGACGGCTCGGATCGGCCGTCCGGTGGCCGGAGACGGTCCGGCGCGGCCGTCCCTACGATTTCGGTACCGACGGGGTCGGTACCAATAGCACTACTCGCAACTTAAATTCATAGAAGGGGCAACTTAGATTCAAACTCAGATTTGACTACAAACCGACTTCATGTTTTGGGATTTTTTTTCCTCCGTTTCATGCATAGAGAATTTCAGTTGGTTCGTTTCATGCAAATCTACAAGTAACTCAAATCCCAAATTTCTCAGAAAATAATAAAAATAGTAAGGAGATTGAAGAAATACTCAAAAAATTGAATACCCAAAAAGTTCATAAAATGGGCAACTTAGGTTCATAAAAGGGACAACTTAGGTCTATAGAAAGGACAACTTAAATTCATAGAATGGGCAACTTTGAAAACTCAGATTCGGACTCCATGTATGGGGAATATTTTTTCCTCCTTTTCATGTGTGGGAAATTTTTTTTCCTCCGTTCGATATTTATGCAATTTCGAAAAAACCTTTCTATCACTTGGGCATTATTTACCCCTTTCTCCACTGATATGCAATTGCCCATAATTTGAAATTATTTAGAGGTTTACCGTACACCCTTATTCGTAATTGCACAACTCTTTAGTCTCTCTCCCTGTAGCTTGGTACAATCTCTTTCTTCTCACATCAGCATTACATGGGAGAATGACGCAAGAAAATCTTGGTCAATAAGTTGATTGGACAGGTTCAATGTGTTTGGGTGAATAATGCCGGGAGACCTGTCGAAATAGAAGAACGTGCAATAAAGACAATTACGAATAAATTTGAACTAAAGGCACTGATGCAGAAAAGCGTGTGTGGGCTGAAGAAGAAGAATATTCATTCAAATCCTCTCAGAGCTTCCCAAAAACTATGTTGGGTGTGAAGACTAATTCTAATATTTTTTGAAATATCCAAGATAAACCCAGCTTTTTGAGTTTTTGGGATATTTGGATTTTATTTTGAATATTTTCACGTTTGCTTAAGGCTCGTAAGGGAATTCTCCTCCCCCACCTGACCTGCCTTCCCCTTTCTGTTTCTTTTTCTTTGTACATGAAAAAACCATCTGTACATGTATGACTTAAGGTACAACATGTGCACTCCACACACCTCAAACAAAGTCACGTGCACTCATTCCCAAAAGATGACACGGCTTAATTTTCTTAATTTTACTCATATATGTATAGGAACTTGTGGGTATGCCATGCACACACCACAAATTGGTTGCTCACACACCAACACATCACAACACATCACTCCCACTTGCATCACACCCAATATTTGGACACATAACCCATAAATGCATCTATATCCACATAAAATTAACAACTCTTCCAACAAAAAATAAATTTTCATAATGAAATCAGTAGATGCTTGTAGTTATGGTACGGGATATAATTGCATCAATTGTAATATATGAAAACTATTGATAGCGATAACAAGTATTAACTTAATACTATCCGGTGATGAGAAGATAAAACACCTGAGTATGGTCCGACAGCTTGCTTAATTAATTAGAGTAAAACCACATCACACAATTAAAAGACAATAGAGGCCCTCACCTGCAGTACTCACACTCTGGGGAGATAGTGCATTTTCCTCTGACTTATCTGCAAATAAAATTAATACAAGCAAGAGGAACGGTCACTTGAGTAAGAAGTACTATTCTAAGAATCTCGTCAAATTTAAAGCATCAGGCTGCACTAAAAAAGATTGAAATTCCGGGTCAAACTGTTGGAAGTACCCTTTTCTATTGAGAGCTTAACGTACATGCATTCATGAAGGCTAATACTTCATTTACTGGTCTATGAAAAATTGAAAAGATAGTAAACCATCGGTATAAGATGCAGTATATGAATAGTGATTGGTACCTGTGACTCTTATGTTCATTTATGCATATTTAGGTAACATGCTCACAGATAAGCCACAACCCATACCGTAGAAAAATACCACAGAAAAAAAAGCAAGTACCCAGTGTTGTTCTTAAACTCACCTGTATTCTTGTGGTTGCCAGGTTGATCACTTACTGCTGCAAAATGAGAAAAAGCTACAATCATTGTCATATTCAATTGTATTACAATCTTGTGAATTTTCAGGTCGTATGTAACACCCCGTTCCAGATCGGAAGTCATCGGAAGTCATACATGGATGATCTTGGGCTTATAACAAATCTTGTGGGCTACTACTAGTACCTTGGGCTTAAGCTTTGGGGTCATGTAGTGTGGCTTGTGGATCAAAATCAAGGTACTAGGCCAGTGGTCTGCCTGGGGCGTTACATCGTAACTCTCCGTCACAGTTCAAACTTTCATTTTATTAACAAAACCAACATAACGACAAGTTAACTCCTAACAAAATAACATTCTGTTCACACCACACGCATGGACAAGATTGTTAAAAGCAGAGTTCTACAAGGGATTGCTGGGAGGGACACATGGATCAGATGTTATACTCGGATCAAGAATCGAAATATTGTAGTTTCTGTTGAAAATAGGTGAAATTTTCCAATATGATGATGCCAGCAGTGTTTGGAAATGATTTAACATTAGTGAGGAGAAGATTAGTTTGATGCAATGCATCCTCGATGCTACCATAAATTTTTGCCTTAGACTGTAATGTTAAATTGTAACTACATTGATCTAGGAGAGAAATCAAATTTTCAAATCCCCCTCCAAAGAACTTGATAGACATAATAAACTGACTTCATTATCTTCTGTTTCAGAGAAATAGAAATTTCAAATCTCACTTCAATTTAATTGGAAGAAATCATTTTCTAAAAAGGTTGATAACCATGAGCACAGGTCTGTAGCATGTTGTAATCACATCTCTGAACTTCACAAACAAATAGAAAATAAGTTCAATGCACACACACGTAACAAAAATGAGTAGCTAAGCAGCAAATATGTCATCAGAGGAACCTTTGATAGTTGCTGTATATATCAGAGATGCAGCGGTAATGATTGCCACTATTATAGTCGGTTCAACCATGTTGATGGACTTGAGAAGTTCCTGTAGTCGACCTCAATCGATCTGGAATGTATTCCACACCTGCAAAAAGGTTGCAAATTGAAGAAACAAAATCAATGTATCTCTCAAACAAGTTATGAGATCTTTGATCAGGGAAGCATCATCTTTTTCACTTTGTCCTATCAGATGCATGTATTAGCTTTACAGTGTCTTTCAATCAGAGAAAGTAACTCATGAATGGAGCACCCCTGATTATAAATCCTACAAAAGAGAAAAACACCAAAGTAGTCCTCCTATCCCATGGACAAACAAACGGGTTTCGAAATGAGAATGGTCTCTCTTCATTTTGGTAAAAATGGGTCAAAAGACTCAAAACCAATTTTTTTATGAGGCAAAGATTCTGGAGATCACTTTTAAGTCTACGAAGCACTGACACCTCTAGACGTCGAAGAATCGCAGTGTCAGAGTACGGGGACACGGCGGTACACTTCGGAGATACGTACGGGACACGCCACGTGGCGTGTCCCATATTTTAATATTAAATTTTGAGGGGGACACGGCTGGGGACACGGCGGGGGCTAAACTGCAATTTTTAAAAAAAATTTGGAGGCCAAATTGCAATTTTTGAAAAAATTGGGGGTCAAACTATAATTTTTTTTAAAATTTGGGGCCAAATTATAATTTTTTTTAAATTTCTGGGTATTAAACTATAATTATTTATTTATTTATTTATATAAATAAATAAATATACACGTGGCGTGTCCCCCGTCGTGTCCGTGTGCGCATTTTTTTAGAATTCCTGTGTCTCGATGTCGGTTTCAGTGACCGTGTCGGTGTCGGTGTCGGTGCATCATAGCTTTGAGTGTTACTCGAATTTGAATTTGAATCTGAGTCGAGATTTGAGTAGGGAGTGGACATGGCCCCTTAAATGAGTTCCAATCCTTGACAACGGCCGCTATTTTGTGACATTTTCTATCTCTTGGTCAGAGTTACGAACTCAGAATTGTCTCCAAGAATCTTTAGCCTCATTAGAGCAAATATATAAATCGTTCCAAATATCTCTTAATTTTGCAAAATATTAAGAAGACTATCCAACCATGCCCCTCTTACATCCATGTAGGGGTGTGTTCATTTTATTTTGTGTAGACACCCCATTCTGGACTGTCCAGATAACGTTATTTGTCGATCTTTTATTTCCCCAATGATGATCTTAGTCGAAAACAGTTTAAGGACAAAGGTGTGGTTGAGCTTTGAGCGTCCAGAACCTCTCTCAAAACCCCTTTCAAACCCTTCAAACCAGAGCCAAACAGCCCCAGCAAAACCCAATTGGCATACGCCAGCGTCCTGAAGGCGTACGCCAGTCATCTGCCACGTGTCAGTCATCGACCAGTGGCCCATCTTTTACTGGCGCACGCCAGTTAATAATGGCGCACGCCAGTCAAACCCAGTCAAATCAACTTTATGCAGCAACTTGGGCGGGACTTTTGTGCCACCCTGACGTCGGCTACAGCGTCCCTGATGATTACTTTCGGCAGAGACGTTCCCTCTCTCTCCTACACCCCCCATCAAGGCAAGTCCCATGCATTTAATGCATGGGAGGCTCCAACCTTGTCTTAACCAGCCAAACAGGCCTTAGCACCAGACTGATCTCAGTCACTCCCCCTCTATAAATACCCCCCTTGCATTCATTTGCAAGGGGTTAGTCTCTTTAAGAAGCATAGAGCTCCCTTCTCCTCTCTTCTTGCTCTTCTTCTTCTATTGAAAGAGAAAAGAAGGAAGTCCACTTCCATACACCCACTGATGTTCAGTCGCCATACAACCTCCATCTTCAATCTCTAAAGCTCAACACAACCACCAAACCTCAATACCAAGAGGTATACCACCTTTACGTTCTTTTCTGTTTTCGACCCCTGAGGGGAACCGTTGAGGCCCAGGCTAGTAAGTAATACTAGTCCTGGCCTCAAACTGGTAAAATATGACGATCGTATCAGATCGAACATGGCGCACGCCAGTAAACCTATGCCGTACGCCAGTTTTGGCAGTATGAGCACAACTGGCGCGGGGATCATGGATCGTCATTCTTTTGTTCTGTTTTTCTGTCAATCACTCTTGCATGCTAAATAACCAGTTTACAATTTTCTGTATGTTTGCTACTGTTTACACAAACTTTATTGCTTATTCTTTATCTGTTTGGAAGGCCTCTGGGATCCTTCTGGTCACGTTCCAAAGCCCAGATGATGTAAAAGTCAAGCACTGGGTCAGGATCAAACCTGCGTACGGCAGTCCATGACTGGCGTACGGCAGTTAAAGCTAGGATCCAGTGGCTGGCTCTTGCATCTTAGTTCAGTCTTGGCCTCTTTTCCGTCCCCACTCTGTTTAGGGGGTTTCTTGTCTATGTTCGTGGCTTCAAGACATCCCAGCTGTCTGTAAATATTTATATCCTGCTTATTTAACTGTATGGTTTGTCCTGGGTGTGCGCTGGTCCTTTTCCAGAGCCCAGAGGGTTGCAAACAAGGACTGTGAAACTAGATGAGTGGAGTACGCCAGTCTCCTTGTGGCGTGCGCAAGTCAAACCAGCATGCAGTGGCTCGACCAGTGCATGCTGGTAGAACTTGCTCAGGCCTTTGCGGGGCAGCGTACTGCAATTTGTCCAGTTTGCTCAGTGCTTGTTCTCAATCTATATTTAGCATTGCAATCAAGCCATTCCTAAACATTTTGTCACATAAATCACAACTTGTTAAAGTTTTAACCCCCGTTAACTGTTCCCCCGCCCTAACTAGCTAAAAAAATGATCAAATGAGAGAAAAATGCAAATGTTTTATGAAATGCCCGAGTAGAGACCGATCTCCGGATTGGGCGAGAGGGGTGCCATAAAACCCTTCCCCTCTCGTAACATGGCTCCCGAACCTCAGATATCGAAGGTGACGACGGACCGATCTACGCCTTTTCAAACTCAAACAAACGTGGCAAACGTTTTCGAGTTCGGTTCCTTGGGTGTTTTCACCGCTAAAACCCGAGTGGCGACTCTGAATCGAAGCGTTTCGCCGCGCTTTTTCTAACAAAAAGGGCCGCACCCGATTTTCACAAATTAGAAATTTCCGGGGTCGCGTGCCCACAGTGGCGACTCTGCTGGGGAACTATTGCGTTGATTAATATTTGGCGATTAATACATAATTGAACAAATCGTAAAAGCTTGTCAAAAACAGTATGCTTCGCGCTGCTAAAGAACGGAACGGTAACGTAACAGGATCTCAGCATCCGACCAATCCGAACTGGGGCTTTTTGCTATTGTTCTCTTGTGTAGTTTTCTCCAAATATCAATTAAACGAAAGTGAGCCAAGCTTCAAAAGGCATTTGTTTTCAAAAGCGTTGCATTTTTCTCTCATTTGATCATTCTTCGGCATTCTCCGTTCGTATCGATGGTTGGTCAGCCCCGTTGAGGTGTTTTGGGTAACTGGCACAGTTTACTGGAGCCCGGGGTCCTCGAACGCCCAACAACCTTGGACGATGATGAGTCGTACTACCGTTCGACCATTGCTTTGCTCTACGCGTTGCAATGGGAGGTATATCGCGGCTCTAGTCAGAGGAACCCCTTTAAGCCAAAACCGGCCTCTACAGCGCGTACAATGCATTAGAACCTTTCAACATAAGACAGGAACCCGCAGGGTAGGATTACTTGTTTCTAACCCCATATGTGTTACCGCTTTCCCTATCGCATGCTTGTGCATACATCCATGATCGTTTTGCGTAAGAGCATGCTAGGGCGGCTTTTAGGATGTCTTTTGTCGAGTCTGTCTTGCGCCCACTCGGCGTTTGCCTTGGACCGATGACGAGTCGTGCATCTCGATGTTGCACGTTACCAGAATTTTCAAATCCTTAATCAATGAGACTTCGGGAAATCGATACTTCCTAAGTCCTTGTCTAAAACCCCATCGAGGTTTCAAACCGAAAACTAGGAACAACGGAGAGAATGGCATGATGCTTACACCATTCGGGTTAAAAGTGCTAATCACTTACACCAGGCTCCGGCACAGTGCTGCTTACGCCATTTCGGTTACGGTATCATGACATCTACACCGAGTTGTTCCAAAATCAAGCTTTGAAACTTCGAGAAGGGAGAAAGTCAAAGACTTAGGCTGTTTTGGCATCTCTTAGTAACATTCGATTCAATCAAGGATACACCGTCGAAAAGAAAATCCGAGGATTCCATGGCAACCGTCCGAGTGGCGTGAAGCAGACTCCCCCTAGTTCTAGAGTCTAGGAGGACACCGACGACGTTGGCATGATCATTTTTCAATTCCCGTCTATTCTTTCAAATAAAATGACTGCAGGCTGTCACTGAGCTCTTATACTTTGCCGTCTAGTCATGCCGGTGTCAAAGCAGAATTCCGAAATCAAGAGCCAAACCTACTTGGGACCGTCCGTCGAGTCTGTTTGAGGATCTGATTTGGGGTTCGTCTTTCAGCCGACCGCAACGGAAGCTCTGGCCTGCACTGTGTCACGAGAGGACTCGCCACCGACTACTCCGCACGAGTCCCCTCCGTCTACTCCATCTCCGCCAGCATCTCCCAAACTTGTTAAAACAGAAGTACTAACCATGGCGGATGTCCCACCTCCGAATCTTGCAACCGTCCTAGCCGATCTGCAGCGCAACCTGGCCATCATGCAACAGAGAGCCGACCAGGCCGACGCCTCTATGGCTAATCTTCAAACCCTAATCGAGGAGTGACTTCCCCTGGTAGCAGGAGGGGAAGGAGGTGAAAGGCGTGAACAGGGAGCCGCCGGCCAGGAGGAACCGCTGGTTGAGAATCCCGCTCCAAGCCTAGAAGTGGCAGCTTTGGTCGCCAAAATGGCCAAGTTGGAAGAAGCCGTCGCCAAATCTGAAAGAAAAGGGTCGGGAGTACTAGACATGGACCGCCTCTGCCCATTTCCGAATGCCCGGCTGCCCGATAGGTTCAAAATGCCCGACTTTGCAAAGTTCGACGGTACTGGAGACCCGAAAACTCACTTGTTGGCCTATCATGGAGCCATGAAATTGCATGGCGTCGAGGAGGATGCCATGGCTCAGCTATTTCCGCAAACTCTTGCCGGTCCCGCCTTCCAATGGTTTCTGTCGCTCGACATCTCCAAGAGACGAACATGGGAGGACATTGGCACGGCCTTCAATGCTCAGTATAGCTACAACGCCTAACTCAAAATGACCACTCGGGAGTTGGAATCCACCAAGATGACTGCAAAGGAGTCCTTTGCAGACTTTATCCAAAGATGGAGAGCCAAGGCCGCTCTCATGCCCGATCGCCCAAGCGAGAAGGATCAGATCCGCATCATCTCCCGTAATCTGCAGCCCGACTTCGCCAAAAACCTCGTGTTGGTTCAGGGTGCAAACTTCAAAACCTTCTATGACTCCGGGCTGGCCATCAAAGAAGCCCTTCAAACCGGCGTTCTGCCGAGGAGTGACAATTCCTCCTCCACCTCAGCCTCAAAATCAAAGCCCCGTGCATACACCGGGAACAGCACTGCTTTGTTCGGTGGCAACAGCTACGCCAACGCGAACTCTGCCAACAACCCCTCTACCCAAAGCTCTAACCACATTGCCGACATTAACCAAGTTCAAACCCCTCAAAGACCCCGAAACCGCAACCAACCTCGTAGCTTCGCCAACTTCGAAGCGCCTCTCTCCTCGGTGTTGGAGAAGCTAATCAAAACCGGGCACCTCAGGCCTCTAGCCCCAACTCCGCTTCCTCAAAATCCACCCCCTAGCCATAACCCCAACGCTTTCTGTGCGTATCATCAAATGCCCGGCCATTGCACCGACTCCTGCTACCGCCTCCGTCATGCGATACAGGATTTGGTGGACAATGGCACCCTTCCTACTCCACCCGCAAAGCCCAATGTCATCTCTAACTCCTTGCCCAAACATGACCCTAACCCTCAAGTGAACCAGATAAACCTTAGCTCCACCATATTCAACCCCACCGACCATATTACCTCAACCTTCAACCTAAGACCAGTTGTACCCTTTCCCTCCGAACCAAGCATTAACATGATGGCGGCCGGTTGGGCCATGGAGGACAAAGCCCAGGAGTGGGAAGAGCTTTGCAGTGATTGGACTGAACAGTATAACATGGGGTTCCCCGCGCACCCTCAGGTCAATCAAGTATGGCTAGACCAGTGGCAGGTAGAATGGAACGCGGCGCAGGCTGACCCTCTGGATGGTCTCTCTTTGTTCGCGCTCTTTTACCAGCCTGAATTAAACCCAGTCGAAGTAGAAGCCGAGGAATACGTGTGGGATCCACAGCCTGGTGGATGGCAATTGGGTCAAGGTCTCGAGACTGATGTGGACCAAAACGACTTCGATGAGAAGTACTGGGACCAGTTCCAAGAGGGGGAGGTTGTGCCCGATGTTCGTCGCCCACTAGGCGCCATGTTACCCTTGGTAAATGCTATTGCTGACACGCTCGACCGTCGCATCCATGAATTCGATCCTACTCTCGACTTCGTCTCTGTGGAACAGCCTTGCCCTATTGTTTCTGCTCCCGGGGACGACTGCTCAATCATGGTTCTAGATGCGCTTCCGGCCGACCTCTGGGACGCGGAAGAAACCGTTAAGACCTCACCGCCAGCTGATATTTGGGACGTCGACAACATTGTCGACCTAAACATGGGGAACGAAGTGTGGACCGTCAATGCTGCTCTCGTCGATGGAGGATTTTGGGACGTTCCGTTCGTCACTAACCCGGGAGCGCCATTTGAAGAAGAGGCTGCACAGGATCCCGCCTTTTGGGAAGGTCTAGTGATGGAAGACTTGGAATGGGACACCGCTCTGGGGACAGACTCGGCTGCAACGGTGGCATCAACGGACAGAGGGAAGCGCAAGCTGGAAGAAGTACCGGCCGATCTGTGGGATTCTATTGACTCATCATCTTGGTGGGACGTGGCCAATGTCACTAGGAGCGGCCGAGTGTTTCAGCCCTCCAACCTCCAGGCTGGAAGCTCGTCCAATCCGCCCGGTCAGAAAGCCACTGTTCCTGCCGCCCAGAGAACTGATCCGCTCTTTCCGAATGGGGTTCCAGAAGAAGACGCCATTTTGAAACAGCTCGAACGGATTCCGGCCGTTGTTTCTATCTGGGGCCTAATTTCGTCATCAAAGGAGCATCGAGAGAAGCTGTCCTCCGCGTTGGCCCGGCTCACGGTACCGATCGACATCACTCCCGAGGCCATGATTGCTCTCGTGCTGCCACTTCTCTCTAAACACTCCGTCACTTTCACCGAGAGGGATCTGCCCGTCGAAGGAACCGCTCACAACCGCCCGCTGCACATCACCGTCAAGTGCCGGGGACATTGGGTGCCAACAGTGCTAATTGACAACGGCTCGGCCATCAACGTTTGCCCGATGAGGGTTGCCTACCGTTTGGGATTCTCAAAGAGTGACCTAACGCCCTCCAATCTGGCCGTCAAGGCATACGACAGCACTCGCCGCATGGTGGAAGGAACTCTGATGCTGAAACTGGATGCTGAGGGCTTCGAAATGGATGTAGAGTTCCACGTGGTCGACGTCCCCGCCACCTTTAACCTGCTGCTGGGCAGGCCTTGGCTTCATAGGGCCGACATTATGGCTGTACCTTCAACCCTGCACCAGAAAGTCATGCTGGGGCTGCCTACCGGAACTATAACAATCTGCGCGGACTCTGGGATCCGCCCGCTCACGGATGACGGCACACCTGTTTTGGGTATTATGCACGGGGAAGAAGACTCGGACTTCGGAGGTTTCTCTTTCGACACATCTGGCTCAGTCCTCGCCATCGCCATGGATGATGACTTCATCATAAGCTCCACTGTCCTCGAAATAATGAGGAAGATGTCATTCATGCCGGGCCTAGGACTCGGGGTCAACCAACAAGGGATCGCTGAGTTCCCTGTCTTTCCTTCCAACAAAGGTCGTTTTGGTCTCGGTTACACTCCACCGGCCAAAGACGCCGAAAGGAGGAAAGACACGGGAAAACCTCGAACCCTTTTTGGTAACCCCGACAGCTACTTTGTGCGAGAGGGAGGAGGCTCTGCTTATTCGGGACAGATAGAGCCGTTTTGGGATCCGGAGACTTCCACTTGGCTGCTGGGATTTGAAATATTTGCTACGGACACCTGGTCCGATGAGGAGACGGCCGAAGAAAAACTGGCCAAAAAGGAGTTCGAGAAGCAGCTGGGTCAGACCAAGGGAGAGTTTGACTGGCTGAAGGCTTTTGATCAAGGGGATTTGGAGATGCTGTTCTCCCAAGTAGGTTTGGTTGGCAAGGGCGAAGAAGCTGAAGTGCTGATGCTCGGGCCCGACTCCTCAGATACTCTCGAGGATCCTACTTCTCTCATCGTGAAGGTACAGGGAAGTCTCAATAACTGCATTTTCACTCCGCGTCTAACATGCATTGACGATGAGTCTGAGTCTGACACGGAGTCTGTCAAGTCTAAGTCTAGCTCAGAGTCGGAGCTTGTGCCTCTTGGCCCTCCACGTCGTAGCTTTTACTTCGAGTTCGAGTCTGTTGTACTTGGCAACCCCATGGGGTTTTATGAAATGCATGACCCTACTTCTGACTACTTTGCTAGCTTCTATATAAACTGTGTCGACCCTGACGATGAAGGAACAGACTTCGACGGGGACATCCCGGCTGAGTTGCGTTCCCTCATCGAAAAGGAAGACGAAAGGCGTGCTCAGCCTCTAAAAGAAGAAGTAATTTCTGTAAATTTGAAAGACGAGGACGACCCCCGCATGATACAAATCGGTGCAAATCTATCCCCGGAAAATCATGCCGGAACGATTGAGCTTCTCAAGGAATTTCCCGAGGTTTTCGCGTGGTCTCACAAGGACATGCCCGGCATCGATCCTGATATAGTGCAGCATCGGATCCCGTTGGAGCCTGGGGCTGTCCCCGTCAAACAGAAGCTCCGCAGGATGAGGCCGGATTGGGTTCAGAAGATCAAGGAAGAGGTTACAAAGCAGATTGATGCAGGATTCATAAGGGTTGCAGAATACCCCAAATGGGTGGCCAATATCGTGCCCGTTCCTAAGAAGGATGGAAAGATCCGAGTCTGCGTCGACTTCCGGGACTTAAACAAGGCAAGCCCCAAAGACAATTTTCCCTTGCCACACATTGACGTGCTTGTGGACAACACGGCGGGGCATGCCTTGCTCTCTTTTGTCGACGGATTCTCCGGATACAACCAGATCTCTGTGGCACCCGAGGATCAAGAGAAAACAACGTTTGTCACGGAATGGGGCACTTACTGCTATGTAAAAATGCCGTTTGGACTGAAGAACGCCGGGTGCACTTTTCAACGGGCTCAAACAACCTTGTTTCACGATTTTATCCATAAGACCGTCGAGATCTACGTCGATGACATGATCGTGAAGCCAAAAGAGGAAAAAGACTATCTTCCGACACTCAGGCAATTTCTCAAAAGGCTCCGCAAGTACAATGTGCGCCTGAACCCGCAAAAGTGCACGTTTGGGGTCACGTCTGGAAAAATGTTGGGGTTTCTGATCACTGCGAGGGGAATTGAAGTGGATCCTTCCAAGATCAAAGCAATTCTTGAGATGGAGCCGCCCAAGTCGGAAAAAGGTGTGCGAAGTTTTCTAGGGAAGGTCCAGTTCATCAGCAGGTTTATCTCCAAGTTGACTCTAACCTGCGGGCCGTTATTCCATTTGCTCAAAAAGGGGGTCCCATTCGAATGGACGGAGAAATGCCAGACCGCTTTCGAGTCTATTCAGAGGTATTTGCAGAACCCACCGGTACTGATGCCGCCAACGCCGGGTCGGCCTCTGATTCTCTATCTGTCCGTTTCTTCAATAGCCATGGGATGTCTGCTAGCACAGGAAGGAAGCAATGGGGTCGAGAAGGCTGTGTACTACCTAAGCAAGAAGATGGTCGGATCTGAGGAGCGCTATACCCCTCTGGAAAAGACGTGTTGGGCGCTAGTTTGGGCTACAAGAAAGCTTAGACACTACATGCTAGCCTATTCGGTGAGACTGATTTCTCGGATGGATCCTATCAAGTACCTGTTCGAGAAGCCTACGCTCACCCATAAGCTAGCACGTTGGTTGCTTCTGCTGGCTGAGTTCGAATTCCAACATGTCACGAGGAAGTCTGTAAAAGGGCGCGCTGTGGCCGAATTTCTAGCCGATCACCCGATCGACCGCCCGGAAGACATGGATTTCACATTCCCCGACGAAGAGGTCCTAACAGTGGTCGAGGAAGTATGGACGCTCTATTTTGATGGGGCTGCTAACCAGAGGGGGTTTGGGATTGGAGTGTTGTTGATCACGCCCGCCGGTGCTCACATTCCGCTCACCTTCAAGCTGAATTTCGATGTCACCAACAATCAAGCCGAGTATGAGGCCTGCATCGTCGGAATGGAAGCTACTATCGCTTTAGGAGTCGAGAAGTTAGAAGTAATTGGCGATTCGAACTTGGTGGTTTCCCAAGCCAATGGAGATTGGAAGGTTCGTGAAGATAAGCTGAAGCCTTATCACCAAGATTTGGAAGAACTAATTCCTCGCTTCAATAAGGTGACTTTCACCCATGTCCCACGCTTGAAGAATCAGTTCGCCGATGCTTTGGCGACTTTGGCTCCAATGATCGAACTTCCAATAGGTGTTAAGTTGCGGCCAATCGTGATTGAACAGAGGGACCTGCCCGCTTACGAGTATATCAACGCCATTGATGATGTCGATGATGGCCTACCATGGTACCATGACATTTGGAACTTTGTGGAGCGCGGGGAGTTTCCTACTGAGGCCACGAAGAAGGACCGGATTGCCTTACAGAGGCTGGCTTCTCAGTACATCATCTGTGGGGGGAAGCTGTATCGAAGGTCGCACTGCGGAATGCACAAGCTCTGTGTCAACGGCGTTGAGGCAACAAGGATAATGGAGGAGGTCCACGAAGGAGTCTGCGGGCCTCACATGAGTGGCGTCATGCTCGCTAGGAAAATCCTCAGGCAGGGTTATTACTGGTCTACAATGGAGACGCAATGCATCGACTATGTCCGGCGCTGTTACAAATGCCAAATCCACGCAAACTTGCAGCATGTCCCTCCATCTAAGCTGTATGGCATGTCTTCACCGTGGCCGTTCTCTGTTTGGGGCAGCGATGTAATCGGGATGATCAGACCGTCTGCTTCAAACGGCCACAAGTTCATACTAGTGGCGATAGACTATTTCACCAAATGGGTCGAGGCTGAGTCTTACAAGACACTGACAACGGTTCAGGTTGCTCAGTTCATTCGAAAGAACATCATTTACCGGTACGGGGTTCCTCAGGCATTCGTATCCGATAACAGAAGTCATTTCAAGGGGAGGGTTCTGGAGCTCTTCGAGGAATTTGGTATCGAGATCCACCATTCAACGACCTATCGCCCACAAACAAATGGGGCGGTCGAAGCTGCAAACAAGAATGTCGAGATGATCATCAAGAAGACTGCCGAGTCTGCACGGGATTGGCACGAGCAGCTGCCTCTCGCCCTCTGGGGATACCGGACGTCTATCCGTACTTCAACTGGTGCAACTCCTTTCTCTTTAGTCTATGGGATGGAGGCAGTACTTCCCATCGAGCTCGAGGTACCGTCGCTGAGAATCATGGTCGAAAGCGGTCTTGAGGAATCTGACTGGTTAAGCGGAAGGTTTATCGAGTTGATGTTATTTGATGAGAGAAGACTCCGGGCTTTGTATCATGTTCAGGGTTATCAGCGTCGAGTTGCTCGAGCATTCAACAAAAAGGTGAAGTCCAGGGGCTTGGTCGAAGGAGACATGGTCACAAAGGAGATCCGGGCTCCAGTGTTTGATCCCCGCGGGAAATTCAGGCCGAAGCGAGCCGGGCCATACATCATCAAGACCATCCTATCCGGGGGTGCTGCTAAGCTCATCGACCTCGACGGCAATGAATTCAACACCATGGTCAACCTGGATCAGCTCAAGCGTTATTTTCCCTGAGAGATGCTCGTTGGGTCGAAAAACCACAAGGGTGGGCGATTCCAAGCAAAAGTTAGAGCAGCCTGCTAGACCGAAAACCTAAAGAGGCGGTTCTAGGCAAAAATAAATAGGCAAAAGTCGAAAGCTCGCTAGACCGAAAACCTGAAAAGGCGGTACTAGGCAAAAGTTAGAGCGTAAAAGGAGAGGTAAAATACACGAGTGAACCTTGGCCTGAACTACGTTCTGACCTGATTCCCTGGAAAAAGGGATACGTAGGCAATCTCACCTTGAGATTCGGTCACATTCCATCAAAATTTCGATCCAGGTTTGACATTCTTGGGTCCACATCGCAGTTTGAGGAGGTGGATCACAAGTCAAAGGCAGCACTGAAGCGAATCAAAAAGGGGGAAACCCGTTGTCTTTAAACTGTATTGAAAATTACTACTTGTAATACATAAGCTGAGCATAAAAGCCTTAAAAAAAACAGTTGAAGCATGAAAAACAGAACAAAATGCTTAAGAAGCCTAACGGCTCGCAGTTTATTCTAAGCATAGCAAAGTGGCCTGGAGTCAGTCAATATTTTCTCTTGCATTCACCTCTGCTCTCAGCCACTGTCTGTAGCGGCTCTCAACCCTGTTGAAAAATCCGGCATCTCAGCCTGAAGGGCTCTAAGGCCCCAGCGCCGTTGGTAACCATTGAGTGTTTGAGCGTTGAAATTCGGGACACGAAAATCCCCAATGCTGATGCGGTGGTTCTCTTGAGAAGCACCCAACTGTCGAAGAACACGGCCGGGGATGTAGAAAGTGAAGCTCGACAGGCCCGCGATCACCACCCTGTCGAACCCATCGGAGCGGATGGCCATGTCCGGGAGATCCAACCAGGGGCACCTCCAGGCAATCTCGTCAGGCTGCATTTGCTGCATGAACTCGTACCAGCCTTCTGTATCCATGTCAGGGTAGCGCATCTCCCTTTGATGAATCCTTTTCGGAAAGAGACTCCAACCCGCCACCGGAGGGTGCAAAAGATTCAGCCTGTCCGACAGCCACAACTGCATGAGAGGAAAAGACAAGTAAGAAGCCAGATAAAACCTGAGCGAAAAGACAAGTAAGGAGCTAGGGAGCAGCCTAAGCCGAGCGTCGAGGTAAAATGAGAACGTGAGAAAAACCGAAAAAAGGTGAGCTGAGTGAGATTACCTGAAGCAAGAGAGGGCTGCCGCTGAAAACGGCCGACTGGCCCGTATACACCAAGTCCAAACCCGAGAGTGTCTCAGCCAGGACCAAAGGGACCACATTCCTTCGCGCCCCCATCTGTGCAGCAACGCTCACAAGCGAAGGGCTGACCTGCCCATGGGCCGGCACGAGCAAATAGGCGGCCAGCAAGCAAATTACCAAGGCGAAGCGGCGGCGCGCCTGGGCGTCATCACTATCCAAGTCGCCGTCCGGGCTGTACATTTCGATCAACCGCATGGTATTCAATTGGCCGCCCTCGAGGATAGTATTCGCCAAGCCCCGGGAAATGTTGAGTGAACTGGCCAACAGTTTAGGCATGCTCGCTTGGTAGGGCGGAACTACAAGCGTAGGGGACGAGAAGGTCCGAAGGTACGCCTGGAATTCCTCGATAGTGGGGCACATCTCGTCGTCGCCAAAGCGAAAGACATGGACGTCCGGATCCCAGAATCTGAGAGCAGCCTGCAAGAGCGCTGGGCGGAGTGGCACATGTCGAAGAAAGCGGAACGAGGCAAGGCCGTGGTATTGAAAATTGAGCCAGTCAACGCTTAGAAATTGCGCTAACCAAGGCCTAAGTAAAGTCGGGAGGGGGTTATCCATGGCAAATGTTGAAGTATACTGGGGAAAAGAGGAAGCAATGCAGTCCTGAAGACTACAAAACTTATGCCTCTGCTTTATAGGCCTTGGCCTTGCCCTTTCATCACCATTAAGCCACCAAAGCTTCATGCTAGCTTCCAAACCTCCCCTCTGCAAAGGACACTGCCCCCTGAGAACCCAGAAACTGTGTGCAAACCGTGTGGAAGTAAAAACAAAGTGGCCCCTGAAAAAGGACAGTTGGTCAGTCAAGTGGATCTGGCGTTCAAGAACCTGGCGTACGCCAGTTTATAACTGGCGTGTCCGTGTCCCCCACTTACTGGCGTACGGGCCTCAACTTCTGGCGTGTGCCAGTAGGTTTCACCAGAAACCAGTTTGCAGCAGCTACTGCCTCCGCATGTTCGTTTTTGATTCCGGGGTTGGTTTTTGCCATTTGAGGATTCATACAAGTCACAAACATCATTTAAGGCTATGGCAGCGCGTCGGATTCTAAAAGCCATGCCCGATAAAGATTTTGGACCCCCGGTGGCCCGTGTCAAGCTAAAATCAAGGATACATATGGCCAAAACTCGTTTCCGGGGCTCTTGCCAAGTTTTGTCATACCATACATGTTACATAGGCCTTGTGTGACTGTGTGGGGGTGTCGGTTTCAGTCCGGGACCATATCGAGTCATCTTTGGCGTCTTATGTCCATTTTTGCGACATTTTTAGCTTTTTCTTAGTATTTCTCTTGCACCGGGGCAATTTTACCCGTTTTAATGGCTCGTGCAAGTCATTATACATCTATGCTACCTTTCAAAAGGGTCAGTTTCTTTCCCCGGGGAGAATCTTGGAGTTTGGCCTACCGGCGCCCAAAACTCCCGTATCCCCCGCGTGTCTGGGATACGTGTCGTATCCTAGGACTTTTCTATCCATCTTCTCTTCGAGCAAAGTCAATTATGTGCGTATGCAAGTGTCTGTTGTCGACTCAAAGAATTCATCAATGCATGTTAGATATTAGCGGATGTTTTGTTCTTTTCCTTTACCAAGTCTCACCAAAGTAATGGGAAAGCGATAAAACAGAAAATGCATATGTTATATACTACTGTGTCAAAGCTAACGATGGAAATGTATCAAGTATCAAACAGCACAACGGCCCGGGCAGAGCTAAATGTATCAGGGCACACTCGCCCACAAAATCAAAAGGCACGCAGGCCCCATCCAAAATGTCGAAGTATCAAAGTATCTATCCAAAAGTGGCAAGTACTGGCAAAACAAACTAAGGCTCGGTGATAGCCCTCAGTCATCAAAAAGGTCTTCCTCGTCGTCGTCGTCCTCGCTGTCCTCTACCTCTCGAGGGTCTATCCGGAACCTCGGATCGCTCGCCGAGTCGGAGCCGCTGCTAAGGGACGTCTCCTCTTCCTCTTCTTCCTCTGCCTCTTCCTCTTCTCTCCTTTTCTTCTGCGAGGGTCCCTCGGCAGGCTTCTTCTCTGCAGGCCTCTTCCTCAGCTCCCAGCGGAACTGGAGCTCCTCGCTGGCCGGAGTAATTTGCACTCCCCGTTCCACCCTTGCCGCTGACCGGGAAGAGCTCGAAGCTGCTTTCTTTGCTGGGGGAGGCCGCACGCTCTTCCTCCTAGGAGCCGCCCTAGCATGTCCCTGCATAGTCATTCAATTCAGTTAACATACATTGTGCATATTGTATATATTGAAATGCTGAGTGCAGGAAATGTCAAAAGCAATCCTGATCAAAAGTAAAAGGAAAAGTTATACCTGAGGCTGCTCAACGGGAGCTGGAGCTGGTGGTGGGTACTCCAACTGCAAAGAGGCGCCGCCGGCTATCCTGTGGAACTCTTTCTCCATGGCCTTCATCAGGCGAGCTGCCTCCCGTACCCATTCTATCGGAGCCTGTGACAGATTTCGGGACAGAATCAGAATGCAAGCCAAGTGTACATACTGAAAACAAATATGGGAACTACAAAAGGGTAAAGGAATGTCTTACCGGCCCTGTGATCTCTGCTGGGTCTGTCCTGGCGGGCTCGAACCGAACTACAACCTCCTCTCCTGCCGTGTCCCGCACAGCTAGGGTCCAAGAAAGCCGAGGCAGCGCCGTCGCTGTGGCATAGTCGCTCCTTTCTCTCGGCTGGGCTGTCCTGCACTCCCGGCTCCGCCTCTCCTCGCCAGCCTCAAGCGCCTCGCTCTGCACGGCAACATGCTCCAGCACTCCAAGTGGCCTAGCCAAGCGCTGCCTCCGGTAGACAGCATAGTCACGCCCAGGCCTCAGAAAGGCAGCAAGCCCGGCCGGAACAGTGAAACGCCTCAGCTCGGCCAGCGTGTACTTATCCGTGTGAGAAGCATGAGGAGGCAGTGGCCCGGGCACCTAATACTCAAGAGAGCCCAGTGACTGCCGTGTCACTCGATCACCCAGGTACCACCGCCACCCGAAAGCAGACTCCAACAACACCCGGCTTGCTGTCACCACCCTGCTTTGTGCTAGGTACTCAGGCTCAGGCTCGGCGCTACTCCACGGGTTCCAATCCACCTGTAGGACAATGGCACAGATTTTAAAACATCAGCGACAGCATTAAAGCAATTCTAAAAGGCAGGATAATCAGTTTGGCATGTTCCGTACCTGGGTACCCGACAGCTCGTCCAGGTACGACCGAAAGGCTAGGAGGCTCCCTCTCGACTTCTTCTTGCCGCTGTACATGGGACCCCAGATCATGGCACGAGGGAGCATCCTCAGATTCGGGCACTTGTTCTCCGGCGGGTACATCTTCAGCACTTCATAGGCCCACAGCTGCAAATGGTCAGGCAATCAAAGTGTCAGAATACAGTTCATAGGCAAGTTAAAGACAAATGCAAGAAATACAAAAACGGGAAGTAAATGACAAGCTTTGTTTCCTACCTCCCACACTCTCCAGTAGCCGGCCGTCGCCTTCTTTCCGCGCGAGAACTCTCCCATGAAACTATAGCAGGCACCCAGAGCCGCTCCTCCCCAGTCAAACCTCGAAGCTGCGCCTAAGTCATGGAGGGCCTGTAAGTAGGACAGGTGCACTGTGGATCGTTTGTTCGGGTACAAGGTGGCCCCGAACAAGTACAACAAGTAGGCCCTCGCCATCTGCTCCGCCTCCAAGTCTGACTCCGGCTCCCTCCCATGCAAATACCGCTTAAACTGGTCATAATGGATGGTCTCCGCCTCACCCGCCGGCGCCTGCCCCAAAAACCATGCCAGAGCCTCGGGATCCCTGTAAATCTCTGAGTCAAACGGGATAGGCTCTCCACCTACCCTCAAGCCTGTGAGCGCTGCAAAGTCAGACGGGGTCACCGTCATCTCCCCAAACGGCAAGTGGAAGGTATTTGAGGAATCCCACCACCTCTCGGCCAATGCTGTCAGCAGAGCGTGGTCGCTCTTCACGGCCGTCAGAGTAAGGATAAACGGCCGGAACCCTGCAGCGTCAACCAATGCCCTGACTCGCTCGGGCAAGCTCCTGTACAACTCAAGCGAGCTCGCTGGACCTCCATGGCCCCGAGTGCTGGCTGCCCCCCTCTGCACAGCAAAGACAGACAGCAGAAAGAATTTCATCAATAATTGCAAACCACACAGTTAGTCGAATTCAGAATTTCAAAAGTAACTCTACAGGCGAAACAGGTATCATAAAGGTCGAACAGAGCTACCGGGCACTTGTATTCTCCTGTCCAGTCCTGCTATCAGTCGAATCAGTTCAGAGGTATTCCTTAGTCAGGTTCCGAGCTACAAGGCCTCCCTTTTCTCAAGGTACATCTCTCAGTCGATTGCACGAGTTTTTAGTTTATCAATATGGTCGATTCAAGCTATTGGGCACGCCATCCGGGCGTCCGTCATGTCATGGCAATCTACTTAGTCGAATTCAAGTTCAAAGGACAGTCTTATTGATCAAAGCCACTTATGGTCGATTCTAGTTTGGCACTAACCGTTTTCTCAAAGTCATTGGGCATCCTGTAAGTCGATTCAACTACTTCAAGTGTTCTATCATTCAAGTTAAGTTTCAAAAGTCGAGGTATGCTATTCGAAGTTCTACTTTCTCTATCAAATTACAGTTCAGGGTTACAGTCAACAGGCATTGCGAACTACGCTACGACAGTTCAAAGCTACATTTGGATTCAAATGACAAGACATGCATATCAAAGGAAAAGTTCAAAGGAATACCTGCGCCCAGTTCACGGACAGGTGTCTCTGAGGGTCTCTCAGAACAAGCTCTGCGTCGTAGCTCCCCCTCAAAGGTGCCAGGCTATCAATCCCAGACGGAATAAACACGTGTGGCTCGGGCAGAACGTACGTGGCCGCGTCAAACCTAGCGCGGGGTGCCAGCCGTACAGACTCTGCGAGTGTCACCGCCCGCTCAAAGGACCACACCTCCCCCTGAGCCTCCTCTGCTGCCCCGGTCTCGCTCACAAAGGCCTCCTCCTCGGCCCTGGCCCTCTCGGCCTCCTCCCTCAAGCGTTCCTCCTCCTGCGCTCTCTCTACTTGCCGGGCTCTATCCTCCCTTGCTGCCAGTACTGCAGCCACCACCCCCGGGTTCTCCCGGAGCAACCGGCTGAGTTCTTCCTCGGACACAAACTCAGCAAAGTCCCCCCGAGTGATGGGTACGTGCGCTGAAGACCCCACTGCAGGCCTAAACTCCACCTCCCCCATGGGTACCTCTCCGGACACTCCCTCCTCAACCACGGGACCCTTGCCCCTCGCCGGATCCCTCGGTGGTGTCCCCGGTCGATCACCACCATCACCACTGCCACTGCCACTGCCACTGCCACTGCCACTGCCGCCGGCTCCAGCCGGGCCCAGACCAGTAATCACCACGCCTTCTACACCGCTCCGTGGGTCCAATCGCCGAACCTGAGGACCCACTGTACGGACAACAGCTGGCGTACGCCCCTCCTCCCCTGGCGTACGCCGCCCATCACCACCACCTGCCTCTACTGCATGGCCACCACTGCCATCGTCGCTGCCTGTACTGTCTGCACCGATGCTCGATGAAGCCCCTACCGTCGTTTGATCGTCGATTCGTGGCCCCGGGACCTCGATTTCACCCCTTGGTTGGTTCCTTTCTTCTCCGGCATCACCATTGCCACCACCTTCACCGGATTCAGCCATGGATGGAGTGGGCCGAGTGGATGATGGAGAAGATGAGAGATTGAGTAGGAGGTTGAAGAGTTTTGAAAGAGTTTTTGGGAGTTTAGAGTTCGAAAACTGAAGAATGGCGGTTTCCCGTCTGATACAGAAGTTTGTACGACGTAGGGACCGTGCTGGGCCGGGTCTGGGCTGGATCTGGGCTGGTTCGATCAAGATAGCTGGCGTACGCCAGTGAGATTATGCCGTACGCCACTAAATTTTGGGCCGCAGGCCCAACTCTCTTATGAAGGTTCAAATTTGCTTCCACCTCGAGGCCCGAGGTGGCCCAGCTTCATATTAGCTCACGTGGACCCATCCCCAAGCAGAGGCTCGTCCAAATTCAAATCAACGACGATCCACGCGTCCAATTTCAAATCAACGACGATCCACTCGTCCAATTTCAAATCAACGACGATTTCAAATCAACGACGATCCACTCGTCCAATTTCAAATCAACGACGATCCACTCGTCCAAATTCAAATCAACGACGATCCACTCGTCCAATTTCAAATCAACGACGATCCACTCGTCCAATTTCAAATCAACGACGATCCACTCGTCCAATTTCAAATCAACGACGATCTATCCGTCCAATTTCAAATCAACGACGATCTATCTCGTCCAATTTCAAATCAACGACGATCTATCCGTCCAATTTCAAATCAACGACGATCTATCTCGTCCAATTTCAAATCAACGACGATCCACTCGTCCAAATTCAAATCAACGACGATCCACTCGTCCAATTTCAAATCAACGACGATCCACTCGTCCAATTTCAAATCAACGACGATCCACTCGTCCAATTTCAAATCAACGACGATCTATCAGTCCAATTTCAAATCAACGACGATCCACTCGTCCAATTTCAAATCAACGACGATCCACTCGTCCAATTTCAAATCAACGACGATCCACTAGTCCAATTTCAAATCAACGACGATCCACTCGTCCAAATTCAAATCAACGACGATCCACTCGTCCAATTTCAAATCAACGACGATCTATCCGTCCAATTTCAAATCAACGACGATCTATCTCGTCCAATTTCAAATCAACGACGATCCACTCGTCCAAATTCAAATCAACGACGATCCACTCGTCCAATTTCAAGTCAGCGACGATCCTCTCGTCCAATTTCAAATCAACGGCGATCTATCCGTCCAAATTCAATTCAAAGACGATCTATCCGTCCTACCATCTGCTTTCCCGAGCAGAGTCGATGCTTTTGCAAAAGGGATCATTCCCCAGGAGAGTCCACATTCCGTAATCTGGCTATCAAAGACAGCGAAGCAGCGGTCTATTCGCCCCTACGTCGAATCAAACAGGTTCTTCAAAGTTCTTGCATTCTGGATAGCCTTGAAAGAGGGTGTCTAGAAAACCTTTGACGTTACTTGTCTCCAGTCAATGGTGCATCAAGTGCCGTCAAAGGGGGGCTTCTGTAGACACCCCATTCTGGACTGTCCAGATAACGTTATTTGTCGATCTTTTATTTCCCCAATGATGATCTTAGTCGAAAACAGTTTAAGGACAAAGGTGTGGTTGAGCTTTGAGCGTCCAGAACCTCTCTCAAAACCCCTTTCAAACCCTTCAAACCAGAGCCAAACAGCCCCAGCAAAACCCAATTGGCATACGCCAGCGTCCTGAAGGCGTACGCCAGTCATCTGCCACGTGTCAGTCATCGACCAGTGGCCCATCTTTTACTGGCGCACGCCAGTTAATAATGGCGCACGCCAGTCAAACCCAGTCAAATCAACTTTATGCAGCAACTTGGGCGGGACTTTTGTGCCACCCTGACGTCGGCTACAGCGTCCCTGATGATTACTTTCGGTAGAGACGTTCCCTCTCTCTCCTACACCCCCCATCAAGGCAAGTCCCATGCATTTAATGCATGGGAGGCTCCAACCTTGTCTTAACCAGCCAAACAGGCCTTAGCACCAGACTGATCTCAGTCACTCCCCCTCTATAAATACCCCCCTTGCATTCATTTGCAAGGGGTTAGTCTCTTTAAGAAGCATAGAGCTCCCTTCTCCTCTCTTCTTGCTCTTCTTCTTCTATTGAAAGAGAAAAGAAGGAAGTCCACTTCCATACACCCACTGATGTTCAGTCACCATACAACCTCCATCTTCAATCTCTAAAGCTCAACACAACCACCAAACCTCAATACCAAGAGGTATATCACCTTTACGTTCTTTTCTGTTTTCGACCCCTGAGGGGAACCGTTGAGGCCCAGGCTAGTAAGTAATACTAGTCCTGGCCTCAAACTGGTAAAATATGACGATCGTATCAGATCGAACATGGCGCACGCCAGTAAACCTATGCCGTACGCCAGTTTTGGCAGTATGAGCACAACTGGCGCGGGGATCATGGATCGTCATTCTTTTGTTCTGTTTTTCTGTCAATCACTCTTGCATGCTAAATAACCAGTTTACAATTTTCTGTATGTTTGCTACTGTTTACACAAACTTTATTGCTTATTCTTTATCTGTTTGGAAGGCCTCTGGGATCCTTCTGGTCACGTTCCAGAGCCCAGATGATGTAAAAGTCAAGCACTGGGTCAGGATCAAACCTGCGTACGGCAGTCCATGACTGGCGTACGGCAGTTAAAGCTAGGATCCAGTGGCTGGCTCTTGCATCTTAGTTCAGTCTTGGCCTCTTTTCCGTCCCCACTCTGTTTAGGGGGTTTCTTGTCTATGTTCGTGGCTTCAAGACATCTCAGCTGTCTGTAAATATTTATATCCTGCTTATTTAACTGTATGGTTTGTCCTGGGTGTGCGCTGGTCCTTTTCCAGAGCCCAGAGGGTTGCAAACAAGGACTGTGAAACTAGATGAGTGGAGTACGCCAGTCTCCTTGTGGTGTGCGCAAGTCAAACCAGCATGCAGTGGCTCGACCAGTGCATGCTGGTAGAACTTGCTCAGGCCTTTGCGGGGCAGCGTACTGCAATTTGTCCAGTTTGCTCAGTGCTTGTTCTCAATCTATATTTAGCATTGCAATCAAGCCATTCCTAAACATTTTGTCACATAAATCACAACTTGTTAAAGTTTTAACCCCCGTTAACTGTTCCCCCGCCCTAACTGGCTAAAAAAATGATCAAATGAGAGAAAAATGCAAATGTTTTATGAAATGCCCGAGTAGAGACCGATCTCCGGATTGGGCGAGAGGGGTGCCATAAAACCCTTTCCCTCTCGTAACATGGCTCCCGAACCTCAGATATCGAAGGTGACGACCATAGTTTTAAATCGCGGTATCGGTCGCCGTCGCGGTATCGGTCGCGGTATATCGGTATCGGGACATATCGGTGATACGTCGCGGGAATCGGGTGTCGCGGTCGTGAATTTTTAAAAATCATCAGCAACATGTATAAAACTTGAAAAATATACTTTTACCCCAAACATTGGCTTAATTATCACATTTACTTATTTTCCAAGACAAGATCCAAAATTTTTGCAAAAAAGCTGTGAAAAAAGCTGTGAAAAAGCTGTGTGGAAGGAGTTTTTTGTTTTTTGCTTTTCTTTTTTTTTTTCAGCACCGATACGTATCGGCCGTATCGGCCGTATCGGTCCAAATATCGGTTACGGACCGATACGTATCGGGAACCGGCCGATACGCCTGTGAATTTCAATCTCACCGATATATCGGCCAATATCCGTATCGGAAGCCGAAAATTCCGGTACGTATCGGCCGATACGGTACGTATCGGCCGATATTTAAAACTATGGTGACGACGGACCGGTCTACGCCTTTTCAAACTCAAACAAACGTGGCAAACGTTTTCGAGTTCGGTTCCTTGGGTGTTTTCACCGCTAAAACCCGAGTGGCGACTCTGAATCGAGGCGTTTCGCCGCGCTTTTTCTAACAAAAAGGGCCGCACCCGATTTTCACAAATTAGAAATTTCCGGGGGCGCGTGCCCACATTTTGATAACTCGGTATATGGCCTAATGAACTAAGCCATGACCCCGTTGGATTGCTGGTGTACTTCTGAACATGTATAGTTATCCTGGATTATTTCATTCTAGCTTGCAGGCTGTTGCTTACAGCTCTCTTGGATATGAAATTAGAATGGCTACGCTTCTTGGTAAGTGTTCTTCTTTTCTTCTATTATCCTAACTAGATCCTAAGTCACTTACCCCCTGCTATGGTCTACTGCTGTTGGTAGCTGTAGGCTGCTGGTGGAGGCCGGTCTTGGAGGGGGCCGGCGGCTCGGTTGCTGTCGGTAGAGTTAGGGTTTTTTTCTTTTACGTTATGGGCTTGGCCCAATAGATGTTCTGGGCTTGGCCCTATAGGTGCGGGTTTGTCCCAATACATGTTCGGTTAGCATTTTGCCAATCTCAGTTTTGGGTCTCAGATTCTCGGACATAGGCTTGTTCTTGTTTAAGGATATGATGCCGTCAAATCCGTAATCTTTTAGTCTTTGAATCTTTGTAAAACTTCAAAATTAATATAAAAAAATTCCTTTTTAAAAAGAAAGTCACTTACCCCCAAAAACCTTATGTATTTAGCATTTTGGTTCAGAATTTAACAGATTTAAAAGTTAAATTACAGACAAGGGACGCTCAAACGGCCCAGAAGGAGAACAAAACTCATAGCGTTAAACTTTCTTGCCAAAATTCCATAAAGTCTTTACATCGAATGCTTGGAAGCCATTCGATGCATGTAAGCCCGTATATATCGAATGGATCTGGACACACAATTGTGTCTGAATTTGTTTTCTGAACTTGTGTTCCTACTTCCTAGGCCTTTTGATTGGAGAAAGTTCAACTAATCGCAAATCCTTTTTGAAAAAGGGGGATTGAATACTTACCGGTTGGTAGTGGGAGAAAACACTAGCTTTATAACCCTTCTTGCATCAACAGATAATGTTCTGTATTGGGGCCTGCAAACCAAAAAGGCTGTTAAAAAAAGGGGATACTATGTTCATAAAAGGTGATTAAAAGTATCGCAATATTCAGTCAAACGAAATAAAGAGAAAATGGTGATTATAAAGAGACAAAAATGAAAATAAAAGTCTATCAGTACCTAAGTCACATAATGCACTGTGCTTGGGCTTTTAATGTTCGCTCTCACAGATTTTTAATAGTTTAGGTTGTGTTTCAAATACGCTTTTAGGTCTCCTTTCTTACACGCGCCCGCGCCCGCGAAATGTGACTTATATAAGTAGTATGAATCTATGATGCATGGGATGGGATATGGAAGGTAGGAAACTTCTGCTACCATGCATGATAGGAGACGACAGATTAGAATTCGTCCTTGAAAATGACCAGAAAGAAAGAAGAAATTGTAAAGTCTTCTGTGGAAATTGTAAGTCTTCTTCCAGAATTTCTCAGTAAGAGGCTGCGTCTTGCATTATACTACGCGTGTAGGAATGGGTCCCCTTTTCAGGGAGGGATCGGATCCGGTCAAGTTTTCCTAGTTTTTTCCATTCGGGTCAGATTTGTTTGGGGTGTTTTGAATATTTTATTACAATAAAAAATTTTCCGAATAAATCTATGCCGTTCAAAACAGTACGCTCCGATTAAAAAACTTGACGAAAATGGTCGGGAAAACTTGACAGGATGCCCAAAAGTAATTTTCGCATCCACTCGTAATTAATTTAATCGGACATGGATAATTCTTCTAACAAATTATATTTATCTTATATCAGAATTCATATAAATAGACAATCCGGATAGTAGTAGTTCATTTTAATTCCAATCCGAATTCAGATAAATAGACAATCCGATAATAGTTCAATTTAATCCCATTGCTCTGCAGAGAAATATGATCTTTCAAAAATTTTGGGACAAAAATTAAGAGCATGGATCATTAAAATGGAATTGTTTTTTATGAGAAGTCTATCGAGCAAATACCCAAAGAAAAAAAAAATTGTTGAAAAAAGTTTTGGTTATCAAAAAAGTACGTAACTAACACCAAAAAAGATATAATACGTAACTAATATAGAAAAATATACGTAATTTGAAATTATTTAGAGGTTTACCATACACCCCTATTCGTAATTGCACAACTCTCTCCTTGTAGCTTGGTACAATCTCTTCCTTCTCACATCAGCATTAAATGGGAGAATGACGCGAGAAAATCTTAGTCAACAAGTTAATTGGACAGGTTCAATGTGTTTGAGTGAATAATGCAAGGAGGCATGTCGAAATAGAAGAGCGCGCAACAAGAACAATCACGAATAAGTTTGAACTAGAGACACTGATGCAGGAAAGCGTGTCGGCCGAAGAATAATAATAATTCATTCAAATCCTCTCAGAGCTTCCCAGAAACTATGTTGGGTGTGAAGACTAATTCAAATATTTTTTTAATTATCCAAGATAAAGCCGGCTTTTTGAGTTTTTTTGGTATATTTGGACTTTATCTTGGATATTTTCATAAATATTTGGGTATTAGTTTTTATTTTTCCGATTCCTCTCGTCGAGACGAATTAATAATCCACAAAAATTTGTCGTAAAATAACAAACGCGAAAAAAATTCGAATAAGGACAAAAACAAAAAAAGCTCCAAAAGGCCAAAAAAATCCCTAGCGGAAGGCCACCTGAGTACGTGTGTCTAATTTGTGCAGCTAAATATATGGCCAAAACAGTTAAAAGAATGGAAGATCGACTTCAGCGATGGATGGATGAAATGGAAGCTAAGAAAAAGACCTATTGAAAAATTAAGTGCCTTTCAGCTGTGAATGGCTCAATAAGAGCTGAAACTTTAACCAGTTTTCTGCACTTATTATTTGGGGGAAAAAAAACTGAAATGGTCTTTGTAGTTTAGTCTTTGTGTCAACTCGGTCCCTGCAGTTTGAATTAGCTTGATTTTACACTCTGTAATTTTCATTTTGTTTCAACTTGGTCCAATTACTAACTGCTGTTAAACTCTGTTAACCCCAGACAGGAATGAGCCCCTTTTCTAGGGTTAAAACCGTAATCTGCCATTCTCCTATTGCCCTAATATACCTCTAAACCAAAACATATAGCCTCATTGTTCCATTCCCCATTTTTTTTTTCACGGCTTCCATTCTCCATTTGTCGCGCACGGGATTTTACCTTCGACCGAAACGTGTTTCGTTCGCCTTCGGGGGAAGGAACGAAAGGGATTAGGGCCTGGATAAGTGTTCTGATTCCTATGGATTGCGACGTGGTTCTTGAAAAGAAATGAAAAATGAGGAGTTTTGTGTTCTATAAAAGAGGTTCGGATATTTTTGAAAAATGTTTGAATTTTAGAAAATGAAGTGGGTTTTATTTTAAAAAGGACCGAGTTTTCATCAAGCTGCCTACATATCTTTGGGTAAAGGAGAATCTGGTCCGGTTGTGGTTCGGGCCACAAAAGGGGTTTAGAAAAAAATTTAGAATCTTCACCGGGCATAAAGTTTAGGTGTGTCTAGTCACCTCTTGAATATCGAAAAAATAGTTCAAATATTTTAGAAAAAAGAACACCGGCCAAAGAACCCGATTTTGAGAAAAGATTGACTCCGTTTTTCTTTTTAGGAAAATATTTTAGGTCTGCGAGATTAGATAAGAAAAGGTTCTGTAATTCACTAGAAAAGGGACTCACTTGTATTTGGGGTTAACGGAGGCTAACGACAGTTAGTAATTGGACCAAGTTAGAACAAAATGGAAACTACAGAGTGTAAATCGAGCCAATTCAAACTGCAAAGACCAAGTTGATACAAACACTAAATTACAGGGACCATTTCGGTTTTTTTTTCCCCTTATTTGGGCTATAGAATTGCTCCTCTATTTTATCCTGCTTCTATATATGTGAAAGTGTTGCCAGTAAGAACCATAATTACATGTAATTGGAATAAATTTGCACGTTGTGTTTTCATTCAATTTGGAAATTTACCTGAAAAAAAAAAAAAAACGGGTTGCTATAGCAGAATTGATTCTATAGTCTGTGTTTGGTCCGTCCCAGGTCACATACATTAAGACGCTGTCCTCTGTTCAATCTTCACTCAATGCTTTCATTCTCGATTCTTGCTATCATACATTTTACTTGTAATTTAGAACATTTTTTTGAAGGCACCTTCCCGCTTCTGCTTACGTTCACGCATGCGAAGTACTACTACTTAGACTCTCCACCACAAACGTGCACTTACTGACCCGGCCTATCTGATAGGCGCGTAAATGTTCATATTAGCGCCTTCTAATTTATCTTTGTTAAGTCTCATTTATATTATTATTTGAAGTTTTATGCTTTTATTCTTGTATTGTAAGTATCTGGAAGATTTGATAAAAAAAGCACAAAATTAAAAATATTAAATGGTGTTCGAAGCGGACCATTGGAAGGTTATATGGAGTCTAAGAGTTAGTCCACGGGCATCACCGGGGAAAATGAATTGCAATTGCATTGATTGGGCCCAATATTTATTAGTTGATGACTTAATGGTGGGCCAAACTTAATATGGAGTACGACTGAAAAAGGAAAATAAGAAAAAGGGCTTTTCAAGTGGTACAAGGCTGGGCCACTATTATAAAATGAGGAAAAGGAGGTTTTTGGACGGAAGAAAAGAAAAAAAAGAAAAGCTGCGCTCTTTGGGATTTTTCCACGGACGAAAGAAAAAACAGATGCTGCGGAGATCACTTTCCGGCGAGGAAATCTGTTAATTTTTTTGGACGTACTTGTTTTCTCTGGACAGTTTATCTCCTTCGAGTTTTCAAAGTTTTGTTCAATTATTTGTATTCCGGTAACTCGTTTTAATTTCAGTTCTTTATAAAAGTTATTTATTGATATTTGATTAGTTGATATTTCTTGTTTATTTTTCATCTCACATATTAGAAGCATGTTTCAAATTAAAGTTTTTCCTATTTCTTGCATAATGATTAGTGAGTAGTCATATAGGTAAGGTCGCGGGATGATTAGCACACCATGGCCGGTTCAGACGCATTCTGCTCTTATTTTGAAATAAAAGAATGTAAAGAAACAATTTTAGATTGGTAAAATACTTCCCGTAGACGAACTCGGGTATTGTCGGAGCCCATGTGAACGAGGGAATAGGGGTCCAAAACTCATTCTCTGCTGCGCATGGATAAACGGTGACCATTAAGGTTCGCATCTTTCGGGGTATCTTTTTGTCACTAAAATCGAACGTTTTAAAGAACACCGATTGGAGCAGGTTAATCCGAACTGGTTGCGAGTGCTATGAACCCAACGACCGTACCTTCCTTTTAATTATTTGAAAAGAGCAATCAATTTCGTGGGGTTTAGTTAATCTCATTCGAAATGACAACGGGTGGCTACCTAAGAGCCCATTTAAATTAGTAAAATCCGAGTTTTTAGTCAGCACACATCACTGTCTTTGTGGATTCGACTCCAGACTTACCGGATATTGTGCTACGTCGGTCTCCGCCCTACGCTTGGGGCAACCCTTAATTTAGGACTAGAAAATCGTCAAGCACTATCATGTCGAATAAACAAGAAGGTAACACGACATTTCTCATTTTGAGGTTATAATTAACCAATGCGGGACAAGTTCTAACAGTAAGCACATAAAATTAACCAATGCGGGACAAGCTCTACCAGAAGCTCTATCTCCAAAGAATCAAGAAATCAAATTTCTGCACCCAAAATCGACGAGAAAGAGGTCAATAGTCCGATACCGGTCCGCAGCTCGCGTGAGTGTGAATTGAAGTCGATTGGGTCGAATCAGAATGAGAGAAGGAAAGACTTGGAATCACTACTAGCCTTACTTCTGCATTAACTTTTCAGATGTGAGGGGAGTTTGATGATTTCACATGAATAAAGATAGAGAAAGAAGTGTAGATCGAGGGCTAAAAGGACAGTGTGAAAATAATTTCTCCTAACCTATACCTCATAAAAAAGACGGAATTTGAAACTGTACAATGGGTGGCATATGCCTTTCAAGCGAGGTTTTGCAAATAAGTATATTATTACAGGGAAAAGCTTTAAGCGGAAAATCTGATATTCCTCCTGATAAGCCAAGTATGCTTCATACATTGGCATGGTTCAATAAATTATCCAAAATCAAATACAAATAACAAAGTGAAAATGGCCCTTGCACAATGAGCAAAGAAGAACTCAGTAGTTCCCTCTTGGTACTTCAATATCGAAACGATAAAACTAGTAGCATATATTGTTTCTCAACCCTTTGAGTACTTAACATGGTTCTTACGCCATAGCATTACAATCTACCACACGGTAAAGGCCACACCCCAAAATGGGAAGTGACCGGCCGTGAACCGCAAGCCTAATACTCGTAGAACATACAGCCTAAAAAGAAATTTGATTACAAACTAAGACAATGACCTAATAAACAGTCAACCGTTTATTTATTTATTTATTAAGAACAACTCCAACCAATTAAGTTCAGCAAAAAGTATGAACAAACCAATATCCAGTGATCTAACAATAATAAAGAGGAGTCATTATCTGACAATTATTTTAAATGCGGAAGCGATTTGTTAAAATAAAATTAGAATTAAACACCCTAAGGAGGTTCACAAAAGAATTCCCGATGTGCTGCCAGAATCCTTGCCTAACTCCCCAACTTGCCTAATAAAGAAGTTGGAATAAATCCGTTAGCTGACGAGCTCAGTGAATAGCAAATATGTATATTAAATAAAGTTGAAAACGGGGATGAAAATATTTTACCGTTAAACATAATTTGGCATACAAGGTGTCCAAGAGAATAATAAATTAAACCAATGAAGCATATGACCATTAATCATTAATTCTTGGTGTTGATCACAACATTAACTCCATCAACAATGGAGAACTACAATAAAACAGTACCATGGCCAAAATAAATCTCATCAAAATTGGATCAAACATCAAACTTAGAGTCACCAAGGTTGACAGCCCGTGGTACTTTTCCCTAAGACGATCCGGCGAAAGAAAGCTGTTGAGCTTGGGATCACCGGCCTAATACAGTCTTTTCCCCGATGGCCGGGGTCACCACTGCGAAGAGGAATAATTTCCCTAGACTTCCGAAATAAATGTTCTCATTAATATCCACCAAGTTCTCACCCAAAAGAATATTAACAATTGATCTCAAAAAATTCATCGCATGCCAATTTATAGAACTTATAAACAGTTTTGAGTCTCCGAATAACATTCCTATAAATTTCTAAAGGAAATACTTTTAAGGGACACATGGATCTTTCGAAAATACGTAATATACTTAACTACTCACATGGGTTCAAAAGTAATGCAATCGAACACGCAAAAAGGATGCTAACCTGAACAAAAGTGCGAAGCACGAAATGACTAGCTATGCAAATATACACTCCGTAAATACGGGATACTGCCAACGTACGAGTAACATAATAAAATAAAACTAGTCTAATCCTTATTGCTACCCTAACAGTAAACACCAAGACTACCAACCCAAACTCATGCCTCCAATCCACGTGCACAAACCACACGACCGCCAATATTTCCCACGCCACACACCGCCATGCACCATTCTTGACATTTGATTCCACACCCACATCACACACAGCATCTCCACTACTGATCCATATTTCCATACCCGTAGTATTAAAAGAGACTAATAATGCCAAAAGCATGGAACCCAATTACCCCTCGTTAACCCACCAAATCATACATTCCAAAAGTCAACTTCACCATGTACAACAAAGAATGGAAAAGGAGAACAAAAATAAAGGTGTCAACAGTCGCTTACCCGATCACCAATCAGCCGATCACCAAAAGTCTGCGGCTTCCTCTCTCGAAAAATCAGAAGTTCTCGTTTCAATATTCTCTCAAGAGATATAACCCTAGTCTATTGTGATTTTCTACTTTAAGCGTAACCAAGGATGGGATCATAGGGGGTCTAGTAGCGGCGACTGCCATGACAAGAATTTTAAAAAATGCAATTATTATATGTAAAAAAAAATTTATGCCCAACTTATATAGTCTCGCCACCACTAAATTTTTTTAGTATACATTTCGCCACTGCCAAGGTAAAATCCTGGTTCCGTCCTTGAGCGTAACTGTCACGCCCCGCCCCTCGCACGGCGCCCTACGCGGGCCCGAGCCGGTGCGGCCACGTGCCCGCGACGATCCCATCCATCTTGGTACAATATTGTCCGCTTTAGACGCCCAAAGACCGTAGACTTCCCAGTAAGGTCACCCATCCTTGGACTACCCCAGAATGAGCACATTTAACTGTGAAGTCGCTACATTCTTTGGCCCGCCCTCACGGCTTTAAAAGGCCTTGTACAAGTAGGATGAATCATTCATTATAAATTGTGACCTGCCCCCTCCCCCCCAACCGGCGAGTAGGCTGTCACAATTTACCCCCCTTAGAGGTGTAACGTCCTCGTTACACAGTGCCCAGCAACCCTCCCCTGGGGTCCGTGGCAGCAGAGTGCATCCTACTCACCACTTTGCCAAGGGTTGAGCTTTGATACCACCTGTCACGCCCCGCCCCGCGCACAGCGCCCTATGCAAGCCCTAGGCGGTGCGGCCACGTGCCCACGACGATCCCATCCATCTTTGTACAATATTGTCTGCTTTAAACGCCCAAAGACCGTAGACTTTCCAGTAAGGTCACCCATCCCTGGACTACCCCAGAATGAACACACTTAACTGTGAAGTCCCTACATTCTTTGGTCTGCCCTCACGGCTTTAAAAGGCCTTGTACAAGTAGGATGGATCATTCCTTATAAATTGTGACCTGCCTCCTCCCCCAACCGGCGAGTAGGCTGTCACAGTAACTTTGTAAAACTACCCACTAACTCACAATACCCCTAAATTGTAGCTAATTAGTTAATTAACGTATAAATCCAACTGATATAGACTAACTAATGAAATTAATAATTATACCTGTGCCCTCAAACAAATAATAACGCACACAGTAACTATATTGCATAGAAAAAAATTGCTAATTAGGACCCACACCATAAAACTCCCAATTAATAAACGGCCAAAATAATCAATAAGATAAATAAAATTTCTAGGCCATAACAGTAATAGGTTGAAAATACCACTCACAACGAATCAAACCGTCTCTCGCAGTATTCTTTCTTTAGTACTGCTGCATCATGCTGAGGGGTCCAGCCCTGTTGAAGCCCACAACTACAAGCAAATATATGGTAATGTTAGTCTTCGATCAAATTGAAAGATAAGCAGCACGTACGTACAGGAGTTCCAAAGTTCACTAGTTGTTGCATGCCACAAATTTTCTTCTGAATGTAGTATAACGATGAATAGAACAAACTTTTTTGACTTCTCCTTTCAATATTTCAAGTGGATAAAAAATAAGGCATGTATTAATTGCAGCAGAGAATATACTTACTACGTAGAGAGTAGTACGCAATTGTGGGAAAACATATCCCATAAATAACTGCACCAACTGCAACCTGTGAGAGTGAGTTCAATCGAATGTTCTCCGAGTTAGATAACTCAAGAATTTTACTTATGTCTTTCTGCAAGGCATCACCCTTTCTCAGTGAAGCAATACTACTGTCCAAAACTCCTCTAAGAGCTCCTTTGATACTTGATAGCCAACTTTTCAAGTTCTCGATCAAAACAAGACACCTCAATTTTAGCTCTAAAATACATGACCTCACTTTGTAACTCCGTCAGCCGCCTCTGAAGATTCTTCTCAAATTCAGACATCCTCTCAATTTTGTTACGGGTCACCATATAAGCATCTATGAATGCAAAGAAGAACAACACTGCCATCACAACTAGGACCCCAGCCCCGATGTGGGGATAATTGACTTGGAGAAATACGGAAACAAGGCCATGAATCCACTTCATTAACTGAACCTTATCAGCGTAAGTGCTGATTACTTCATCTGCACTTTTCTCAAAACAAAGTTGTTCTAAATATAGTGCGTTTAAGTTTCTCCGAAGTGACTGAACTTCCTCTTCCATCCTATCCATCCATTCCTCAAGTAACTGAAGTATCTCATCTGATAAACCACATCATCAAACGTAAACAGGTAAAGGTATCAGTTATTCAATTCAGGGGTATTTGGACAAACAGGGAAAAAAGCAAAAGGAAAACAACTATATTTCCATTGAAAGTAGAAATACCAGAAGCCTATTTTTCCCAAGGTTTAGGTCATGAGTCAATTACGTTCTTTAACTTTTGGTTAGAGTCGTCAGACCAAATCTGATCCGAGCAACCTTTTAAAATCAAATTCAGCATACTAATACAAGTTAATAACTAACAAATCAAATTCAACATGTCTAGCCACAGTTCAAGTAGATGACTTTGTTGATCTGGGACCAGAGCCTGTTGACAGATAGACCCTCTGAGGGGAGACTAGTTCTATCCACTGAAAACATTAACAGTGATTATGTACGTAGTGACTGACCGCTGATTCATGCAAGAAAAACGAAAAACAAAAAGAGCACCTCACCTGAAGTCTTACTCTCGGAAGAACATGCTACTGCAGCCTTACTGTTGGAAGAATATGCTACCATATCTGCAAGCAAGAAAAATGAGTGGTCATTCTCATCTCAAATCCGAGAAGGTGGTAAATATGCTGATCATGCATTAGAAAAATACTGAGTTTTTATTTAATGTGTCAAACTAATTGAGTTCCCTATAAACTACAATAGAGTCTTGTATGCATATTGATCTATCATCTATGAACCAAAATCAAATAAAAATAACAGTGATTAGTGGCTATTGGCACTTACAGATCCATCACCAGCGATTGAGAAATTTTAGGGATCAATTCCCAAGTGCTATCTTTGACTATAGCGGGTAGATTACAATTTTGTCCCCTTTAAAATCGTGCCCATGAAGATTCCATAAAATGCATCAATTAAAATAGATACGACCAAACATGGTGTTGTTCAATTTGTCGATTGTTAGAAAATGTGTGAATGTTAAATTCCACGTCTGATAAACAAAATAAAGGTTGGGTCTTAATATAATATATATTGAACGGCTCATTACTTACAAGTTTTAAACATTTATGTGGGTCTGAGTTCATTCAAGGGATAATGACAGGCCGGTCCTATTTTTCAGTTTTATGGCCAACAAAGTCCTATATGCGTTTTGTGTATTTCCTTATAGATCATGTGGGTGTAATTTACAAATTTACCCCGATTCTCATCTCTATAAATACTTAACCCTAAACCTAAACCTAAACCTAAACCTAAACCTAAATATTTTTCTCCCCTCTTCCCAAAGCTCCCCCCATTGCCGCCGCCCTTCCTTCCTGCCTCCGCCGCCTTTCCCTCCTACCCCTCCCGCCCGCACCAACGACGGCGGTGCCACCATCCTCGCCTCTTACCCACGCCGCCCCATTCTCCTCTATCCTCCACCGTTGGATCTCCCTCGCCGCCTGTCACCAACGATGGCCAAGATCTCATCTGTCACCATTGCTTAGATCTCATTCGCCCAGCAACGCCACCATCCTCACCAACGATGAACGGTGAAAACGGCCCCGCCACCATCCGCCCAATCTCCCCCCCCCCCACCATCTTCATCCACCGCCGCCTGTCGAACTGTTTGATGGATGGTAAAAGCGGCCGCCTCCGCCGGATCTCATGTTCGTCGCGATGAGTTTGTTATGGTTTATTTCGAGTTTTAATGGCGAAGAACATATTTAGACCTGTTTATTTTTTGTTTTGGTTCAAATTTGGGAGTCGGTGTAATATGTAGGTTTTTTTGTATTGTTAGTTGTGTTTTTGGTGTATGGAGCACAGAGTTTTTGTGTTTTGAGCATGTGAATTAATGGTTAATTGTATTTTTTGTGTATTGAGCATGTGAATTAACATTGCTAATTAAGAAATAAAAATTAACAGTTAAATTAGGGTTTGGAAATTGAAAACACTGGTAATTAAGAGTTAAAACATTGGGAATTAACAGTTAAAATTATAGTTTAGGGCTAAAAATACGTCTAATTAACGGTTAAAATTAGGGTTTGGGATTGAAAATACTGCAAATTAACAATTAAAAATAATCAGTATTTTTAAGGAAGTAAATATATAAATTTTAAAAAAAATAAAAGGGAGGAAAAATGAGGAGAAAGAGAGAGGACATAGAGAGATGAAAGGGTATTCTTGAAAAAAAATATGGCCAGGACGACCTAGTCAGATATGCATACTTATTTAATTTTTGCGCTGGGACTTAGAGGAAGTAGTCCACTCCCATAGGACCTGCCAGGAAGAACCCCTTCATTCAACTGATACTTGGGCCCAAATAATGTGGTGGATTGTTTGCGGTTACTCCCCAATAGATTGGGCTTATGCACTCAAGGGCATATCAATGCATTGTACAAATTCTCAACAAGTGGTATCGGAGCTGATGGTTTACGATCTATAGGCATACTCTTAGCAAAGCCGGCTCTAACTTTTCAGGGGCTTAAAGAGAAAATTAAAAATAGGGCCTCTTTTGTTAGACTATATAAGAGATAAAAAAAAGTAGGAGAGACCCTTACAATTCAGAATTTTTTCGAGGCCTAAAGCAGCCGCAACACTTGCTTTAGCTCAAGGTCGACTCTGACTTTCAGTGCACCCTGAATGGGTTTGTGCTGAAGCAAGGTGGCTCGATGATGGAGTATTGTAAAAGAGAGTAGTCGATCAAAATCAAGAGGGAGTTTGGATGCGAAGAGAGAGACCAAGGCCTAATGTACAACTCAAACATAAGGGAGAGATTTGTTAGAACATGTGTGAATGTTAAGTTTCACATAAGATAAACAAAATAAATGTTGGCTCTTAATATAATATAATATCAAATTTGATGACTCGCTATTTACAAGCTTAAGCTTTTAAGTGAATTTGAGTTTACTCAATTGATATGAGACCAAGTTATGGATGCCTCTGAATAGATGGAGGAGAGAGATCAAGGCCTAATATGTACGGCTCACACATGAGGGTGAGATTTGTATACATGAATGATGAGTCACATAATTAGGATAAAGGTTGGGTCTTAATATAATATTGGATGACTCACAACTTACAAGTTCAAACTTTTAAGTGGGTCTGAGTTTATTCAATTAATATTGGACTCAAATGATATGGACTCTCTGCAGTTACGCCCCTGCAGATTGGGCCATCTCCATGCAAGGGCAGATCAATGCATTGTACAAACTCTCAACATTCTTGATGTTACTGAGGAGGACCAACGTGGCGCGCGTTGGTTGCCCCTCTTTGAAGAAGGAAGAGAAGTTCTACAAGATTATGTTATAAATTTCTTTTCTACTTATCTTTCTATTTTTAATTATAACCCCAACTAATAATCGTTAATTTATTGTAATTATAAACTAATAAAACTAATCACAGTTATGGCCCACGGGAACCTTCCAATTGTAAGGTAGCTAGGTTTAGTTAAAGAGTAGGTCTAATTGATTTCTTAATTTTCTCAATCAATGGTCATGTGTCACTTCTGAATGGGATATGCCTAAACACCTAGGTTTAAGCTGAATATATAATCTCTAGTACTTGTCGAGTCATGTAGATAAGGTTATTAAGGCTCGGGTTCTAGAGAGAGCTCTAGAGAGAGTCAGAGAGAGAGAGTCCCCTGGGGAGGGTCCTCCTCCTCCCCTTCCTCTCTTACCCAATTTTTTGCTCCCCTTTTTTCTCTTTTCTTCTTGCCTTCCAAGCTCTTAGTCCCCCTCTCCTCCGGTCTCTCCCTTCTTCAGTCTCTCTTTTGTCTCTCCTCTCCTACCATGGTTGTGAGGTAGTTGAGACTTTTTAGGGCGATGAGATCTTCCACTCTCCTCATCATTTTTAGACTCAGGAGCCAGATTTAGGATTCTAGATCTGGATCTTTGGAACTAGCTCAGCAGCGACGGTGGTGGTTCTAGTCAGCGGCTTCGACCCTTCAGCCTGCGGCAGGAACGAGCTCAAGTTGCTCTACCCATTTATACCTGGCCTCTCCATTTGGCCACTCCACCCACCCTTACGAGTGTGATTGATGGGTTCGGCTCCGGCATTTTGATTGGAGGCGACTTTTTTGTATTTTGTATTTTTGGTTTGTGTTGTTTTTTGTACTTTGGACCAGTAGTGTCTTTTTTATATCTATATATGTTATGTTTCTTTCTTGTTTAAAAAAAAAGGTTATTAAGGCTCCGTTTGTTTCGATATAAAATATTTTTTAGAAAACAAACTTTAAATTTTTATTTTCCGGTGTTTAATTGGCACATGAAAAATATTTTTAGAAATCGACAAAATAGTGGAGAGAGAGAGAGAGAGAGAGAGAGAGAGAGAGAGAGAGAGAGGGCTTAACGGTGGAATTCGATTCGAGAGAGAGAGAGGGGGGGAATTAAACGTGGATCAGACGATCGAAAAAACTGAGCAGTTAGAATTGTAGTAGAAGTAATTTTCATCCAATTAATGAAAAATATTTTACATGTACAATGGTTTTCTTATTTTTTAACAACTAAACACCGAAAATAGATAAAATATTTTATGCTCAAACAAGCCCAAACAAACAGAGCCAACGTTTCAAAACACGGAAAAAAAATCCCATGATAGGAAAAGAGATACAGTAATTATCTCTTACCCAGGGCAGGCTTGTCTCTCTTAGTAGATTTGGAATTACCCATCCTCCCAAAGAGATTTGGTATAAGAGATCTACAATGCTTTCACCTACAACCACAATCCACCTACACAAACAAGACAATGGGAAACAATGACGACACAATTCATGTTGGTTTGCTCACACCACCACCACATCACAACATACCACTCCCACTTGCGTCACACCCAATATTCGGACGCATAATCCGAACATGCATCTATATATATCCACATAATCAGTCCTCTTCCTATCCACACCTTATTACCACCCGCACCTCCCCTTTTCAGATCGAATTGCAACGATCGGAGCCGCTCAATATATTCTTCATGTTCTTGATTCTAAGGGTACCCGCGAGAAATCGGCAAAAAAAAAAAAGACTCATCCGAATAGTTTTTTATTGAACGGTTCAATAAAAAACTGCTCAAATCAAATGTGAATAATCAAAATATGACACATTAGATTTTGATTATCAATTTAGAGGTTGCTAAAGTTAGCAATGTCAAATCCCATATTGGTTAATTTTTGTCCATAATCAAGACCAATGGGCCCTTCAAACTTTTTCTCTTCATTTCACACATTTTTTGAAAAAACAATTTTTGAAGAAAAGAAAACAGTTGTTTAAAAAAAAGTTTTCAAGAAAAAGAAGAAGTTGTTGTGTAAAAAAAAAACAATTTTTACAAAACACACACTTTATTCACTTAAAAATTGTAAATACAGTTTTGAAAATTTTTAAAAGAACAATATTTACACAAACAATTTTAAAATTTTAAAAACTATACATACAGTTTTAAAAAAATAGATTTTGTGTAAAAAAAACAGTTTTGAAATCTCAAAAACCATTTACCAAAAAAAGTTTTTTAAGAACACATTTTATTTACTTACAATTTTTAAATTTTTGAAAAAAATAGTCTTTTGTAAAAAAAAAAAAATTTACTGAAAAAAAAGGAAAAAAAAACCTGAAAATACAATTTTTTAAAATTACTTTTTGAAAATATTGTCAAGAGAGAAAAAAGGGAAGAGAAAAGGTTTTTGTGTTATGATGGTGTAGTTAGTTGAGAGAGAAGATTTGGTTATTTGCAAAAGATTGCTAGTTTTGATTATTCAAAGTCCAAAATTTGATGAGTTGCTAAGAGGTTGCTAAATTTGGTTATTCTAATGTGAGCACTTTTTTAAGCAAACATTGTTAATCTTAGCAATATTTTGGTTTTGATTATTCCACTGTAGATGCTCTTAGTACTTAGTAGTCCTTCACGGTTGGTTCTACCTAAACTTGGTTGCATAAATAATACTCCCTCTGTCCTCTTTTTAAGTTTTTTTGCTTCGTAATTTCAACTTATTAAAAAGATATTATCATTGCACCTTTCACATTAACTTTTACCTTCACTTTCTCTCCTTACCCTCTATGAAAACATCATAATTATATTTTTACTCATTAACTTTTCAAAATGGAATCTACTTTAAGGGATGAAATGGAAAATTCACCAACTTTTCCCACTAATTTTACAAAATGGACACTTATTAAGGGACAATCCAAAATAGAATACTGGACTCTAAAAAAGGGACGGATGGAGTATGACCATTCCTCCTGTGCGATGAACAAGGAAGTGATTTACAAGCTAGTTGCTTGTTTGAAACCTTAAGACTAGCTTAATTATGTGAAGTTGCTTAATTGTCATGGTTATTATTATAATGTGCTTAATTATGGCATAAGCAAGATAAACCCTAGATTTTTTGAACTTATATATAGTGAGATGTACAACATGCACGGACCCAATTATAAGTAAGGGTAGGCAAATATCAAGTATGTCTTCAGAAGGACCTTTTATAAAGCTCATAAGAGCTACAGAGACGGAGAAGATGCCGGTGACGATTGCCACGGCGACGGTATGATACATAGTGTTGATAAACCTCAGAAATCCACAATATGCAATTACTTTCACCCTGCAAAAAAGGTTGAAAAGTTACAAAACCATTAGAAGAAAGGCACGCAACGTAAGTGATGGGTTTGTTTCTGCAGAATGAAGATATGAATTTAAGGAAGATTTGATGTTAGAGAAAGACCGCATGAAGATAATAACTCGGCAGGACTAAAGCGAAAAAAAATAATAATAAAAAATAAAAAAACGATTAATGTTTCCCTTGTGGCGCCCAGCCAAATCCTACCAAAGGGAATATCATGATCAGACAAGAAGGAACATCCTGCTGTCTTATCCAATACGACTTCCCACGACCGTTCAAAATTTGAAGAGTTGTTATGCTTTTAAACGTTTTTCAATTCCTCCAAAATTGGCACGCAAGGAAAAGAAAATCCCATCAATTCCATTGCTTATAACAATTATGCGTTTAAAATGTCCTATTTTGTGGTACTTGAAGATTTAATTTTGAACCATCATGCACTTTTTAACCGTGGCTGCAATCTTAGTAGGGGGAGTTGGAGAGAATGAATGACCATCCAATTCTATTATCAATGGTCACAATTCCATGACGCATCCAAGTGAAAGAAATCCTTATGAGCGAGAATGAAGGGTAGCCAAGTGGTAAGGTGCTCCCTTTATCAGGATCCATAAGATCGGTTTAGATCGATCTTAACCGAATGATTATGTCATAATTTTAACGTCAAAGTAATTGCCACACGATTCCAAATTAAGATGCCAATTATTTTTATTTGGTATGCACAAATTTTCGATTCTCATTGTAAGGTTCCATTCTCTACCCTTTTAGATAAGGCTAGTATAGATTTCTTCCATGTACACACCAAAAAAAAAAAAATCCCAATTTCCAAAGCGAAAAACTTGACGATCTGGAAAATAGAATATACTGAATAAAAATCGAAAAGAATGTAATTCGGACGTCTATTGAAAAGGGAGAAAAGCTAGAAAAAAAATTGGACAAAACAACTTCAGAACTTTATATACGAATCACAAAAATATATATAACAAAGAGGTCGATATCTTACTCTTGAGATACAGAAAGAGGCTACGCGGTTCTTTGATCGACGATCACGACCCCCTGCACATAGGAAACAAAAATACTAAACCAGTTAGAAGTTGAAACATCTGTGGTCTAATTGAAAGAAAGAGGGTAGTATATTACATGGCAAGTCAACCGTGGAAAAAGAAAATATTGACAATTCAACCACCAATCCACAGGTGACAGTTGTAATCTTGTGAGCCATAAGCTTAGAACCGTGTAGAGATTTTACTATTCCAGTTTTTTTTTTTTTTTGGGATAATCTAAAGGATAGGACTGGGCGATCGGCGTAGCAACCCCTTGAGCGTGACCATAGAGGCTCCCGACTTACTGTAGAATGTCCGGTTCGAGCCATAACTACAATCTGTAAATACAGGCCGTCACTATAGCACCACCTAGGCACACAGCTTGTATAAGGCCCTCCACGTGACCCTCTGGCTCATGTATGTTTTTTGCAACTGGAGGGCTCGAACCCGAATGCATCCGAAGGGCAAGGCACTTTAAGTCCATCACCTGTGCCAACTGGGCTACCACCTCGGTGGTTATTTTCTTTTTCCAGTTGATAATCGAAAGAAAAGCTCCTAATTAAATACTAATTAAATTACGTACAATAACTTCAATTCTAATACAGTATTATCTAATGATTTGTTGGATCAATTAGATATTAACTACTGCATTTGGAAGTTTTAGTGAGGTCACAATTATACTGAAATGGATATTTTTATGGCAAGATTGCATGGCCATTGAAATCAACTTACCCTTCTCCGCAAAATTATTCAATAGTTTTGGGGGACCGCCGCAAAGATAACCCAAACACTCTTATTCACCACACATTTCGGTGAGTCATACACTTGCTATTGAACCCCACAAATATGTGTGGTGGAAAAGGGTGGTGGGCACAAAGTGACGGCATCCGAAGACCACCAAATAATTTTTCGACCTAATGGCTCCGCCGTTGTCAATCCATGTCATTGAGTCTGGCCTAACTTTTTAGGGGCATTTTGACACGGTCTTTTTGGTTTTTTTTTTTGGTACTTTACAAGATTCGGGTCAAATTTCTGTACCATATTTTTTGTCTCGACAAGAGGAAAATATAAAAGTACAAATACATAGACCAAAGCTTAAAAAAGATTGTTTAAGTCACCACAAAGACCCCAAAAATCGAAAAAGTAAAATTTTTGGATCTTTTACGTCATCATAGATAAACTTTTTTCAATAACGGTGTATGTTTTTATACTTTTTTTATTTCCCTCGTTAAGACAAAAAACATGGTATAAAATTTGGATCCGAATCTTGTAAGATGAAGAGAAAACAACCAAAAAAAACTGTGCCAAAATCTCTAGAAAAGTTTGGTCAAACTCTGTAAGGATTTTTCCTTCTTTGATAATGACAGATAATCAGTAAATGATACGGAGTACTCTAGAACTTAAAAACAAATCTCCCTGCTTTTTTGGGTTCCTCCAACAGGAATGCTAGGTACACTACAAGATTCACAACACCATCCGCTACACGCTCCAAAACGACGTCGTTTTGGGGCATTCCTTAAAAAAAAAAAAAAAAAATTCTGAAATCTCAAAATTAGATTGCGTTTCTACTACTCCCATCCGCTTCAGTCGTTCCAGAGGAAGAGAGAGTGAGAGAGAGAAGACCACCGCACCCAACCCACCGCCAACCACCACCACCACCACTGCCGACGAACAAGACGCCTCCATGACTGCCGACCACTAGAACCTTTGTACGCCGACGAGCTTCGAACCACAATCACTGGTATCGATCTCGAACGTTGACGAAGAACTCGACCACCACCGTTGCCGCACCAACAAAGGTCTCTCTCTCTCTCTCGCTCTCTCTCAGTTGTATCAATCGAACTAGGGTTCCAATTTCAATTCGTAGATATTGGGGATTTTTGCACAAAAAATTAGGGCTCCAATTAGTGATCCAATTTCAATCAGTTTTGGCTGATGATAGTTCGAATGCAGAGAGTTTTGTGTCGGATGATAGTTCGAATGCAGAGAGTTTTGAGACTTGAGAATTTCTTAGACCACTTGGCACAAAAAAATAACCTAATTACTGGCATATGTTTGAGATTAACGATGACATACAACCATGCCCAATCTTCCATCATACCTTCTCTTTGGCAAGTAGAGCAAACTCATCACTGATACTATTAGAGATGCCAAAATTGATACGAGCTTGTTTAGTATAACTTAGTAATTTACCATACCGTACTTAAAACTCTCTGCAGAGAACTATCAAGCTTGTTTTTTAATTTTTTCATGTGCTTTTAGAATTGTGTCGCTTATAGCATTTGTAAGAGTAGAATTTTTCAAAAATCCTTCCACTGTTTTGAAGGATTTGTCCCACTCGTATTTAACTCGATCTACTTTCAGATTTTTTAAAAGAATCCTACCAAGATCAAGAATCTGGCTTTTGATCGCAGACTCTCAAAGACACTGGCTTTTGACTCGTTCTTCTATTGATATCCATAGCAATGGAAAATTGGAAAGGAAACAGGTAACAAAGCTATCTTATCTTTTTCTTTTTTGATCAACATGTTATCTTTTTCAGTGCACTGATAAATAGTATCTGGGCATGAAACAAAAAGTGGGTGTAACCTTCGGCAAATCCTGTGGATAATTATTGCTTGTTTAGCGATAATAGCTAGCCCATGGCCATATTGTAACTTATTTTTGTAGAATTTACTCCGGGTGATTGAGAAGTTAAACTAACTTGAGATGATACAATATGCATGGGGAGTTGTCACTGATGATGGGTGTGATGTGTGGATCAGAGCAAGAAATCCATGCTCATCTCTCTCTCTTTTTTCAGTTGTGCATATTCTGCTAGCATAGTAGGAGTTCCAAGTTCAAGCATACTGTATTGAAGCTTTCTTTGGCTACCATAATCTATAGATTATGGCGTGAAAGGAATTGCAGGGGCTTCATGAAGCTCTTTTTGCCAAGATTAGCTCTTTGGCTACTGTAATCTACAGTTTAGGGTTCTAATTAGTGTTCCAATTTCAATCAGTTTTGGCGCATTTAACGCATTGTGAAATTTTTGGAAAATCCCTTCTGCATTATTCCTCTTCCTACTTAGTTTTGCACATTGAGATTGTTAATGCATCAGCTGTCATGTATTGGAGTTTGGATTCAATGTGTAGATTCTTGCTACAGCTTTTGAAGATGTGTTATTGATTAACTTCTTGATCTTATAAGATTGATAGGTTATTGCCTGGAGACTATCACCAGATTGGGCTTTGTTGAGCCAATGCCTATTCAGTCACAAGGATGGTCAATGGCCTTGAAGGGCATGGAAGTGAAGGACAATGCTTATTATGCTGAAAACTGAAGATCAGAATCTTGTAATTGGGTGCTTTTTGCATCCAGATCATCAAAACTGCTACTGTCCCAGCAAGAGGGAGAGCACAAAGCAGTTCCACAACTCCAAAATCAAGTTCCCCTTGGTGTATGGGGCATCCAGCCAAGAAGAGATGCTAGTGACACTTAAGGATTTTTTTCATTTTGCTTGTAATATAGCTTAGGGTAGACAATGATAATGATGTTCAGCTCATGCCTGTTTTGTAAAACATTATGTATTTTTTTCATTGGAGAGCAATCTAGTTCTTTTTGCTATCGTATGGTCAAGATATATTGTTCAAATGCTCAAATTTGTTGATAAGGTTGATGGATGGCACTGTTGGTTTTTTTTCTTTTAATTCATAGCAATCTAGAATGGTTTGTTATTGTGGCAACTTATTGAGTAAAGATGACAATGCGTTTGACTGAGACACTATGATGTCGGGCTAGACTAAAAACAAGAGAAACTCTGTCGAATTTTTCAGAAAATACGGATACGAATACGACACAATACATCTTTCAAGATACGATACGGATACGGATACGATACGGATACGATACAATACATCTTTCAAGATACGATACAGATATGGATACGATACGCATACGGATACAATACAATACCTCTTTCAAGATACGATATGGATATGGATACGATACAGATACGATACAATACAAGATAAGATATGGATACGGATACGATATGATACATCTTTCAAGATACGATACGGATATGGATACGATATAATACATCTTTCAAGATACGATACGGATATGGATACGATATGGATATGGATACGGATACAACACAATATGAATGACTAATATAAATTGCATTCACCCTATATAATCCAACACATTGCAACATTGCAACATTTACAGGTTCAACAAAGCAGTCGTAATTAATGCTAATATTGTTACAGATTCATCAATGTCATGACCAATCAGAATAACAATACATATTCATCATTTCCATAGAACAACCAAGTGAACTACTCTTCATTATTATTCGCTGCATTCATCATATCAGTGAAACTTGGTTGTCCTTCACATCCATGCCCTTGAGTTTGTAGTAGATTTGGTTGTAGTCCCCCCCAATATTGACCTTGGTCTTCCATAAAACTTGATTGTCCTCCCCAAGATTGGCTGCCTGCAAGAATTGATTGACCTCTCCAAACTTGACCATTGAAGAAGCCTTGTGAACTTGGAAAAGAAGGCCTAAATTGGTTAAAGCTTGTTCCGGTTTGGCAAAGAGTTGGAGAAAATAGGAAGATGGTTCCGCCTTGTGTCAAATTTGCTTGCATGTTATGGGGCATCATGTTTGGGAAGATGCCCCATATCCCAGCAGTAATGTATCCATATCCGTATCGTATCTTGAAAGATATATTGTGTCATATCCGTATTCGTATTTTCTGAAAAATTCGATAGAGTTTCCCTTGTTTTTAGTCTAGCCCAACGTCATAGCGTCTCAGTCAGTAGCAGTAGCAACAGAAAAAAGGGCAAATCAGCAGTTCATGGCAAAACAACATTCCCATTGTTTCATAAATGTTCAAGGTAGATAGAACCTCTAAAGGAAAAAAAAATAAAATCAAGCCTTGCATTAAGAGCTTCAGGACACAGAACCAATAAAGAAAAATGGAGTACAAACTTGTATCTTTTTAAACAAGCCATGAAACATTGTAAAATTGGAGCAACGGCCATGAGCCGAACATCATCATCATCATCTACCCTAAGCTATATTACAAGCAAAATGAAAAAGAAAAATCCTAAGTGTAGCTAGCATCTCTTCTTGGCTGGACGCTCCATACACCAAGCGGAACTGGATTTTGGAGTTGTGGAACTGCTTTGTGCTCTCTCTCCCTTTTGCATAGCACCATTCAAAGTGGAGTCGTGGTACTCCTTGTTCTTGATCTTGGTAGGATTCTTCTAAAAAACGAAGAATACCTGGCCTTGCTATTAGAGTTTATAATACTTTCTTTGTAACGCTTTAGTTCCTCCATGGCCATCAAAGGTGAAGGCCTAGTCTATGATACCTGGCCTTCCCATTCATAGTTCCGCTCACTTGAGACATATCGGCCCCAGAACTGAACAAACGACTTTCATTACCCTCTTGCATGCTTCCAGACCTACCTAAGCTCAAAACAGAGTTATTCCCTCTTGGTTCATTAGGATAGTTGGCCGCAAACCCCACTTCAGGACTACTTGAATCAGTGACCTGTCAGCTTGCTTCAGTGTCTGAATCAACTACTTCTGAACCAGTGACCTGTCATCACCCAAATGAGAACAAGGCAAACAATTGAAAGCAGCTCTTGTAATATGAGAATTATAGCGCACGAGTAAAGAATCAACCTCAAAACAAATAGTTTGGACAACTTTTCATTAATGCAGCTTCAATAAAGGACGGCTCCCACAAATGTGACACTTTTTTACCTGATAAAAAATAAAACAGGCAATAGAAATATTTATTTACTACGCATATCAAAATAACGCAACAATACAAAATTCACTCAGCATTTATGCATGTAACCAGTGCGTACCATTTCTACATAGTCTCAGAGGGCTGCCATATTTTGTAGGGAAGCCATATGGTACAGAGTCCACAATCCACAAACCATTAACTGGTGTATAACATAAACACTTTCCCAACTAACCACTATAGATCATCGTAAAAATAACACAACATTCCATAACTAAATCGCATAACAAATAACCACAAGTTTGTAACGAGCCAGTCATCGCCAAGGTGGAGACCTTTATAACTACAGTGCAAAATCCCATAAATCATAACTAACGCTACTTACAAATCACAAACAATCTCAGTGTAGCTTTCTCCTACCAGCATTGAATGCCAATCACTGAAATTTACAGAACCCAAAAGTAAAATAATGTCATGATTAAAAGGACTTTATGGACTAAAACACATGTAAATTCACGGATTTCTAGCGAGATCATTCTCCTCACGTACATCACATCAACTAGAATACCATTTAGCGGAAACAACTTGACTATTGCCATTAGCCCCCTAAATTGTTCAACTTCAGTTACCCGCACATTAACTAAACACGGAAGCAGTGCCAAAAACTAGATAATTCAAAGCTCTAGACAGTGATCAAGCATTCAAAACACATTAACTCACTGAATTCCAAAACACCAATCCAATTCCAATCCAATTTAGCAAATGAAATAAACAGAACTAGTCCTAAGCTTCTGAATCCAGATTTAATACGAAGGAACCACACAACTGAAGCGAATTATCAAAACCCTAACGGGACCCGAGAGGACAATTTAGGGTTTATCGAAGAACCAAACGGAATTCAGCAATTGCGCTTCAAAAGTCGAATAAACTGAAAATTGCGAAGTTTGAGATGCTCGGAACGTACCGACATTTTGTCAGGAATGCTACGCAATCTGTTTGGAACCCTAATTTTTTTCAAAAAATCTCCATTCCGGCATGAGAGAGATAGAGAGCGAGCATTATGAGAGAGAGAGAGAGAGAGAGAGAGAGAGAGAGAGAGCTTGGTACGCACTGGTGGTCGTGAGTCCTGAAAACCCGACGATTTCGAATTAGTCTGGTCCTCTCTCTTGCCAGGAGTGGTGTCGCTAGAGGTGGATAAGGAGGGTTCGGTGGCGGTGGCGGTGGCGGTGGCGGTGGTTGGCTATGGTGATTCCCAGTTCTCTCTCCCTTCTGTTGAACGATGGGTTTGGCCTTTGGGAATTGGGGGAAAGGGGGAACACAATTTGATTATGAGATTTCAGAAATTTTTTTTTTTAGGGACGCCCCAAAACGACGTCGTTTTGGGGCGTGTAGTGGATGGTGTTGTGGATCATGTTGTGTACCTAGCATTAGAATCATAGGAGTATGTACATATGTGCCACAGAATCCCCAAAATCTTCTCTCCTGACGAAGTTTAATCTTCTCAATTTTTTCTTTAATTTGGCTAAAAAGTTAAGTGAAACAATCATTTGACACATAGTAGTACTTAAATGAACAAACCCATATTTAAGGATAAATATGAGTTAAAAAGCTGCATCAATGACATAAGCTTAGGTTTAAAAATTACAAGCTTCCATTATTTCAGTGACAGAGAACAAATTCCTTGCTTTGAGTTGAAAAAATGAATAAAGAGTTTTTCACTTCAACGAGTCTTCAATTTTCCTACAACCCAAGTGGCTATTGCGACTTTAAGTGCACTGCCGCCAGCAATGGGATTGTTGGACACCATATACCATTAGGAAACTGCTGATTGTTTATCCATCCGAATCCCATCTAGAACATAGGCCAATCAACTCACGTACCTAGATCTTTCATATGTGGATTTCGCCAATCGTTGCTCACAAGAAACAAAGTATTCACATCTGGTGTCCTAAGCATTAGATTGTATATTCATTAGGACACCAATGCTTGTGAAAACATCAGTAGGTTCTGGAGCTGCTGTGTTTGAGATGAATATGACCCAGTTGAATATGCTTCCTCTTAGGAATGCTGTGGTTCTGAACTTGATAAATTGTATGAAACGTCTGGTTTACCTCCACAAAACTATGGCCGAGAATCTTTTTTTTCAACTCTCTTTCTTCCATCAACTTTCTCAATCTTGCTACATCTTCCCACCTACCAGCTTCAGCATACATATTGGCCGTAAGGACGTAAAAGCTAACAGTTTGAGGCTCCAATCTGTAGCGTCGGTCAGCAACAATCTCTGCTAGCTCAAGATTGCCATGGATTCTACAAGCACCAAGCAGAGCTCCCCAAACATCACTATTCGGCTCACTTGGCATGCTATGAATAAATTCGTAAGCCTCTGCTAATTGGCCAGCTCGACCAAGAAGATCCACCATACAAGCACAATGCTCTAAACCAGGTCCTATTGAGTAATCTTTTCTCATGCTTTCAAAATGCTTCCTTCCTTCTTCTACTAAACCTGAATGCCTACAAGCTGTCAAAACAGCCATGAAGGTGAAGCTGTTTGGCATAATTTCTTCTTCTTTCATCTTTGAGAAGAGCTTAAGAGCATCGTCCACATGCCCATGAGATGCACAAGCCCCTATAATCGAAGTCCAGGATACCACACTTTTATGAGGCAAACTGTTGAAAACACCCCTGGCCAAGTCTATGTTCCCACATTTTGCATACATGTCGATTAAAGCATTTGCGATCGAAACATTGGTTTCTAGGCCTCTGCTTCTCACAAGTTCATGTACCCATTTTCCAGTATTGAGTGCTCCCAAATTAGCACAAGCTGATATGACAGTCACCATTGTGATATAATCAAATTCAACGTTCTTGATTTCCATTCTATGGAAGAGCTGGATTGCATTCCCACCAGCATTGTTCTGTTCATAGGTAGCAATCATGGAATTCCATGAGACTAGGCTACGGACAGGCATCTGATCAAACAAACAGTTGGCAGTATCTACAATTACGCACTTGCCATACAAAGCTATCAAAGTGTTGGTCGGTGAAATATCCGAGTCCACCCCCCAGTTTAACAGCATAACCATGAACCAAACTCCCCAAGTTGAAAAACTCCAAACCGGCACAGGCAGGAAGAACACTCACAAGCGTGACTGCATTTGGTTGAGTTCCCAAAGCTATCATCTCTCGGAAATGACCCAAGCCCTTTTCGAAAAGCCCATTTTGTACATACCCCGCAATCATTGAAGTCCAAGAAACAATGTTCCTCACAACCATTTCGCCAAAAACTAACTCCGAACTCAAAGTCTCCCCACACTGTGAGTACATTGTAACCAAAGAACTCCGCACAAACACATCCAGATCGAACCCGTTCTTAATTACATTGCAGTGTGCTTCCCTCCCTTCCCTCAAGGCCGAGAGGACTGCACAAGACCGAAAAACGAAAGGAAAAGTATATCTGTCCGGTAACAACCCAATTCGATGCATGTATCTATAGAGCATTAAGGCCTCTTGACAAGGACCCAGATTGGCGTAGCCTCGAATCAGGTTGTTCCAAACGAACACATCCTTTTCAGGCATTACATCAAACATTTGGCGTGCATAGTCCATTTTTGGAGCCAAGGAGCAGGCTAAAGTGATGAGTTTGGTCGATAACAGAAGGTTTCTGTGAGACCCATTAGCGAGAACAAGAGCTTGGATTCGCTTGAGGTCCGAAAGAGAGGAACAAGAGTTCAAAAGGTAGTTAAAGGGATTCAAGGGAAGGGAGTGGTAGTTTTTACGGAAGTGAGACACAGCAAACAAAATGGGTTCAAGTTTTGTACAACTGGTTCTGTTGAAGGAGGTGAGGATCATTAGCTTGACAGCCCTTGTAACAACTTGAAATTGTTCGATGAATTTCTTTCAGAAAGGAAATAAAAATGCGAAGATTTTGAATACTGATGGATGTAGATTGAACCTAAATTGGGCCAACTGGCCCAACATGCACAATGATATTGCATTCCTATTATACCATTCCGGTGAACCAAATGGCCCCCGAGAAGAATTAGCCTAAGAGCATCTGCAATGTAATAATTAAAATTGGATAATCAAAAATTGTCACATCATCTTTTGGTTATCTATTTTAGACATTGCTAAAGTTAGCAATATAGAGGTCCACAATATAATAATAAAAATTGGATAACCAAAACTTGCCACATCACATTTTTAAACTACAAAAGTCTAAAAACTAAATTTTTTTACCATAATTTGACTACTCTTTATGAAAAAAAAGACAGTTTTTTTAAAGAAAATAGTTTAGTGAATTTTTTTAAATAGTTTTTTTTCAAAAAGAAAACAGTTTAAAAAAAAAACAGTTTCTAACAGTTTTTGTGTAAAAACAAAAGAGTTTTTTTTTTTTGTTTGTAAATGCTGTTTGTTTTTTTTAAGTTTCTAAACAAAAATAGTTTTTGAAAATAATTTTCTGGAAACGTTGTTGAGAGAGAGAGAGAGAGAGAAGGGAAGAGAGAGAAGGTTTTTATGTAATGATGGGTGTACTTGATTGAAAAAATATGAGGACCATTAGATTTGATTATTGGTAAAAAGTTGCTAGTTTTGATTATTCAAAAGCCAATATTTGATGAGTTGCTAAGAAGTTGCTAAGTTTGGTTATTACAATATGAGCACTTTTTTTAAACAAACATCGTTAACTTTAACAACTTTTTGATTTTGATTATTACATTGTGGATGCTCTAATATAGATTCCTAACCAAATACTTTTACAAATTTGCTAAGGGCACATCATGTGTGGCACACCTCAGTCACACCTCTCTCACATACAGATGGGACCCACTCAAATACTTTTACAAAGATGCTAGGGACACATCATGTGTGGCACACCTCTGTCACACCTCTCTGACATACAGGTGGGGCCCACCATTTTTTGGGCCCCCACCTGTATGTGAGAGAGGTGTGACTGAGGTGTGCCACACCGATGTGCCTCTAGCATACTTTTAATAACTTCATTCTTGAGGGTAAGAAAATAAACGATTGTCCATAATTAAAGAGTAAACTAAATTAAACCGAATCAACCGAGCCTTATGTCTCTGGGCAGACCATGAACTGATTCTGCCCTGGCTAACCCAAAATTTATATATGAACCAAAATGCCAACCAACATTGATTAAATTATCACAACATTTCGCAGTATTGGAATGTGTTGAATTGAGACCTCTTACATGCTTTATAATTTAAACATAAAGAGTAAGATTGTAAAAACTAACATTTTTAAATCACTTTTAAGCACATTAGTCAATGCTCTGCATCAATTAAATCAGTAAAAATCCAAGCACACCAATCAGTCAGAGTTGGCCCAGAGCTAAAACTTGTGTCGCTGCCACTTTGAGGTGGGTCTCCCATTATTTAACCCTCAGAAATAAAAATGTCAAAGATTTGATCAACCATTTACACAACTTCAATTGAGCTAATTTTTTACAAGGTCATTTAAAAATTTAGATTAAAATTTTTGAACGGTTTGGATTATTTGTGTGGGACTCAAAAGTTAGCCCCCACACACTATTCGTACATTTTTGGTAGCCAAAGGTTCACTACCCCTAGTGTTTTCATTTCTTTATATGGCGTATGGAAAGTTATGTTCATATGCATTTAAAAAATGACTTTTTTATATCCTGTTTGTTTGTCAACTTTGTGATTCTCAAAATGTTTGTCCATTAACCCTGACGCTGAACACTCATCCCCCAGTTGATCAATTGTGTGCTATCTCCCAATTAAAATCTCAAAACGAAAAATATCACATTCATGTGTGTATATATATACATACATACACGTGACCATGTCACAGAAAAAGTATAATTATTTCGAACAAAACGCAAACACACAAAGAAAGCATTCCAACGGAAAGAAAGAAAGAAAGAAAGAAAGCACAGAAGGATAATTATTTTGAACTGATGCAAACAAAGGAGTATCAATCTAACTCTCACTAACTTTGTATTTCATAAACACTCAATTGTATTACACTGAGAAACTGTGTTTCTCAAACACTGTCTCAACTTTGTGATTACAAGCCTATTTATAGGCTAAACAAATCACAGACACACAAAGATAGCATTCAAACAGGAGAAGAATCACAAAGAAAGCATTCAAACAGGAGAAGAAACACAAAGAAAGCATTTCCCATCCCATGCATGGGTCCATCAGTGGTGGAAGTGCCGGACCGGGTACCCTAGCATCTGCCTCTGCATCTCCAATTCATTGTGCATTTGAATCAGAATTTGTAGCTCCATCTCCATTATCCTATTCTCTAATCTCCTTTGTTGATATACTGCGGTGAAAAAGAAAATGATTATTTCCTTATTTATCTAAGAATCTTGTAAATTTCCAGCACATACTATACATACATCTGATGTTTTTTTTTTTTTGTTCAAACAAAAATATATACTGACATCTGAGTTCTCCCCAAGAAAATAAGTTTTAGCTAGGTGCTTCTTTTGGATTACTATTCACCTTAATGAGGCGATTGAAAATGTTAAAAACTGTGACCAAAAACTTAAAAAAAGTTCACCAAAGACAAAAATAATCAAAAGAAGATCCACTTGGGCTTCTTTCTCTCTCTTTTTTTTTTTTTATGAATTTTTTTCGAGTTTGGTCCATAATTTTTGTTTTATTTAATTTCTTCAGCTAGACGAATGCGAAAAATTAATCAAATGTTCCGACCAAAGTTTACAATAAAAATCACTAACAATGCAAATAAAAACAAAATAAGATGCGACAGTCCAAAATCTCCGGCCCTCCAATTTTAAAAGAACTCTATATTGATGATGTATGTATAATGGACAGGAAATTATTGAATTGCACCAAATTGTTCTTTCCACTAATTACCTCTCCAAACGGTTGTTGCGCCCTTGATGATTGCTGCAATGGTGATAGGATCCAACATAGTACTCTGGGTTAATAAACCTAAGAAAGTCACAACATATATGCAATTATTTTCACTTCTTAGGGGGGGAAGTTGGAGAGAACAATCTATATATTATCAATGATCGCAATCCCACGACAAATACATGGTGAAAGAAATCAATCTTCATGAACAGAATGAAAAGAACAGATACACTAAGAAATAAAACGTCTAAGATGGAAAAATCTTACATCGAAAATGTACCAACACAAGAAAATGAAAATGTCATGGAAAGTTGGATAAAGAGATTCCAAATTAGCAAGGCAAGAACTTGACCATCAGGAATTCAGAGTATATATTAAAATGTAATGAAAAAAGTTCGAAAGGCATGCAATTTTGACATATATTGAAAATGGAGAACGTCAGACAAAGTTGGACAAAACTCAACAACTTTAAAACTCGTGTATACAAACATACTGAAATATACAACCGGATCAAAGAGGCCGCTATCTTACTCGTGCGATGCTGCAGAAGGCGACTACGTTCACAAAACAGTTCTCTGATCGAGGTTGTGTGAAAGAAAGGATTCCGTCGGAATGTCGGATGGAGGAGGATCGGCTAGCGAGCTTAATGACTAGCAGCTTTCCTATCTTCTGTTTGCAATGGTCAGGTTAGCTACGGCAAAATCTAATAAACCACATGATTGGTTCGGAAGATTATTAGAGGCAATGGCGGAGATTGACCGATCACGACCCGTCGATACCCTACGCATAAGAAACAAAACCTAAATACCCACAAACACAGCACATAGGCCCCGTGTGTTCAAAAATATCATAGAAAATGAGATTAAGCTTCATGGTTTGGCAAGAAAACAGATAAAAGGGGAGAGTTCCAAGAAAACCGCTGAGCTGAAATCTTGTGTATCTTATATCGATCTATCCTTAGCGGTTTCTACTTTCTAAATATGGAGGTGACGAAGATGATCCTGGTAAAGAGCTGAATATCTATTCTATCCTTCTAAAAGGGGAATAATACAGGATTATTACCAGTTGGAAGTTGAATGATCACTTGTGCGATCTGCATGAAACAGCGACAACATATTTATAGCCTCTCAATGGCACATCTCTACCCCATGTCCAGCGAAATGGTCAGCTACCGCGTAAAGAACTTAGTTAGGGGGCATTTATGAGGAATGTCAAAAACTACAGTATAATAGGGTATTATCACTAGGAGCAACAATTGGTAATAAGTGAGCGTGGTTTCCAAGCCATTGAGCTCAACTTAGGGGTTGTTTGACAAAACTGAAAGTTAAAAAATCGGTCTTGCTATTGTCAGCCCACTGAGCTGACGATAAGCACATTAGAAGACAAGAAAAATACGTCTTTCTGTGTACTTTTTATACCCTTTAATACACATTCACACACTCATTATTGTCAGCCCACTGGACTAATTTTAGAATTTTCCTTAAAAAATTAAGTGTTGAAAGCTGAATACTAATTTTTTTTAAGTTGATAAGTTGTTTGATGAACATATTAATTAAGCAGTGAATTAAACAATGATGAATTAATTATAATTATAATTCTCTTTTAATTTAAACAATGATGAATTAATTATAATTATAATTCTCTTTCAATTTAAACAATGATGAATTAATTATAATTTTGATTCTCTTTTAATTTTGATGCTTGTGGTGGTGCTAGTGGGGTGGTGGTAGACCTAGTGGTGATCTCTTTTGCCATACCTTCAAAAGAGATCAGCTTGGTTGCGATCCCTTTTCGGCCGTGCAGCACCGCGATCAAACTTTTAGTGGCTTATCCTTGAGCCCTGCCAAGTCGACCGGAGCAGCTCATCGTTTGGGCCAAGTTGCTTGAAGGGTCGACATCCGTCAATGTCATGCCCAAGCCTTCGGGAGAACCACAATCGACTCTCTAAAGGCACCTATTTAATCGAATCGGTTTTGAGGCAAATACTATAACTCTTGGTCGAAGTAGTGGCTTGTGGTTCACAAGCGAGGCCTCGGCTAAGGTCACTAGTGGCTATGGCCTTTTTTGGCTAAAGCATTGCTCAGCCTGGCCAACGAGCATGGAGGATTCAGCAGCCTTTAGGCCCCAGCAGTCTTGGCGGGCCTAGTGGTTTGGGCATTTCGCTCTTTGACAAGTCAACTTCGGTTCAAGAGCCATGTCAAGAGCGACGTGTTATCTTATTTGTGGTGCCACGTGTAGGCCTGTATTTTACCTTCTACATACCCAATGCTCTGCCCTTGTGAGTCCTTATCATTGAATAAGTCTTCCTCTGCAAGAATGTTTCTAGGGTCGTCCTCGAGTTTTTAAGGCCCAAAGTAAGGTCGTAAACTAGGGGCCGGCCATATATAATATATAAGAAAAGATGAAACTAATTCTAAAGTAACTGTATTGCATTGCGAATTCAATACACAAATATGATTCCATTGATTTGGAATTGACATTCTGAAGTACTTACCACAAAAATATTGCCAACTAGGCCAATTTGGGTGTTGTAGTGAGGTAAAAGTAATAGAATATACTTGTAAAATGGATATTTTTATGGTGAGGTTTCAAGTCACTGAGATTAACTTACCCCATGTTGTATCCAATGCTCTACGCGCCTTGTGAGTCCATATCATTGAATAAGTCTTCCTTAATTTCCAAGAATATTTTGGGGAAACTCTCTACACAAAGAAAGATTACTCTTAGAGCAACTTGATAATGAGTAAGGTTTCCAAGCCATTGAAGTCAACTTAGCCCAACTTGTACCTGCTCTAGTACCCTTGTGAGTCAACTTGGCCCAACTTGTACCCAATGCTCTGCCCTTGTGTGTCCATATAATTAAATAAAAAGTCTTCCTTTCTCGAATAGTATTTTGATGATTGAATGACTCTACGAAGAGCTAGCATCAGCCAAATGACGAAACCGAAAGACCTGGGATGTAGAATATCTTAACATTATTAGTGATTCAGCTGGTTTGGATTCCTACATATCCCACTCATGGGTTATATCATTAAATACATATGTATACTAGTGCTTATCAGTGCCTACGGCACTACGCACTTCGGTTGAAATTACTCGTGCCTATGTTACTATGCACCCTGGTTGGAATTGTCCGTGCCTACAGCACTACCCATCCGATTGGAATTACTTTTTGAATTTTCGTAATAGCTCAAGCACTAAATTGTTTCACAAAAGAAATTACTTGAGAGAGATAATTTGATCAATCATAGCTAGACGCTGGAACTAAGGCCCTGTTTCAGAAATCTTCTTAAAAAATAAGCAGCTTATTTCACATTTTCAAACTAAAAAATAATGTAAATGAAAAATAATTTTTCAATTTTTTTTGCATCGTATAAAAGATCTCATCGATATCTCGATGAGATCTTTCAAATAAGATACATATTGCATATTTTTAAATTTCAACAAATCCATAATTTTTTAGCTTGAAATTGTCTTCTTAAAAAATAAAAATTTTTTTTGTTTTTTGGAACGGGCTCTAAGCCAACTTCTCCACTAATTCATAGACCCCCCTGCATGTGCATCAAAAACCTTTCAAAAAGATTTTCGAAATGCCAAAAAGAAAAATACACACAAATCAAATAGAATAAATGACATCACACACGAACACATATGAGAGAGAGAGAGAGACAGACAGACAGACAGAGACGCTGTTCCACTTACGGTACGTGGTGGAACTTTGATTAATTTTATTTATTAGGAGGTGCTATTATGATGGACGCGTTAGCACTGGATCATGCCGCGGCATTGAGTGTAGAAAGCGCTAGGGTCCGTTCATGTGATGTGACTAAAGGGCTTTTCGGCTGTGGTGATGAGGAGTTCGTGGTCTTTAGATCAGTACCGTTGATACGGTGTGAAAAAAATTGGGCACCACTGATAGACAGGTGGGCTTCAAGGAGTTGATTGCAGTTTCCCTCGTGACTCGCAAAAGGGTTACATCGGCCGTCAATTGTGGGCCCATGCCCATATACTTATGATGACTGATGACTATTCAGTCTTTGAGAATATCTATTTAACATAGTTTTTCGTGAATAATTATTTATAGAGGTGAATCGTATGCGTAGCTAAAATGAACAGTTGAGATTGCACGGCCCTTAAACAAGAAAATTACGGCCCCTCCGTGAATAAGTTAATCTCTAATCTTTACTCCAAAAAATTTAGTAACTCCATTCAAGTTGAAACCATTTTGCTAATTGTCGTCGAAATTTTTGCCACTTGCCAAACTTGATGCAATGTAGAAACTTGGATTTGAAAATCCTGTGGTGCAGCCCATACTAAACGTGTATTCGGTTCCGTCCATGTCTCAACCCATTTTCACTTCTCCATCCAAAACCCATACCATCAATAGAACCACTCAGTTTCCACTATAACCAAGTCACCAAAAACTAGTCAAGCGGTAACGACTCAACCTTCAACACAATTCCTCCAAAATCCAAATTCACACACATGGGCATATGCATCTACACATGCAACACGTCGACACTCGTGTAATTCAATAGCATTCAATCACTTATATTTGAATCGTCTATACAGTGGAACAGTTTATAGACTGTATTTGATCAGTCTAAAAAGATTTAACTGTTTAATTGAAATAGTAGCCAAGATGATTGGGTAATTAACAACGAAAGAGCTAGAGCTTTTAAACATTTCAAAAACAAATTAGGCCGAGTTTTTTTTACTGTCTATCTAAATGGAAGAAACCAGCTAAAACTCACAAAATACGAATTTCGAAATAGGTTATCCTCCTTACATTCATCAACTAAAAATTCATTAAGCGGTAACAACTCTTCTACAATATAATCTTTGAGTTATAGACAAAAAAAATTTAAGGGAAATCTGCAGAAGTAGTTCAGAACTTCATCTTAATAATTTCTTTCTTGCCCCAATTATTGATATTTGACAGAGAGGACACACTTGAGCCTAGAGTAGTAGCAATACATTATGTGAAAGGGAGAATTGCATATCGGTGGAGAAAGGGGCAAATATTGCCCAGATCATGGACAACTTCTTCCGGAATTTATCTAAACATGACAAGGAGAAAATTAATTTCCAATACATTGAGAGGGCACCTAAAATGACTATTATACCCCTGATGAAATAAACCCTAAATCTTAATCCCAGCCACCGTTCCCTTCTCTCATTTCATCCTTCCTTCGTACGCTGCTGCTGAAGACAAACAGAACAACAGGGGAGGGTTCTGCTTGTGCTTCTTCCCCTTCGAGCTTCTCCCTCAACCCTTCTTCCTCTCTCACTTCATCTCTCTGTAAGCTACAGTACTCTCTTCATTCCACCGAAGAAGAAGCAGTATCTTCTCCTTGACCAAGCAACATCGTACGCATCTGGTAAGGAATGTTTTGAGTGTTTCAATTTTATTGCAGTTTTCTATCTTTTCTCTTCTCTCATTTCGTCCACGTGTCTGTGTTTGTAAGCAATTTGTTTTTTTTTCATTGTATGAGTGAGGATAGCATTGTATGAGAGAACCCCCAATCAACAGAACAGTAGCCCATCCTACAATCGTTAAACCCAACATTAAAATTGTGATGACAATAACCATAACTCAGCAATACAACTTTGTAGTGAGGTGATTTTGAAGGATCAAAATCCAAATAAGCACATAACCTCACAGGATTAGGGCCATATGAATATACATCAGGATAAGGGATAAATATATATTTCTATATAGTCGGATTAAAAACCAAGAAATGCATCGGAGGATATCTAATTAACAGTAAGCCGTTGCAAGAGTGAATGATTGTTGGTCGAGTTGAGTGCTCACGAGGCATGGAGGAAAAGAACCAACTTGAGATCGAGGGATTAGGATTTCGGTGGGAGTGGGTGATTGAGAATTGGGAATTGGATATGAGAGAGAACCCATTAAGGCAAGAAGGGGGCCAGCTGCGTGTACTGTATCCTCAACCCCGAATGGTACCCCTTATACCCCATAGAAGATGAGGAATACAAGGGCCAATATTGAGACTTTCCCATTAATTCCCCTAGGAGAAGAAGGTGCTCTGTTAATACCAACATTTGATCCACCATTGTGAACCCCATGCCCATTGCCCCCATTCTAATGGAAGTTTGTTTTTTTCTGAAAAATAAAATAGTTGCTCTTTAAGTTACCTAATGTTACTTCTTGTAAGAACTATTGTTGCTCTCTATATAAGAATGTATGCCCTAGACTGTTAAGGGCAATGACCTATATTTTAACTAACTGAATGGTTAAGGAATTCTGTTACGGTGTATTAGTGCACTGAAAACTCATTTGAGTATCTTAGGGATATATAATGTGTAATGCTCTCAGAAGACTGATCAAGGAATGAAAAACAGAAATTTGAGATTCTCGTTCTCCCTCTCTCTCTCTCTCTCTCTTGATTGTTCTTGAGTTCTTGTTGAATTAGGATTTTCCATAAGATCAAGTGTACCCAAAAGTGCATATAGCTCTATTTTCATGCAATTTCTACCACAAGACCTGGAAGAGACTATTGTGCAATCATGTGGCTGAAATTGCACGAGAAAGAGGCAGAGATATTTTTCCGTTACAGAAGATTTGACCTCCAATTAAACCAGCTTCTAATAAATTCCAAACACGAAAAAATGCCAACTTATACATTTACCCACACACAGCTTTTCCTTGTATTAAAAACTTCGGCTCAGCGTTTACGCCACACCATACAAATGGCCAACGGTCACTTTTTTCAAACCCATGTACACTATAAAATTCGGATGATTTGTATATGACCGTTATATCCTCCCTCTCTCTCTCCATCTCCCATCCCCTTTCTTTCTCTAGGTGATGGGTTACTGTATCCCCTGTTTCGGTTCTTCTAAGCATCGGAAATCCCTCAACAAGACCCATGTAGTAGTTCCCTCTGGGAATCAAGTAAACTCATCTCAAATTAACCTAAATATATTCATGAATTCCTTTTTTGTTTTCCTTTTTTTCAGTTAATCATTTACCGGAAAATTTGTCTCAGAGACACGAGACTTGTGAAACTCGACAACGCACCAAGGCCGCTAGGCAAGAAGTTGAAAAGAAGATCGAACCCATCGTAGAAGACGTAGATTCAAAGTAAGCCATCTGTTTTAGTATAAATCTTGAGCCCTTTTTTTTTTTTTGTAAGATGAAGCCTTACAACCCCTATGGGCGGCTCAGAAAAGAAAAGAAAGGAAAATATTTTCGCTTATCTTTGTCACCAAAAGAGATCAAAAAGTTGATGAGAAAAGGAGAATTTTTATGGGTATCTTTTTTCTCACCAAATCTCATTACTTTCGTTTCTCGCATGCTCTTTTTCTCCCCTCACCGAATGGAGAAAATTTCCAATGCAATGGTTATTTGTCACTGCCTCATAGGTGTGTGTGATGGCGTTTACGCAATTTCTTTCCTTTGTTTCATTGATGCGAGCAGAAATAAGCATGAAGAGAAATAGGTCAGAATTGTCATCACAAAAAAAGTCACATTTGATTTGAATGTGCGAGCCCACGAGGAACTCCCAACCCAAGAAGTCAAGAATCGTTCTGCGGAATTGGAGAATGGCGAAGAGAAAGGAAACAAGAAAGAAGCAACACAGGATGAAAGCCAGAACCGATCTGATTCCAGCGTGTCGAGTGTGTTCACTTATCCTCCAAGCCACAGATACCACAATTGCACAAGCAGTGACGATGATGGCGAATCTGAAGCCATGGAATTCTTGGAAAGTGATTCTGATGATAGTCAAGAATCTGACTCGCTGTTCTCTATCTCCATAGAATCAAGAAATCAAGTTTCTGCACCTGAAATTGACGAGAAGGAAGTCAATAGTCCGATACCGGTCTGCAGCTCGCGTGAGTGCGAATTGAAGTCGATTGGGCCGAATCAGAACGAGAGGAGAGACTTGGGATCTGTTTTGAACCCAGTTGAGAATCTTACTCAATGGAGAGCGAGCAAATCTGTGAAACCGACGCCGTTGAAGGATCAAGAAAAGGAGAATATCAATACTGGGGACTAGCCATAATAGCCTTTGGCGAAGGGCCTCATTCGAGGCCCTTCATTCGAAGTCCTCGAATGAGGATTTTAAACGGCGGTTCGAACGTTCGAAGCCCGAGGTGGATGATGTTGCAGTTGATACTAGCCTGTCAAGCTGGTTGGTTAAATCCGAAACGACATCCATTTCCAAAAACAGCACTCCGAACAACTCTGTTGGGAATTCGCCGGGGAGAGTAAATTCGTCGAGGAGGTTCGAAGATAGGCGGATTTTAGGAGCATTGACTGTTGAAGAGCTCAGATTACTATCTTCTGCATATAATTGGTACTGGTGGGAGTAATGATGTTTTTGCCGTGGTTATGCACTTGCGCTGTTCTATTAACGGGAATGTGGTTTTATTTATCGGTTCGATTGTAAAAAGGGGGAAGAAAGATTGTGAAATTCGATTTGTATAATTTCTTTTCTTTCCTGAAAGTGTACATATGTGGCCAACTGGAATGAATAGCCTAGCAAGTTCCTTTAGGACCTCATACGACTACGATTTGGTAGATTTTATCCATGGCTGTAAAATTCTTGAATACTGTTTGAAATGGGCACAAGTATCTGTTTTCTACAAATGGGACTAATTCACACCCTATGGGTAGGGGATGGACAGAACATTAGAGCCTTCAGAGGAGAGCCCAAACAGGAACAACAATGTTTCCTTTTAGAAATAAGATCAGAAACCAATTATTGGAAAATTAATTCACACTCCCTTTTTATACTTATGCATTTACTTTTTAGATGTGAAGGGGAGTTTGATGATTTCACATGGATAAAGACAGAGAAAGGAGTGTAGAGCGCTAAAAGGACAGTGTGACAAGGACGATATGCATCATATGTCGGTATGGTTCAATAAATGATCCAAAATCAAATTTTGAGATAACTAATAGTAAATTTCAAGGCAGTATGGTATGTAGAGTGAAATGGTCCTTGCACAATGAGCAAAGAACTCAGTAGTTCTCTCTTGGCACTTCAATATCGACACGATAAATCTAGTAGCATACATAGTTTCTCAACCATTTGAGTACTTAACATGGCTCTTAGGCCATAGCATTACAATCTACCACACGGTAATAGGTTGAAAATACAACTTACAATGAAAATCAAACCATCTCTCACAAGATAGCCATTTTTTTTCTTTCTTTAGTACTGCTGCATCGTGCTGAGGGGTCCAGCCCTCCTGAAGCCCACAACTACAAGCAAATATATGGTAATGTTAGTCTTCAAATTGAAAGATAAGCAGCACAGGAGTTCTTAAGTTCAATAGTTTGTTGCATGCTACAATTTTTCTTCAATTATCGTTTAGCTAAACAGGTTTTCAAAAGCTACCCAGAATTGAATGTAGTACTATAACGATGAATAGAACAAACTTTTTGATTTCTCCTTCAATATTTCAAGTGGATAAAAAATAAAGCATGTATTAATTGCAGCAGAGAATATACTTACGACATAGAAAGTTGTGCGCAATTGTAGGAAAACATAGCCCATAAATAATTGCACCAACTGCAACCTGTGAGAGTGACTTCAATCGAATGTTCTTCGAGTTAGATAACTCAAGAATTTTAGTTATGTCTTCCTGCAAGGCAACAGCACCCTTTCTCAGTGAAGCAATACTGTCCAAAACTCCTCTAAGAGCTCCTTTGATAGCCAACTTTTCAAGTTCTCGATCAGAACAAGACGCCTCAATTTTAGCTCCAAAATACGTGACCTCATTTTGCAACTCCCTCTGCCACCTCTGAAGATTCTTCTCAAATTCAGACATCCTCTCAATTTTGTTAAGGGTCACCATATAAGCAACCATGAATGCAGAGAAGAACGACACTACCATCACAACTGAGACCCCAGCCCCGGAGTAGGGATAATTGACTTGGAGAAAGACGGAACCAAGGCCATGAAACAACATGATTAACAGAACATTATTAGAATAAGTGCTGATTACTTCATCTGCACTTTTCTCAAAATAAAGTTGTTCTGCATATAGTGCGTTTAAGTTTCTCCGAAGTGACTGAACTTCCGCGTCCATTCTATCCATCCTTCCCTCAAGTAACTGAAGTGCCCCATCTGATAAACCACATCATCGAACGTAAACAGGTAAAGGTATCAGCTATTCAATTCAGGGGTATTTGGACAAACAGGGAAAAAGCAAAAGGAAAACAACTATATTTCCATTGAAAGTAGAAAAACTAGAAGCCTATTATTCCCAAGATTTAGGTCATATGTCAATTGCGTTCTTTAACTTTTGGTTAGTGTCGTCAGACCAAATCTGATCCGAGCAACCTTTTAAAATTCAAATTCAGCATACTAATACAAGTTAATAACTAACAAATCAAATTCAACATACCTAGGCACAGTTCAAGTAGATGGCTTTGTTGATCCGGGACTAGAGCCTGTTGACAGATAGACCCTCTGAGGGGAGACTAGTTCTATCCACTGAAAACATTAACAGTGATTATGTACGTAGTGACTGACCGCTGATTCATGGAAGAAAAATGAAAACGAAAAGAGCACCACACCTGCAGTCTTACTCTCGGAAGAACATGCTACTATATCTGCAAGCAAGAAAAATGAGTGGTCATTCTCATCTCAAATCCGAGAAGGTGGTAAATAGGGCGCCGCTATTCGCAGCCTTTTATTTTCTCCCATAGCCAGTTAAAAATTTTCAATTATAATCGACAGTTAGTTACCGAAATTGAAATATATTTTCAGCATCCAATTACCAAAATATAATATTTTTTTCAACAGCTATTTCCCGAAAATGTATGTTCGGCAGTTGTTTACCGAAAGTTGAACATATTTTCGACATGTAGTTACTGAAATATAATCTTGTTTTCAACAGCTATTTACCGAAAATGTTATTTATGATTTTCAACAACCATTTACCGAAATGTAGTGGGCTATGAGAGAAAATAAAGGGCGCCCTGATAAATATGCTGTATCATGCATTAAAAAAATACTGAGTTTTTATTTAATGTGTCAAACTAATTGAGTTCCCTATAAACTACAATAGAGTCTTGTATGCATATTGATCTATCATCTATGAACCAAAATCAAATAAAAATAACAGTGATTAGTGGCTATTGGCACTTACAGATCCATCACCAGCGATTGAGAAATTTTAGGGATCAATTCCCAAGTGCTATCTTTGACTATAGCCGGGTAGATTACAATTTTGTCCCCTTCGAAATCTTGCCATGAAGATTCCAAAAAATGCATCAATTAAAATAGATACGACCAAACATGGTGTTGTTCAATTTGTTCATTGTTAGAATATGTGTGAATGAATTCCACGCCGGATAAACAAAATAAAGGTTGGGTCTTAATATATAATATATATTGGACGGCTCACTACTTACAAGTTTTAAACTTTTATGTGGGTCTGAGTTCATTCAATTGATAATTGGGCCCAAATAATGTGGTGGATTGTCTGCGGTTATTCCTCAATAGATTGGGCTTATGCACTCAAGGGCATATCAATGCATTGTACAAATTCTCAACAAGTGGTATCGCAGCCGATGTTTTACGATCTATAGGCATACTCTCAGTAGAGTCGGCTCTAACTTTTGAGGGGCTTAAAAGAGAAAATTAAAAATAGGGTCTCTTTTTTTAGACTATAATAAGGGATAAAAAAGTAAGAGAGGCCCTTACAATTCAGAATTTTTTGGAGGCCTAAAGCAGCTGCAATACTTGCTTTAGCTCAGGGCCGACTCTAACTTTTAGCGCACCATGAATGGGTTTGTGCTAAAGCAAGTTGGCTCGATGATGGAGTACTGTGAAAGAGAGTAGTCGATCAAAATCAAGAGGGAGTTTGGATGTGAAGAGAGAGACCAAGGCCTAATGTACAACTCAGACATAAGGGAGAGATTTGTTAGAATATGTGTGAATGTTAAGTTTCACATAAGATAAATAAAATAAATGTTGGCTCTTAATATAATATAATATCAAATTTTATGACTCGCTAGTTACAAGCTTAAGCTTTTAAGTGAATTTGAGTTTACTCAATTGAGATGAGACCAAGTTATGGATGCCTCTGAATAGATGGAGGAGAGAGATCAAGGCCTAAAATGTACGACTCACACATGAGGGTGAGATTTGTATACATGAATGCCGAGTCACATAATTAGGATAAAGGTTGGGTCTTAATATAATATTGGATGAGTCACTACTTACAAGTTCAAACTTTTAAGTGGGTTTGAGTTTATTCAATTAATATTGGACTCAAATGATATAGACTCTCTACAGTTACTCCCCAGCAGATTGAGCCATGTCCACACAAGGGCAGATCAATGCATTGTACAAACTCCCAACATTCTCGATGTTACTGGGAGGACCAACGTGGCGCGCGTTGGTTGCCCCTCTTTGAAGAAAAGAAGTTCTACAAGATTATGTTATAAATTTCTTTTCTACTTTTCTTTCTATTTTTAATTATAACCCCAACTAATAATGGTTAATTTATTGTAACCATAAACTAACAAAACTAATCACAGTTACGGCCTACGGGAACCTTCCAATTGTGAGGTAGCTAGGTTTAGTTAAAGAGTAGGTCTAACTGATTTCTTAATTTTCTCAATCAGTGGTCATGTGTCACTTCTGAATGGGATATGCCTAAACACCAAGGTTTAAGCTGAATGCATAATCTCTACTACTTGTCGAGTCATGTATATATGGTTATTAAGGGGTGTTTCCGATAGTGAAAAATATATAGATTTTTATTTGTGGTTGAAAAATTGTTAGGTATTTTCAGTAGTAAATAAATTGTTGAAAAATGTCAAGTTGTTTCCGGTGGTGAATAAATTGTTGACAAAAACAGTTTTTGTTAATTTTTTTGTTAATGGAAACGAGATGGTAAAATGCTAAAACTTTTTTGTTAGTGGAAATGAAATGATAAAATATATTAAGTTTTTAGTGTTTTTTGTTAGTGAAAACGAGACCTAAGATTCAGGTTCTAGAGAGAGAGTCCCCTGGGGAGGGTCCTCCTCCTCCCCTTGTCCGCCTCCCCCTTCCCCTCTTTCCCCCTTCTTTGCTCCCTCTTTTTTCTCTTCTCTTCCTGTCTCCCAACCTCTTAGTCCCCCTCTCCCCTAACTGGTCTCTCTCTTCTCCGATTTCTCTTTTGTCTCTCCTCTTCCACCATGGTTGCGAGGTGGTTGAGACTCCCTCCTTAGGGAGATGAGATCTCTCACTCTCTCCATCATTTTTAGAATCAGAAGCCAGATCTAGGGTTCTAGATATGGGTCTTTGAAACCAGCTCAGCAACGACGGTGGCGGCATCAGTCAGCGGCTTCAGCCCTTTAGCTTGAGGTGGGAACGAGTTCAAGTTGGTGAGACGGGTCTATCTTTAGAGTTGCTCTACCCATACCTGGCCTCTCCACTTGGCCACTTCACCCACCCTCAAGAGTGTGATTGATGGGTCCGGGTCTAGGGTTTTGATTCCAGACGGCTTTTTTGTATTTTGTTTTGTTGGTTTTTATTTTTTTACTTTGGACCAGTCGTGTCCTTTTTATATTTATATATGATACTCCGTATATGATATGTTTCTTTCTTGTTCAAAAAAAAAAAAAAAGGTTATTAAGGCTCCGTTTATTTCAATATAAAATGTTTTACAATATAAAATATTTTTTCAGAAAACAAACTTTAAAACTTTTGTTTTCCAGTGTTCAGTTGGCACATGAAAAATGTTTTTAGAAATCGACAACATAGCATAGAGAGAGAAAGAGAGGGGGCTTAACGGTGGAATTCAATTCAGGAGAGAGAGTTAAACGTGGGTCAGACGAGCGAGGAAACTGAGCAGTAAGAATTGCAGTAGAAGTCATTTTCGTCCAATTAATGAAAAATATTTTACATGTAAATGTTTTTCTCATTTTTTAACAACCAAACACCGGAAAATAAATAAAATATTTTATTGGTAAACATTTTACGCCCAAACAAACAAAGCCTAACTTAATGTTTCAAAACACGGAAAAAAAATCCCATGATAGGAAAAGAGATACAGTAATTATCCCTTACCCAGGGCAGGCTTGTCTCTCTTAGTAGATTTGGAATTACCCATCCTCCCAAAGAGATTTGGTATAAGATATCTACAATGCTTTCACCTACGACCACAATCCACCTACACAAACAAGACAATGGAAAAACAATGACGACACAATTCAAGTTGGTTTGCTCACACACCACCACATCACAACATACCACTCCTCCGGGGGGCGTGCTGCGCACCTAGTGCATATATAGCACGGTGCTGTGTAGTCTCAACCGTCCAAAAGTATTATGGATGGTTCAGATTTTAACCGAACCATTGATTACAGAGACGGATGGTCTAGATGGTGCATAACACACTGCGTAGCACAGTTCCCGCTTCCACTTGCATCACACCCAATATTTGGACGCATAACCCGAGCATGCATCTATATAAATCCAAATAAAATTAACAACTCCCTACTACTAATAAATTTAACTTCATAATGATATCATTAGATGTTTGTAGTTATGGTACGGGATATTAATTGCATCAATTGTAACATAAGAAAATTACTGATAGCACGCGATAATAATTAAGTGTTAGTTCTCTCTCTCTCTCTCTCTCTCTCTCTCTCTCTCTCTCGGTTCAAGGGACACCAAAAAAAACACCTAAAAAAACACCCCAAATCTAAATCTCATAGTTCCCGATCAAATTTTTATGATCCGAACCATTCAATGTGTGCAGAATGTGATTTTAAGGATGTTCGCGAGTAATCAGCAAAAAAAAATGACCGGAAAAGACTTGATTTGAGCAGTTTTTATTTGAACTGTTCAATAAAAAACTGTTCGAATCAAGCCCTTCCCGGTCATTTTTTTTGCTGATTTCTCACGGGTACCCTTAAAATCACATTCTGATCATATTGAGCGGCTCGAATTATCAAAATTTGATCGGGAACTATGAGGTATTTTTTTGGGTATCCCTTGAACCGTCTCGTATACACACACACACACACACACACCTGTTCCCTTAAGGGATCCCGCGCGGGACTCCCATTTTCAGATCGAATTGGGACGTCCGAGCTGCTCAAAGTTATCAAAACGTGATTTTAAGAGTACCTGCGAGAAATCAGCAAAAAAAATGATCGGGAAGGGCTTGATCCGAGCAGTTTTTTATTGAACGGTTCCGTTTTGTTGATTTCTCGCGGGTACCCTTAAAATCACGTTCTGAACACATTGAGCGGCTCGGATCGTCGCAATTCGATTGGGAAAGGGGAGGTCCGCACGGTAGACTGGTAAGGGATCCCTCACTGGATCCGTGGACTATATATATATATATAGACACACACACACCCACCATCCGGTGAGAAGATAAAACTCCTGATCGAGTATGGTCCGACAGCTTGCTTAAATTAATTAGAGTAAAACCACATCACACAATTAAAAAGACAGTAGAGGCCCTAACCTGCGGTCACAGTACTCCGGGCAGATAGTGCTTTTTCCTGTGACTTTTCTGCAAACATAATACAAGCAAGAGAAACAGAAATTTCAAATCTCGATCACTTCAATTTAATTTGAAGAAATGATTTTTGAAAAAGGTTGATAACCATAAGCTAATATCACAGGGTCTGTAGCATGTTTGATGTTGTAATCACATGTTTATGACTAGCGACTTGAGCTCACTAAACTCTGAAGTACTTCACAAAGAAATAGAAAGAAGGTTCAATGCGTGCGCGTGCACAAACGTATGTAACAAAGAGTGAGTTGCTAAGCATCAAATACGTCATCAGAGGATATAACCTTTGGCAGATGTTGTATATATTTGACATGCAGCGTTAATGAGTGCCACTACTATAATCGCATCAAGCATGTTGATGGACTTGAGAATTAAGTAGTTCCCGCAGTCAACCTGATCAATCTGGAATGTATTCCACACCTGCAAAAAAGGTTGCAAATTGAAGAAACAAAGTCGAAGTATTCTAAGCCTTGAGAGTGGCTGCTATTTTACAACATTTTCTATCTCTTGGTTAGGATTACGAACTTAGAATTGACTCCAAGAATCTTTACTAGCCTCATTAGAGCAAATATATATACATTAGAGTTCAAATATCTACCAATTGGAATTAGCTCAGTTGGTCAGAACTCTTGCATCTCTTAGAGATTAAGAGATAAGAGATCAGGAGTTCGAGTCTTTCCACCTACGTGTGGGTGTCTTTCCTTAGAGGGCTTTTCCTTTTTTTGTTTCTATCCTATAAGGCCATCTACTGTGGTATAATCAAAAGCTAATTGTTTTTAAAGTTAACAATGTTGGGGCAAAAGATAATTCACAATGGTATAATCAAACTTAGCAACATCCTTAGAATTAATCAAATTTTGGGCTTTAGATAGCCAAAACTAGCAACCTTTTTTAATAATCAAAATTTGTGAACTCACACCACATAAGTTAACTAGTTCCAAAATTTATATACGCGCATATTTCAATTGGTATTTTTTTCTTCTCTTCTTTCCCTACTCTATATCTTCTTCACTTCACCCACAAACTATTTCTCTTTTTTTCCCTAAAAAACTGAAGTTATCTCTCGATTATCTACAATTCAACCCATCATCGCCGGATTAAGGTATTTTCCTCTTCTTTTCGGTTTCAATTTTTTCCCCTAAAAAAAAATTCATAATATGAGGGAAGAAGGTCACTGATTTTTTCCCAAAATTAAGAGAGGAAATCGATATATTTTTGCCAAAAAAAAAACGTAAATGGAGGGAAGTGAATGACAGAAAACAGAGAGAGAGAGAGAGAGAGAGAGAGAGAGAGAGAGAGAGTGAAATTGTAGTGGATTCTTATTTTGGTTATGGAGTAGAAGTGACCATTGTGAAGCTCAACATTGTTAAGCTTAACAACCTCTTAAGTGAGTGGCCTAATGAGCTGATGTGTCAACTTTTGGTTATTATTTTTTATTATACTACTGTGGATGGCCTAATGAGCTTATTTTTTGTATTGATTGAGTTGTTGGATTTGATTATCTCGTGAACTCTCACAATTGATGTAGTGTTCCGGATTTATATTTTGTATTTCATAATACAAATAAGGGGTGTGTATTGTAATCTTTCTCTCATATTTAATGTAAAAATAATTTCTTTCTATCGATTGACAAAAAAAAGAGAGAGTCCAAATATCTCTTAATTTTGCAAAATATTAAGAACAATATCCAACTATACCGCTCTCACATCCATGTTTGGGGCGTCGAAAAGGCTCAAGCTAGGAATCAGTCAAAAGGCAGAGTCAGTCGAAAGGAAGGAGGAATTTCAAAGGAAAGGTGCATTGTCACCGCCCCTGGGTACCTTTGTAGTCAATTTCCTTTTTTGTTGATTTGTGAGAAAAGAAAGAGAATTAACTCAGTATCCGGCCTAATGAACCAACTAATTTGTGACAAACCCAACAACGCCGCCCCCCAACAACGCCGCCCCCCGCACACACAAAAAAAAAAAAAACCCACCCACATTTATGTAGCATTTTGGTTCAGAATTTAACATATTTTACGTGATAGTTTGACATGTGAAATTTGACATTCTCAAGATGCTCACTCCAATCAACATTATGTCAAATTTATTATTTTAAGAAGTTTTGGAGAGTAAAGTAGTGAAAGATAAATTTTGACATTAATGTCAAATTTGACACAAGTGAGGGGGTGTCAAATGCCACGTAAGCATTTGATATTTCGGTTGGAATTCCTTCACATGCCAATTATTTCACTTGGCATGCCATGTTAAATTTTACATCATTAGTTAGAGATACTCTAATTTGGCATAGCAAAACAGATGGCTGATCTATTGATTTTTACATCATTGGTTAGAGATACTCTTATTTGGCATTGTTCTTAATATCTTAACAATAATGAACGGTCTGAATCATCTTTGTGATATCCGAAATATGCTCACCAAAAATTTAAAAAAACAGTAATCTATTTTGCTATGCCAAACGGTAGCAACCAAAGGAGGGGACCCTAAACCCATGAAATGGCGCCGTTTTATAATCGAAAAAGGGTGTCGTCTCAAAGGGACGGTAGAGTCGCCCAATCCATGAATATAGTATAGTTTATTAAGGGAGTTGATTTTGTCACTTCTCTTTTTGTTAATGATACTCTCCTTCTCGCACAAAACAAATCATATCATTTAATAAAGATACAAAAAGAAGTGGCATTAACAAAAAAGAAAATGACAAAATCAATCCCCTTTAATAACTTAATAGCCTTTATTCAAGTCAAATACTCCGGAAAAACCGTAGGCAAGATCTACAGAGGCCGGCAAGTATGGGGAGTGTGGATCGAACACCATGGGAAAAATATATTTGTTGGGTAAAAAATAGAATTTGCTCGAATCATAGCCTACAATTTATTTTAGGATGATACTATGGTGTCTCCGGTCATTTTGAGGACACCGTAATTTTTGACATAACTGACCATTACAAGCATAACAAAAACCAGTGACATGTATAACAAAGGCCTTACAAAGGCATAATCCCCAAAATTTCCAGAATTTTTGGAGATTTTGGGGGCTATGCCTTTGTAAGGTTTTGGTTATACACATCACTGGTCTTGGTTATGCTTGTAATGATCAGTTATGCAAAAAATTACGGTATCCCCAAACGGCGGGTGAACACCGTAGCATTTCCCTTTATTTTATTAGTTTAGTTGACCCCATAAAAATATTACGGGTGAACCCATTGCCGAAACAGTATTTTTTTAACCACCCACAATTACACAAACTCTTATACATCAAACATGGGGCTCACACACCTAGTGTGTGAGTAGTGTGTGTGGGTCCCATGTTTGATGTGGGAAAATTTGTGTGATTGTGTGTGTAAATGTATGTGGTAGTGGCATAATTGTTACCGAAATATGGAGAACTGGACAATTAAATCCGAACGGAGGGAGTATGTGTGTGTGTGTATACATACATACATACATACATATTTTTGGGGGTTCTGAAATAATGACCGGGCAACCCCTCTAGCAACCCAAGTTTTGAATGTTTGGTTTCTGTGAGATTCGAACATGCAACCTTATGGAAGATAACAAGTTATTGTTTTTCTCATTTTCACTTGACTAAACCCCTTAGGCTCAATTTGCATGACAGGAATCTTGAGGATGAATGAGAATGTGATACCATACTTTCATGATTCCGACGTTTGGAAGGAACAAAGAAAGGAATGTGATGCCACACTCTCAGGATTCCCATGTTTGAAAGAGACAAGAATATAATTGTGATTCTTGATGACACATCTGACCATGAATCACATTACCAAATTGAGTGGGAATCTAATCTCTCCCTTACCTCATGAGAATCTTAAATTCTTGGCTCAATCAATAATAAAAAGAAAATATTGATTTTGATAAATTTTCTAAGGAAATTGATTTTCGCGCTCCACTTTTTACTGATGGCGCTCCAATTTTAACGTAAAGTTATTAGCAATTTCATGAACAAAGTGGAGCACCATTAGTAAAAAAATGGAGCGCGAATATCAATTTCCATTTCCAAAATATTTGATTCCTGCATAAGATTATTGAATTAATCCAAATGCTGGAGTAAAATTACTCCAGGTATTGTATTCCTATGAATTTCATTTCTAGTAATCATCCAACTCAATCATATTCCTAGAAATTTGATTCCTAATAATCACGTTCCTATTCCTACTGAAGATTCCAATCATCCAAACTGAGCCTTAGGCTTAAGATTGCAAATTTTTAGATATTGGGTCCTACATAAGTTTCATTCTTCAACCTTTAAGATATTATTCAGCAAGTAATGCTCTCTTAATTTTAGGAATTAGTTAGAAAATAATAATGCTTGGTCATATTGATTACTACAGATCATCAGATCATATAACAATCTCTTATCTTAACATTAAATATTGGTGAATGCAATTGGATAAGTGTTGGTGTTTTATGAATGAAAAATTACATTGAATTTACAATTTTTCGACCAGTACATAGCTAAAGGGTAGTTTTGAAAATCCATAAATTTTGAAGACTAATGATGGTATTGCCTTAAATGGTTCGAAAATTGTAACCCCTTTCTGAAATTTGAATATAGGGAGGAAGGAAAAAAAAACGAAAATTAATTCTTTCTCATTGACAAGTTAATATGGACAAATAATATGAAATTCATACAAAAAACATGGACCAATTAATTAAAATTTTGGGAGGGAAGGAGTAATAAATGTTATTGTCATGTGTCTGCTTTATTGTGGTAATTGATCTTTGAAACATACGAATGACCCCATCGTGCGAAATTCTTAGAGTCGCCACAAAGTATGTGGTGCAAGAAATATATTCTCAGAAAAAGTAAAATAAAAGAAGTGAAATTCATTTCTTCTGTATCGTGCGAAATTCTTAGAGTCGCCACTAAGTATGTGGTGCAGGAAATATATTCTCAGAAAAAGTAAAATAAAAGAAGTGAAATTCATTTCTTCTGTGTTCCTTTTTTTTTTTTTCGGATGACAAAATAGAATTTATTTATCTTTGAATGCAAAGATTAAAAGAATTAACGAGTAAGAGGCATCACAATAATAAGGAAGCATCTCAACAACGTTGACACCCAATCTGTCGACACTCATATGCCACTCCTCTGTGTTCTTTGGATATACTACAATTTTGCTGGAAAACTGAAATTCTATGCATACAGCTAAAAGAGGTTGCTACCTTACTCTTGCGATGCTGCAGAAAGCGACCACGCAGACCTCTGATAGACGATCACAATCCCCCTACACACAGGAAACAAAAGCTAATTAAATACCCACAAAGACAGCAGCACGTAGTTAGGAGTATAGGACCATATGTATAAATCAGAGGAAACGAGATTAAGCTTCATCGTTCGATCGGCAAGGATCGATGCAGCTGATCATAAGAACAAAGCCAACGAAGGTATTGACAAAATACATATTCAAACCAAGTTTTAGTGACAAGAAACCAGAAAATCTGGTGTATTAATTGCTTTCTAGCTCGTTTGGTAAAAGATCAATCAACAATTACAAACTGATATGAATCCTTCTAAAAGGGGAGAATACATGCAGGATTAATTATTACCAGTTGGAACGAAGTTGAAGACTAATTGTGCGGTCTCTGCATGAAAGAGCGACAACATATTTATAGCCTCAATGGCAATTGTAGGGTACCCCATGTCCACGCACAGGCGAAATGGTCAGCTAGCGCGTCAAAAACTTAGGGGGCATTCAGGAGGAACGTTAAAAACTACTACAATATTGTCACTAGGAGCAACTTGATAATAAGTGAGCGCGGTTTCCAAGCCATTGATTTGAGGTCAACTTACTCTACACATTTTTTAATCGACAACAGTAATATTTTATTAATAGAGAAAGAGAATTCCAATCAAAGGTTAGAAAATACACCCAATTGGTAACAATGCCTTAAATCACTTGAGGGCCTAAAATACCCAGTTTATACATCAAAGCCCAGCCCTACAAAAACCAAAATCTAACCCTAATCTTCTGAGAAAATCAAAACACCGCCACCCAAAGGGCCACCAAACGTCGCCTTTAGACAGACAAACCACCACTGCCACCGCAAGCAACCACCACCGGAGAGACAAACCCAAAGACCAAACACCCAAAAATTGCTGCAGAAGCTCGACCAAAGCCGTTAGGCAAAAACCAAGTCACCCAACAGTGAAACCCAGCGGGAGGCCAGGCCGGCCAAGTCTCCCACACCAGCAGAATATCCCCGCCGTTAGGCAAAGAGATGTCGGTTAAACCAGGGGATAACTGACGGGGATACTACGCCGATAAAGAAAACTCAGTCGAGAAGGGGTGGGGCGACGGCAGAACCGGCTGAGAGATGATAAAACACTACCAAACTAAAGAAGGAGGTCTGGAAAAAGAGGAGGAGAGGGTGAGAGACAGAGGAACCGAGAGACCTTACCGAAAACGCCAATGCCGTCGCTGTCTGATACCCCAAAAGCGATTGCCGAGAAACCGCCACTTCGGCCACCATAAACAACCAGGAGAAACGCGATCATGCATTTAAAACTCAAAATTACCAACTAAACAAATGTCTAAACTTTCTTAAACAACATAATTCAATTAAAAGCTAGAAACAAACTTCACATGATATACCTTTCTGAATCCCACTCCTAGCGCTTGAGCAGTTCGTAGGCTTCATCAACACATCTTGAGACACCGGTTGAGATTCTAGACTCAATCAAAACTACATTACCACCCAAACCCAATTACCAAAAACACAAAAATGATTTGACTTAACCCGGAAAATGCCAATTACATTAACAAATCCTTTTATGAAGACAATAATACCATCAATAACTTCCGAAACAGTTCATATAAGTTTTGTACATTTATTTTCCCATCACATATATGTAAACCTCGTTTTCTAAAGCCCAACCACCATTCTAACGAAAAATGGAAAAAGATGCAAAAAAGCGAGCAAATTCATAAGGTACTTAATAATACGTTCCATATTTCACATTAGAAAAAAACCTAAATTTTTTTATTGAAAGATCTGGGTAGTGTTTTTTGTTTGGTGGCAAATTCAGTGAAAGTGCATTTCTACATAACCTCTCTCCCCCTCTCTCTCTCTCTCTCTCTACATTTTTCACCGCCTAGGGGTTTTCCGCCTGGGGGGAGGCGCCTCCTCTTCCCGGGCCTCCTCGTCCCTCTCCTTCCTCCATTTCCTCGTCCACCCCTGTCCTTGCGTCTCCTCCCGTTTACGCCCTCCACCACCTCCGTCCAGCCGCTAGGATCCATGTCTAGGGGATTCTGGTTTTGTGCTTAACGGCTAGGTGCGGTAGTGGGTGATGGTGGCGAGACGCGAGGCCTATTGCCGCGGGGAACCACTTTTGGGGGTCTTCGGTTTTGTGCCTAACAGCTAGGTGTTTGTCCTCGTGTGTGCCGACGGTCCGGGATCCAGTAGATCTGCATTTTTTGGCGGGGTTTTGCTGGGTTGGTCTGGATCTGTTTGGTGATGGAGGTGGCGTGCGGTTAGTGGTGTGCAGTGGTTTTGTTTTGTGCTTTTTTCCTTGTGTTTTTTTTGTAGGTGGTGGTTGGGAGTTTGTCTGGAGTTCAGTGGCGGTGGTGGCTTCTAAGGGTGGCTCTCGATGGCTCTGTCGTTGCAGTTCCGGTCATCTTCCTGCCTCGGGCTTGGTTTGGTCCATTCGGGGTTGGGCTTGGCCCGTGTTTGGCTAATCTCCACAAGTTTTTTGCTGTCTTTGGTATGGAGCTCCGCCATCCCAAGGCGTCTAGTGTCTGGATATGTGCTCCATATTTGTCAATCAATGTTTTTTTCGGTGTGGAACGGGTAGTGGCTCCTGCAGAGGCATGACTCCTCCTGCTTATGTAATGGCTCTATATTGGGGTATTCAATTACGCTCTGCAGTTCGACGGAGTCGTCTCAGATTTGGACTGACGGTTATTTTTTGTACCTCTGTTTTAGTTGGTCATCAGTTGCCGTTGTATGATTTGCTCTGTAATTGAATTATCCCGTATGACGGATATTAATGGATTGGTTTGATCTTTCAACTGAAAAAAAGAAGAAGTTATGGAGTTTAGAGAAAAATAAGGAGCTGAGAGCGGGAATGATGGAGATGCATAGGCATGGCTAGTGGGTTAGTCCTACACGTATTGGGTTGAGTAGAAACATAGGAGGAATTTAGAATCATATCGATCGATATTCTTCTTCCCTCGCGCGAGTTGATATATAACCGGAAAACAAAAAATCTGTACTTATAAAATGATTATATATTCAACCCATATAATATGGAGTTACAACAACACGGTGAATTTGCAAAAATACGCGGTAATAACCTGAGGGTGTATAATTAGTGATGTAATTTCCCTGCCATTGAAGTCAACTTACCTAAATTTGTTTTTTTCTTTTTTTAAACTGCTGAAGTGGGGCCCACCCTACCATCATGTTTTGTATAGAGTAATGATACACCCACCGTCACTCATCCACTGCACGCACGCCGGGCTCACTTCGGCCGCCGATCTGAACTGTCCAAAAATTTTATAAAAAAAACCGAGTGGACTTGCGCTAGAATCAACGGTATTTGACGTGTGTAAGTGCTCGAACCAATCTTTCATTTTTTAACGGCTCGGATCATCTGATTTTTGGAAGTTCGGATCGAGCACCTACACACGTCGGATGCCGATGATTCTCGCGTAGGCTCACTCATTTGTTTTTTAAAATTTTTGGATGGTTCGGATCAGCCTTCCAGTAGCCGGAGTGGGCCCAACATGCGTGCAGTCAGTGAGTTGCGATGGGTGTATCATTACTGTTTTGCATAGTGGTTGGTATCCTGTTTCCTAGGCTTATTGACTTATTGTATGCAACCTCTTTCTTCTTACAGGTCACATCACTACATCAGCATTACATGGGAGAATGACGCGAGAAAATCGTGATCAGTAGTAATTTACCGGGTCAATGGGTTTGGATCAATTGGAAGAAGAAGAAAGAAGAAGAATTCAAGCCTCTCAGAGCTTCCCAGAAACTATATATATGTTGGGTGTGAAGACTAATTCAAAAATAAACAACTACTAGTAGCACTAAATAGTAGTATTGCCTAAGGTTGACCATGGTTGCATATAAATACTCTCTGTATACTCTGTCTCTTTAACATAGGCTTCCAACTGGTAATAAATATGAGGAAAACTTATTTATGGAGCACCGCAAATAGGCGCGCAATAAAGGTCATCCAAAAGTGTTTTGAATAATTCAGATTAAAGTTCTTACCAGTTAAAGATTAAAAATATATCTCAACTGTTAATTGCCGAAATAAATGACTGAAATCGCTCAACTCCGTAAAAAACCGCTTTGCAACGGTTCCGTAAATAAGTTTCTCTCAATAAATATTCTTTTCCTCAAATGCCTATTTGAGAAAGATACAAAGATCACCTTTTACCCATTATTCATCTTTAGGCAACCAATAATGTTGTACGTATATTCTAATACATATACATGCAGATATGTAAGATTGTTCTAGTGGTTTGGGCAGATATCCAAGCTTTGAGAGTACTCCTCAAGGTTTGTGGTCCGTTTCTCCACTGGGTGAATACCCTACAGTGAGTGGGGTCAGTGACTGGTGTGGTTGCGCTAGCTCTCCGAAGGTTTGGATTGCGCAGTCGGGTCCAAATAGTGGCTTGGTTGTAGAGTCAGTTCCTCCGTTACAAAAAGGATTGCGAGTTGGGTCCATATAGTGGCTTGGTTGTAGGGACAGTTCCTCCGTTACAAAAAAAAAAAAAAAAAAAACCAAAAAACAAAATTAGAGCTTTTTTTCTCTTACTAGGTACATCGCGACGTGCAAGGCACGTCCGTCCTGCCCGTTGCGTCATGCCTGTTGAATTGAACGGTGTTGAGTATTTTTGAAAGCTAGGCTGCATAAGTTTGATGTAAAGTTTCATATACATAAGTGCGCCGTATTTATGATTACAAAAGGCCCAATTAACAAAAGAAGGCTGCATAAGTTTGTTTGATATATACAAGTACAGATCTGCGGGTTTGTTCTTTCTCATGCCAAAATTACAAGTAAATCAATCCATAATAGTATGAGCTTACTTATTTCCAGTTATTTACGACACATGTATGGAAGTAAAAAACAATACACGATTCGAAAAAAATCGTCTGCATCAAGCTATAAATTGGACTGGAAGTTGTGCATAGCAAAAGGCTTGCTATGACACATAGAACATACAAGTTGTATAAGCACCCAAAACCAAGCTTGCAAGATAGGATATTCAAAAAATATAAACAACTATCTTGTATAAAAACAAGTAAACTCAATACCTCATCCTCTGCATGCCACAGTTCAAAATTCCGCGTAGCTCCTGCCTTGAAAACATAGTCTGCATTTTGCGGGTCTGTCGTCATTGTTAACTCTACAGAGCACTTCATGCATTTGAAATAAAACCTGAAAATTTGGATTCCCAAATATGTTTGCAAACAATTTCAGCATTCTAGTTAGCTAGTCAACCAGTAGTGACACATTCATGCATGTCTCATCTAAGCATAGAAGGGCACATAATAATGGAGATGCTCATGGGAATCATATCATCCTGACTTTCATCCATTGGTTCTTGAGCATTTGAACTGATAAACCATATTTAGCAATAGAAAAATCAAAATCTTTGAATACCGAGAGATCATGGATATTTTTTTGGACAAAACCAAAGAGTAGCAGTGATTTCAAGAATAGAGAGAGACGTAATGAATCATAAAGGAGGTTCACTGAATGAACTATGTTCTATAATTACTTCCCGAAAAACAAAATATGTCCAAGTTCTGTCCTAAGTTGGGGAAGACCAACTGCACCAAGGACATGATACATTTGTGCTGGCATGCCAATTGATCCCTAGTTTGTATATTAAGGCTCAACAACAGATTTAATTTCTATTGCAAAAAAAAACTAAGCAGATAATGCATAGGGACACAACTTCTCACACAACGGCCAGTGGGAATGATATCTCAATGATATTTCAATCAGATAAAGCCCAGCCGTGGGACTCACTCTCAAGTCTCTTCTTCTCCCAGTTAACATCAAACAGTCCCAGTCCGAAATTACCGGTGGAAAATCGCAAATAGCAGTCCACCAAATAAACTCAGTAGCAACATAACTGTTAAAACTTGAAGCACCCCAAAAATTAACCTTAGCTGTATGATAAATACAAATTACTACTACTTGAATATTCAAGAGGAGAAAAAGTCCACTCCACAACCCTAGATATGGCATCACCCATGCATAACCAGAGAAGCACTCCGGGAAAGAATAAAAGACCTACAAACTATATGAATCCATCCAATACCGAAATTCAGACGTCCAGTACTTCATTAGGAAAACCCCCTCTCAAGCAACTAAACTAAAATTAATGAATTAAACAAATCAAAATACTTACATTCGGATTGTGTAGAACCGTTCTTGCAAGGACCTGTGGATATCAAAACTCTACCAGAATTATTAGACTAATAAGAAACAGAGATGTGAATCGAAAATGCAAGAAAATAAGGGGTATATTAGAGATCTATCAAACATAAAGAAAAATAAGAGGGATATTGGAGATCTATCAAACGGATATAGGAAAATAAATCAGATGATGAAGACCTAATTGCATGAGGCATTCAGATTCCCAATCGTTTTGCGTGACGACATCCTGCACTTTACGCCATGGGTTGAAAGCGGCCATGGCAGTGGGTTAGTCTTCTTCTCCGGCTAGGAGGCCGTCCGTGGCGCTTGGCAATGAATGGTTTTGGTGAGTTGTACTGGTGAGATTTTCAGTAGTCGTCTGATGATGTTGAGAGAGAAAGAAGGGGTTGAGAGAGAGAGCGCACGGGGAAAGGGTGTTGAAGAAGATGGCGGTGGTGTGTTTTTCGGGGATGTAGAAGGAGGAGTGGGGGGAATACTTGGACGCATGGGAGCCACGTGTACTCCCACAGAGAAAATCACAAAAAGCAAAGGCCACATTTTCAATTGCCCTCCAAGACACTTGTAATTACCAAAATAGAAGCAAGTGAATAGACGTAATTACCCTTCGCCTCTTACCTTGTTGCAGCCCAATCGAGGGGCAAAATTATCCAAATCGAACCAAAATGCCAAGCGAAAATCACCCAAAACACATTCTTCTTTAGTAGGGGTAGGAACTTGATCTTTGCCTAAGCTTTTCAAGATTCCAAAATTAGAGCTTTTTTTTTTTTCAAAACATTTTTCACCAAGCATTTGTTAATTCGAAATTATAGTGTCAAAATACTGAACATTCCTGAGTTCCTCAAACCAATTTGGGATTCGCACTTTACAATGTACTGATCAAATAGAGGGGGTGTGGTTGGTTAATTCTTCACTAAGAATTTATGGTCGGAACCCCTTTATTACACTAATTTGTGTATCTTTGTGAAATTCTTTTAAAACATATATCCATCCTTCATGAATGAGCAAACGATGCAAGTTGCCTAGAGTGGTAGCCCAATAGCAGGGATCTTTGTACTATCATGTATTTGATTGGGGTTCAAACCTCAATAGTTACCGCTAACACTACTGACTTTAGCTTGAGGAGAAAAAAAGGCGCTTTCTTGTTACGATGCTATGAACCTTGTATAAGAACAATACTAATATTCTTGTCCCTTGTCAAATTTTCTACAGGGTGAAAGGATTTGCATATTCTGAGGAAGTACTCAAACTAACCAAGTGTAGTGTATAATAACATGTAGGATATTGAGACTGGAAGAGGAATGTGAATGGTAATCCCTAACTAAGCCCAAAACATGGAAATGGGAAACAGTCTATTTGCAACCTGCATTCTATTCTTGTGTCTATTCCATTCTAAAGAATTGTAATGTGAGTTTCTTTGGCATTGATCTTTATTTAGTGGCATCATTTTGACATGGAGAGACACGCTGTCTGCTCTCTTCTATAATTCCTTTCCCAATGTTAATTTTACCATATTTGCACTTTACTGAAGTCTGGAACACTACACTGTTCTTGGTTTGTGGAGCACACCAAATGCAGTGTTGCTTTTATGAGTAAGAGATCATTGTATACTAAGGGACAGACGAGGCGTCCAAAACTTTTTAACTGTTAAAGCATCCAACTCAAAATCAATTGGTTATGAGGGTGTGGTGGGCCAAATCCAGTTTGGCCATGGGTTGGCCCGCAAGTTGATACGGCGGGGCTAGGACACGAGCTTGACGGGTTGGACTCGTGTACGCAGTTTGGGCCTAGGCCCTATGCGAGTACTGGGTTGAGCCGAGAAGAGGTGGACCGGATCGAAGGGTTCGGCCCATCGGTGTTAGAGGCCCACTTCGCAAGCCCAATGACCGAACCTTCGGGTCGGGCGAATGGGCCGGTTGGGCTTAAAGGGTCGGTTCGACCAGGGCGAGGGCTGCGTAGAGGTCCCTTCAGTCGGTTCTAGAAGCTTCTAGAACATTCCAGAGTTAGGGCTAGTTTGGGCATGTGCCATGCACACCTAGCTTGGAGAGCAAGTATATTTGTCTATAAATAGGAGAGGATAAACTCTAAGAAAGGTACACAATCTCAGACTCTACTACAGTACTCTCTCTTTCTCCTGTATACTTACTTGCTCGTCGGAGGGGCGAGAGGCGGCCAACCGCCTCACGCTTTGGTGCAGGTACGCAGCGGAGCAGAGGAGGAAGGATCCGAAGGAGTCCAGCGAAAACCACCACCCCACAAGAGGAGAGTTTGACCAGGTTCATATACTAGTTTTGAAGGTTATAATTAACCAATGCAAGACAAGCTCTAACAGTAAGCGCATATGATGAAAGAAGAATCTTGGCTTAAAGAGATATTGTCAAAAACCTAGCCTCAATCAACAATCGCATTCCAGTTTCTGTTTTTCCAGAAGTCTGGTACTGCATGCTTTGTTTGTGTTACCTTTTCATTATCACAAAATAGGTAGTTCAATTCTGTTAAATAGTCTTAGAATTCCAGCAGCACCTAAAGTATACATGAAATACTAGATTAACAGCAAACAAAGTGCAAATTAAATATTATCGCAAGATTCGAAACTATACAACGGTTAGAATATGCTTTAAAGCGAGGCTTTGCAAATAAGTACATTACAGAAAAGCTTTAAGCGGAAAATCTGATATTCCTCCTGATAAGCCAAGTATGCATCATACGTTGGCATGGTTCAATAAATGATCCAAAATCAAATTTTGAGACAAATAGCAGTAAATTCCAAGGCAATATGGTATATAGAGTGAAAATAACCCTTGCACAATGAGCAAACAAGAACTCAGTAGTTCCCTCTTGGTACTTCAATATCGAAACGATAAATCAAGTAGCATAGATTGTTTCTCAACCATTTGAGTACTTAACATGGTTCTAAGGCCCTAGCATTACAATCTACCACACGGTAAAGGTTGAAAATACCACTTACAATGAAAATCAAACCATCTCTCGCAATATAGCCATTTTTCTTTCATAGTTTGTTACCAGTTAATTCATAACAAAATATATTCCAGCATGCAGACTTCTGCTGTAGGACCACAGGATAGAGGCCTCTTAAAAGTCTGCAACCAGCATCTTGGAGATGGATAGTCTCATATTTGCTTGGTAGAGCATTTGAACCAAACTAGGAACCATTCCTTCTTACCAAAGAAACTGAATTAGAGTCCAATCTGGAAGCATGGACAAGTTTGTTAAAAGCAGAGTTCTACAAGGGATTGCTGGGAGGGACTCATGGATCAAATGTTATACTCAGATCAAGAATCGAAATATTGTAGTTGCTGTTTAAAATCGGTGAAATTATCCCATACAATGAGGCCTGTTTGGAAATGATTTAACATTAGTGAAGAGAAGATTAGTTTGATGCAATGCATCCTTGACGCTACCATAAATTCTTGCCTTGACTGCAATGTTAAATTGTAACTACATTGATCTCGGAGAGAAATCAAATTTTCAAATCCCCCTCCAAAGAACTTGATAGACATAATAAACTGACTTTAATTATCTTTGGATTCAGAAAAACAGAAATTTCAAATCTCACTTCAATTTAATTGGAAGAAATCATTTTTTAAAAAGGTTGATAACCATGAGCACAGGTCTGTAGCATGTTGTAATCACATCTCTGAACTTCACAAACAAATAGAAAAAAAGTTCAATGCACACACACGTAACAAGAATGAGTAGCTAAGCATCAAATATGTCATCAGAGGAACCTTTGATAGTTGCTGTATATATCAGAGATGCAGCGGTAATGATTGACACTATTATAGTCGGTTCAACCATGTTGATGGACTTGAGAAGTTCCCATAGTCAACCTCAATCGATCTGGAATGTATTCCACACCTGCAAGAAGGTTGCAAATTGAAGAAACAAAATCAATGTATGTCTCAAACAATTTATGAGATCTTTGATCAGGGAAGCATCATCTTTTTCACTTTGTCCTATCAGATGCATGTATTAGCTTTACAGTGTCTTTCAATCAGAGAAAGTAACTCATGAATGGAGCACCCCTGATTATAAATCCTACAAAAGAGAAAAACACCGAAGTAGTCCTCCTATCCCATGGACAAACAAACGGGTTTTGAAATGAGAATGGTCTCTCTTCATTTCGGTAAAAATGGGTCAAAAGACTCAAAACCAATTTTTTTATGAGGCAAAGATTCTGGAGGGCACTTTGAGTGTTAGCTCGAATTTGAATTTGAATATGAGTCGAGATTTGAGTAGGGAGTGGACTTGGCCCCTTAAATGAGTTCCAAGCCTTGACAACAGCCGCTATTTTGCGACATTTTCTATCTCTTGGTCAGAGTAACGAACTCAGAATTGTCTCCAAGAATCTTTAGCCTCATTAGAGCAAATATATAAATCGTTCCAAATATCTCTTAATTTTGCAAAATATTAAGAACACTATCCAACCATGCCCCTCTTACATCCATGTAGGGGTGTGTTCATTTTATTTTGATAACTCGGTATCCGGCCTAATGAACGAACTAAGCCATGACCCTGTTGGATTGCTGGCGTACTTGTGAACATGTATAGTTATCCTGGATTATTTCATTCTAGCTTGCAGGCTGTTGCTTACAGCTCTCTTGGATATGAAATTAGAATGGCTACGCTTCTTGGTAAGTGTTCTTTTCTTCTATTATCCTAACTAGATCCTAAGTCACTTACACCCCGCTATGGTCTACTGCTGGAGGCCGGTCTTGGAGGGGGACGGCGGCTCGGTTGCTATTGTTAGAGTTAAGGTTTTTTACTTTTACGTTATAGGCTTGGCCCAATAGGTGTTCTGAGCTTGGCCCTATAGGTGCAAGTTTGTCCCAATGCGTGTTTCCTTGGTTAGCATCTTGCTAATCTCGGTTTTGGATTTCGGATTCTCGGACACAGGATTGTTCTTGTTTAAGGATATGATCTTTTAGTCTTTGAATCTTTGTAACAATTTCAAAATTAATAAAAAAATTTCCTTTTAAAAAAAAAGTCACTTACCCGGTTACCCCCAAAACCACATGCATTTAGCATTTTGGTTCAGAATTTAACAGATTTAAAAGTTAAATTACAGACAAGGGACACTCGAACGGCCCAGAAGAAGAACAAAACACAGCGTTAAACCATAAAGTCTTTTCATCGAATGCTTGGAAGCCCGTTCGATGCATGTAAGTCCGTATGTATCAAATGGATCCAGATTCCAGACACGGTTGTGTCTGAATTTCTTTTCTGAACTTGTGCTCCTACTTCCTAGGCCTTTTGATTGGAGAAAGTTCAACTAATCGCAAATCCTTTTTGAAAAAGGGGGATTGAATACTTACCGGTTGGTAGCGGGAGAAAACAATAGCTTTATAACGGGTAAATTTCACTGACCTCCCCTGAGGTTTCTGACACAAACAGATACCTCCCTTAAGGTTTCTGAAATAACGCTGCCCTCCCCTGCTTTAACTGACATTGTACATATTCCCCCCTCCGTCCAAGTAACGTTAGAAAATTGACGGAAAGTTCCAAGACATGCTGATGTCATGGTGTCCTTACATAGAATATACCAACAATGTCCTCAACCCTTCAGCAGTGTTCATTCTTATAAGCAAAATACTTGCAACAGTGCCGTTAAAAAAAATTTACTTGCAACAGTAATTCATGTATTTTCTAACCACTTGGGTAGAGCACATCAAAAGTAACTCTTTTCTCTAATATTTGTAGTGTTTTTGCACGTCATAATGTTTGTCCGGTCCGCAAACGGAACGTAAAAATAATATACAATTTTTGCAAGAAAAGTTTACAAAATTCAACAACTTACTAGATATAGATGAGTTTTTTTAACTTATAAAAAAAAGTTTGATTTTTTCTTAAAAGAAATGCAATATTTTTGAGTCCTCGTTTTGCAGACTGGACAAATATTATGGGACTGATGGAGTAACATTAAAATTGAACCAAATTTAGTTAAAGTTCAATGTAAGATTTGGTGTACTATAATCCCTGTAGGGCGCTTCGCCTTACAGGATCCCCAGGTCTGTGATTGACATGTTCTAAAATTAAAAAAAAACTCCATACACTTATAAGAAGTAAAAAAATGCAATCAATTTAAAAAATAAAATCATGAAGTCCAGGATATTATGAGTTTCATTGTATCGGAAAATTATTTTGATAGAAAAAACACGTTGAAAGAACACTGAGGTTCATTTTGATAAAAAAAAAAAAACTTTAAAAAAAACACACATGAACCAAAATTAGAAAAAGTTAGAAAAGACGAAAAAAATTCACAATATCTGCCTATTTGGAATATTTTGTCATTAGTGAACCAATAATCCGAAAAAAAATTGCACAAAATTAACAAGGGCATTTTTTTCAATGGAGATATAAAAATAATTGAAAAAAGATTATTAAGCCAAACCATGCCTTAGTGAATGGGCTAGTTGTGGTGGAGATTAAGTGGCAAAAAAATCATTGTGGTATTAGGTGGGTGCCAGCATAAGAGCAACAAAAAGATTGAAAAAAATTAAATCACAACATATGGAGTGCCTTCATGCCTTTTTGTAAACAATGATAAAATAAATCCCCGAGCACAAACTATCTTTGCATTTTTTTTTGTTTAAAAATGAAATTGGGAAAAAATAAAGGAAACAAATTTATTATAATCATCAAAAGTAAAATCCTCAAATGCCCAAACAAACCAAGCAATGCAATATTTTTTGCTGCATAATTTTGGCTTTAATATAAACTTGATTCACTCTATTTTTTTTAAAATTCATTGATCATTTTGTTTGAGAAAAATAGAAAAACCAAAAACATTTGTAAAAAATAATGATAATAATAATAATAATAATAATAATAATAATACGCCTAATGCTTTTCAAGTGGATTCATTTCACAAAATGATAGATGAGATGTAATTCCAAGAATCAAGTTTGTGCAATCTATTTACTTTAAGGGTATTTTGGTACTTTTCTCGCAAATCTTAACGCCATCCATAACAAATTAACAGCAAGGGGGTCTGTTGACAATGTCAGTTAAAGCAGGGGAGGTATCTGTTTGTATCAGAAACCTCAGGGGAGGTCAGTGAAATTTTCCCCTTTATAACCCTTCTTGCATCAACAGATAATGTTCTGTATTGGGGGGCCTGCAAACCAAAAAGGCTGTTAAAGAAATACTATGTTCATAAAAAATGATTAAAAGTATCGCAATATTCAGTCAAACGAAAATAAAGAGAAAATGGTGATTAAAAAAAAATTATAAAGAGACAAAAATGAAAATAAAAGTCTATCAGTACCTCTAAGTCACATAATGCACTGTGCTTCCATTGCGCTTGGGCTCTTAATGCCCGCTCTCACAAATTTTTAATAGTTTAGGTTGTGTTTCAAATAAGCTTTTACGTCTCCTTTCCCGCACGTGCACGCGAATTGTGACTTAGATAAATAGTACTCCTTCCGTCCCTTTTTAAGTGTCCTGCTGCGTAACTCCAACTTATTAAAAAGACATCATCATTACTCCTTTTACATCAATTTTTTCCTTCACTTTCCCTACTTACCCATCATCATTACACTTTTACTCACTAACTTTTCAAAATAAAATCTACTTTTAGGGACAAAATAGACAATACACCAATTTTTACCCTCCTAATTTTACAAAATGGACACTTATTAAGGGACAACCAAAAATAAAATACTGAACATAAAAAAAAAGACGGAGGGAGTAGTACTAGTATGAATCTATGATGCATGGGATGGGATATGGAAGGTTGGAAACTTCTGCTACCACGCATGATAGGAGACGACAGGTTAGAATTCGTCCTTGATAATGACCAGAAAGAAAGAAGAAATTGTAAAGTCTTCTGTGGACATTGTAATTAGTCTTCTTCCAGAATTTCTCAGTAAGAGGCCGTGTCTTGCATTATACTTCGTACTGCGCGTATAGGAATGGGTCCTCTTTTTAGGGAGGGATCGGATCCGGTCAAGTTTCCTCAGTAAGAGGCCGTGTCTTGCATTATAATTCTCATATGTTTACTAAAATACAAAAAGGTGTGTCAATAATATTTTTTTTTTGACAAAAGACAAAAAAATATGTGAACGCAAAAATTGAGAGTGAAAATCCTTTTTTTTATTTTTTACTATCAGAATTACGATCCGATGAGATAAAGGAAAAAAAAAAGGCCACAAAGAAACGAAGTACTACTACAAAAGCTTGCTACTGTGTAGACTCGATGTTCAAAAAGTCCAGTGTACATGCACATGCAGTAGGTAATTATAGCAACGACGCACAGTGTACTATGGCGCTGTGCTATTGTACGAGACTGCGACGGATGTGTGAGCTGTGTCGCATGGAATACGCGGAGCATTTATCGATAATAACGAGGAAGAGATTTCACGCGCGCGTGCACAAATCTGACGCGTGAACCCAACTCACTCACAGCGTTATCCGCGCACTAGGGGTATTTTTGAGAACCGATCACAGATGTCCTTCCGCCTGTACCAAAATATTTGGTGTCTTTAGAGCATCTCCAGCCTTCACCCATATTTTTTCTTAAATTTGAGTCAAATTTTGGGTAGAAACTCATTTTGGGTAGACACATTTTCAACCATCAAATCCAAATTTTACACATCTCCTTCTTTCTCTCTCTCTCTCTAACTAGCCGTTGGAAAAATGGGTCAAGGCAAAAGTTGTCTCAGATTTGGGCAAAAAAATGGGTAAAAGCCAAAATGGGGAAGTGTTTGGGTCAAAGATTGGAGAGAGATTTTTGTGATTTTTGCCTCATTTTTAAATTTGAATCTTAAAATGGGTAAAGGCTGGAGATGCTCTTATCACTTTTGAAACCTTCTAGTATGGACCTTAGGCCAATTTGCCCTAGATCAAAATCAAAGGGGACTTTGGATATATATATATATATATATATATATATATATATATATATATATATATATATATATATATATATATATATAGAGAGAGAGAGAGAGAGAGAGAGAGAGAGAGAGAGAGAGAGGCCTAATGTACGATTCACACATGAGGAGAAGATTTGTTAATTAGAACACGCATGAATGTTAAGCCTCACATAGTATAAAGAAGATAAAGATTGGGTCTTAATAGAATATTCGATGGCTCATAGTAGTCAGTAGGTTTGAGTTCATTCAAATAATATTTAGATCCAAGCGTGTGGAATCTCTGCAATTACTCTCTAGTAGTTTGGGCCTTCTCCACGCAAAGGCGGATCAATGCACTGCACAAACTCGCAATATTCTTGATGTTACTGGGGAGAACCAACGTGGTGTGGTTGGTTACCCCTCTTCGAAGAACAGAATTTCTACGAGATTATGTTGTAGAACTAAATTTCTTTTCTTTCTTTTTACAATATATGTTTTAGCATAACCCCAACTAATAATAGTTTGTTTTTTGTAATCATAGTCTAATAAAACTAATAACGGTTAGGCGAACCTTCCAATTGTATGGTAGGTTTAGGTAAATAGTAGGTCTGATAATTAATTGATTTCTTAATTTTTGCAATCAATGGTCATGCATCACCTAAGTTTAAGCTGAATGTGTGTAATATTTAATCTTTGGTACTTGTCCAATCATGTAGACCCATAGGAGAGAGTTTGTAGAGGCCACCTTCATTCTTGCTGTGGAGGAGTGGTTTCTTGGTAATTTGATCCTTGACAAGAAAATAAGATGGATGAAACTCAAAGAAAGCATTATTATCTTTGCAAAATTGATGAACGGATAATAATGATTTAGTAAAAGAAGGAACATGAAGAACATTTGTAAGTTGAAAAGAAGAGTTAGAAGAACAGAGAATAGATGAACCAACATGAGAAATGGGTATACCAGTACCATTACCAACTTGGAGCTGTGAATTGCCACGATAATCGTTAAAGGTCGAGAGACTAGTAAGATTCGGAGTGACATGATGGGTGGCACCCGTATCCGGGAACCACTCAACGGTAGTGTAATGAGCACTAGGAGAATTCACACGCTGATTAAAGTGATCATAGCATTGAGTAGGAATGGCAACGGGGCGGGGCGGGTTTTTGCATACCCCGACCCCGATCAGGTTTTTTTGGGGTACCCCCGTTCCCGCCCCGATCGGGGAACGGGTTTACCTGCCCTGTAAAAATTAAAAAAATTAAAGTTCAAGTAAAAAAGTAAAAAAAAAAGCTAAATAAGAATAAAAATTACCTAGAAAATAAAACTTTTGAAATTATTTTTATGTCTTTTGGTATCACAGTTTTATAAACTTTTAATTGCAATCAATATTTTAGATACTTCATTCCATTTCTTTTATGTGTAGAATTTATTATAAATATTTGAAGAAAACTTTTTAAAAAATCCACTAAACACCAATAAATATCAATTTTATTTCTTTTTTAAATTTAATTAGGCTACTTGACAGTAAAGAGACATTATTTTTTGGATTAATGCTAAAAAAATGAAAGGACATGTATGTAAGTATATATACATATATAAATAAATACACACACACACACACACACACACACACACACATATATATATATATATATATATATATATATATATATATATAAATACGCCGGGTTGGGGTCGGGTAATTTCGGGGCAGGTATTCCAGGTCGGGGTAAGGGTGGGGCACTTTCGCCCAAAACCCTACCCGAACCCGGGTGGGTTTGGAAAAGTTTTACCCCGACCCGACACCTGAAAATGGGGTGAAAAACCTGCCCCGTTCTGGGCGGGGCAGGTAGAATTGCCATCCCTAGCATTGAGCGGCAGTGTGATTGGTGCGACCACAAATTTGGCAATAGATGCGAGTAGCGTTGGGTGGGAGAGAAAGAATCCCAGTGGCAGATGATGAACTAGTAGCATGTGGTGGGTGGCAATGCCCAGAGGAGTTATGGTAGCCTTGATCGCGACCGCGGTTGTGGAACCCATGACCATGACCAGTCTGAGTGAAATGCGCCTGAGGAGATTCAATGGGCGACGAGATCTGAAGAGAGGAGAAGGTGTCATTATGCAGAAACTCGTGACTAAACAACAAGCTATGAAGTTCAAAAAGGACACATGATCCGGTCGGGAAGCAAGTGTGGTGACCAAGTCCTTGAAATTTGAGTGAAGTCCTTTGAAACTATAAAGATTGAACTCAGCCCGAGAGAGAGGTTTTCTAGCAGCACTGAGTTCATCAGCCAATGTTTTGGCTCCACGAAGAAATGCAGTAATAGAGCAGTCTTTTTGCTGAATGGATTGAAGACAACAGGTGAGATGAACCACTCGGGTTTGCGAAGCAGAGGCAAGAGACTTTTCTAGAGTGTCCCAAATCTCATGAGAGGTTGTGGAACCGACAATAATGGGGAGAACTTCTTCAGAGAGAGATGAAATTAATTAAAAGACTCATGAGAAGTTGGTCTTGTTGAGTCCATGCTAATTGATTTGGACTAGAGGAATCACCAGTGGATGGAGGGCACAGGAAAGAGCCATCAACGTAGGCTCTAAGATTTTGGCCATGAAGATAAGGAACAATTTGAGTTTTTCAGTAGAGGTAATTTTTGGTAGTTAGTTTGAGGGAAATAAAATGACGGGCATTATTGAGAGTAATAGGTTGAGAAGAGAAATCTGAGAAGGACAATTGGGTGGAAGAAGAAGAGGTTGATTTGGGAGGGGAAGACATAGCTCTGACACCAACTTGAATTTGTATTTGGGAAATAAAATGTTCTCTCACACAATTTGTGCTTGAGAGTGTTGTATTTATATAAGAGAATCTGTTACAATGGATACACATGGAAGTACATTTGAATTTGAATATCTAACAATCATTATCTCAGCACTGAATAATTATCTCAACAATCATTATCTCAACACTTATAATTTATAATATTTTATGTGATTTTAAAAATATTACTCCCTCCGTCCCTTTTTAAATGTCTCACTTCGTAATTTTAACTTATTAAGAAAACATCATCATTATATCTTTCACATCAACTTTTACCTTCACTTTTCATATTTACCCTCTACGGATACATCATAATTACACTTTTACTTACTAATTTTTTAAAATGGAATCTACTTTTAGGAGCAAAATAGAAAATGTATCAACTTTTACTCACTAACTTTACAAAATGGACACTTATTAAGGGACAATTCAAAATGAAATACTGGACTTTAAAAAGGGAACGGAGGGAGTATATTATAGAACTAATCGAGATCTATTAAATAAGATTCATATTAGATATAAAATTTATTATCAATGTAAAGATATAACTAGTTTTTATTTGGTTAGAATAGTACAAGAGACTATTATATTGCAATAGAGGGAGTAATATTTTACGGGGTTCTATAAAATATCTACTCCAACAATCTTTGTATCCTTTTCAAAGATTAATAAAATCTTTTTGCTCAGGAAAAAAAAATCAGCTCTAACGGATATCGATAAATATGTTTTTTGAATTCGCAGCGGAAAAAATTAGTAGTTGAGCAGTTTCATTACTCTATTGATCAATACTTGTGGATGAGAATAATGTAATATTCAGCTCAACAATGCACCATTAGCAACATGTACACTTGCCGACTTGGAAAGGATTCAATGCACAAGTAGTAGAGAATACTTCCTCCGTCCCGGTTTGTTTGTCCCCTTTTTTGACTTTTTGAAAACGTTTGACCTCTTAAAGAATTGGCTATAATTTTCAATTCGTAATGTTTTTAATATGCAATATGGATCTTGTTTGATAGATCTCAATTAGTTTTATTATACAAAATCTTCAAAATCATAAAAAATATTATAAAATGTAAGATATAAGTATATTTTTGAAAGACACGTATTTCGACAATTGAACAAACAAATTGAGACGGAGGGAGTAATAAATGAGATAATATTCTACACGGCCCCTCCGTTCACCCCTGTTGAACGGGCCCCCCCTAAATTGACGACACCTCACCCAAACAGAAATTCCTCTCTTTCTCACACAGGCAACCTCCCTCATGTGATCACAGCTCCCTTTCCTTCTACTTGCTCCTCCATCCTCTCGTCAGCGGCGACCACCGAGCAACGCCGCCGACAGCCAACGCCTCCACTGAAAACCCCACTCCATCTTTCATCCCCTTCCCCTTCTCCAACGCTCATTCTTCTCCGACTATTTATCAACACATGCCAATAAATTAGAAAAAGAAGCTCTTAATTTTCATGAAATTTTAGGGATCACTGAACATATGGGATCGATTAAGGGATTTTACCTGCACGGATTCTCAGTAAACAACGAACTGACCCATAAGTTGGGATCTACTATTCCTCCATGTATATTAATTGTACGTCCAGTGTGTTTCAGATTGCATACACCCTGGGCTATCAAGTATCAGAAAAGAACGCAATTGTTTTGCCACGAAACTCCATCATTCGTCCCTTAAAATGAGAGTTCCCAGTTGAGAAATGCATTTCATAAATCCCTATCAAAGCCTCAGATGAATTATTCTGCTATAAATATTGAAGTTAATCTGTAATTGAATCCCTCGCTGGGTCTTTAATCAGGAAGGGGCAATCGACTGAGAAGGAAGAAAAGGGGAGGCAATAGCCGACGGATCTCGGCGATTGGTCTAGATCGATGGCAGTTGGGTAAGGGGAAGGGACCAAGTTCTGGTTCAATTTGGAACGTGATGCTTCGGAAGAAACGGGAAAGGAAGGGGCTTGATTAGGTGAGGGAAGGTACATGTGTGTCGCCAGAAATTCTAGTTGAGTAAGGCCGTAAGGAGCTCGATGGACGATGGTTGTTGCTGGACGAAGGACAAGGTAGAAGGAGAGGGAGCTGTGATCACATGAGCAGAGCCGGCTTATAGCCAATGCGAGGGAAGCGAGCGCTTCTGGCCTCTGAAAAAAATTAAAAACAAGGGCCCTTAAATTTTTAGAATTCCTATATATATATATATATATGTATATATGGTCCAAAAAAAAAATTACACTAGCCTTCTTTACACAAAATGGGCCCAATTGAAATTTAAGAGCCACAAAATAAGTCCAAATTGTGAACTATACCGGTTACAGTTGCATCGGGGGAAAAAAGCTTTTCAAAGTTGAAATTTATTAAAAATTATTTTCGGTCAACCATGTCTCAAGAAAGATTAAATGGATTGGCTATATTATCTATCGAGAAGGAATTGGAGAAGAAGCTTGACTATGGAGACTTAATCAATGCGTTTGCAGCAAAAAGTGCGAGATAATTTTCAAATGATGGATTTTGAGGTATGGTAAATTTTTTGTATTGGTTTTTTTAAAATTTTTTTATGACTCTTTGTAGATCACTTTTATATGAAAAATATAGGGTGGCCTCATTCAAGAGGTTCGTTTCTGGCCTCCAAAACTTATGAGCCGGCCCTGCACATGAGGGAGGTTGCATGTGTGAGAGTGAGAGGAATTTCTGTTTGGGTGAGGTGTCGTTTATTTAAAGAGGATCCGTTCAACAGGGGATGAACGGAGGGGCCGTGTAGAATATTATCGCGTAATAAATATTGACTTTGACAAATAGCCTTTCTTTGACTTTGCTGCCCACCTACCCTGTTCCTCTCTCTCACGCTCTCTCACGCTCTCTCTACCTTTCTTCCTCCCCCTCTTCTGTCTCCTATAAATTGTCAGCCCCGGGGTCCCCGGAGCCGTTGTCTTATCCGTTTAGACGAAAATCCAAAAATCGCGTTTTCACGTTCTTTCTTTTCAGAGCTCTTTACTTTTAAAATTTTCAAGTTTTATTCAAGAACACATCTTCCGGTAATTTATTTTATATTTTGTTCTTAATTAAAGTTTCTTGTGGATCTTAACTTAGTTTTAATATGTTGTTTAAATTAGATTTCAAACATGATGCAAGTTAAGGCTTATTTTTCTTTCTTTTTATTTTTAATAATGAGTGAGTAGTTTTTCTGAGGTTTGGTCGCTGGGTAAAAGCTCATCGCGACCCAATTAGGATCCGTCTCTACCCCGGTAAGACCGGAGTCGAATCCACTAAGAACGGTAAAGTGTGTGTTGTGGAACCTCGAATTATAGTATTAAAATAGCTCTTAGGTAGATTAATTGCTTCCCTACTCTCTCCTAAATATATTATGCGCTTACGTATTAGTTTTAACATTCCGGAGGGGAAGAAATTGAATCAAATGTCGCACGGCCGAAACCAGTGGGTTTCCTCTGTTTTTCTCGGCAGGAGCAGAACCTTTATTAAAATTTCAGTCAACCCCTTTAGCTTTTAAATATTATGTTTCGGCCCAATCAATAATCATAAATCGTATTTATTAGAACTGATAAAATTGTCATAATGCTTTGACTAGCTAGTATTGAATTAGTATGAAGTTTACAATGCATAGAAATAAGGAATTAGAAATAATAATATTATTAGTACAGCCACGACTATATTTTATACCGCCACGACAATTTATGTTGGGTGAATACTATACCTTCAAGATCTTCTTGACTCTTTGATTACCATTGTTTCACTTAATTAATTAATACAGACCCACTTGCCGTTTCACTCTCCTCTCTCTCCACTGCAATTGAAGAGGTGGCAAATCTAAGGTTAGGTCACCAATCTCACTCTTGTTTTGCAAATCTCACCCAATACGGACTCAACCTCTTCTTCCTGCACAAGACTGACCAAATTGTTCACGTCTTGCCTCCATTCACCCATCACATCGACAGAGTAAACTTTGACTGAATCGAGCGAAACCTTAGTCACTTTGTTTGGTTCAACTCTCATCTCATATCATTTTTTTCTTTATACATTTCTCAATACATTTTTCTCTCTATCTCTCTTCACTCAATACCACTCATTACATCAAAAATAACTTTAAAAAATTTGAACCAAACAAGGTGAGTATCATTCTCTCAATTTTTATTTTTATCTTTGTCTGAATGTGTGGGGAGAGAAAAATAAAAATTGCAGATTTTCTACCTCTTTTTCATCTTATGGTCTTTAGGAGTGAAGAAATATGTTTTTTTTGGGTGACTAAATCCATTAATGAACGCAATTACTGTTTACAATATGGTCCGTCTGGATTTGTTAACAAAAAATAGCGGATTAGGAGTTATCATCTCGATGGGTTACGATGGAGGGATGAAAAACAAGAGTGGCAAAGGCTGATTTGTAGTGAGAGAGAATAAGAGAAAGGAGTGGGTCTTTAGTCGGGGTTCTGGCTGGCCGGTCCTCTTTTGTCATAGTCTACCCATCCAAGCCCACTACATGTCGAGCCCATTCCATATAAGCCCTGCTTTAAGTAAACTACCAAATATACCCCACCTCTTCTTTGCTCATACGCGACCATCACCAGGTCTAACGCAACTCCTCCTCCTCCTCCTCCTCCTCCTCTTCCCCTTCTCACCCACCGCCACTCCTACTCCTTTTCAAGCACCAGCCGCTCACACCCCAACTCCCTCACCCTCTCCAACGACGGCAACTCCTTCCTCTTCTCCGTCGCCGTTGCCGTCACCGTCTCTAATCCACACTCCAACCCCATCACCTGCCCCGGCCCTGCCGCTATACAGCGTGGTCATTGGAGTTTGCCTCATTTCGCACTTGGCCGTCGACGTGCGGACTTGCTACGAGCTGTATAAAGGTACCTTGAAAAAAATAATTGATTGATGTTTTTTTCTTAATTCAGAAATTTAATCGAATCGGTTTGACCGTCAAGATAGACATATATACATACAATACTTTCGTTTATAAACGTATATATCAACGGTCTGTGAGTCTCTCCATTTCTGATTTGTATATTCTATCGAATCAATTTTGTTTTCTTCTGCATTTGTCTTGTTTGATTGATAATGGAATTCTATTGTGTTAATATATTGGCCACTGAAAGTAAACGAGAATTTGGGGTGTGAAAAGTGTAGTTGGAATGTGAAATCTGTTTTTTGTCGAAGGTGTGAATTCTTCATTTGAGTGTGAATTGTGTCTTTTCTGAACGTATGAATTCTTTATTTTGATACAAATTGTGTTTTTTTTAAAGATGTGAATTTTCGGGAGTGTGAATAGTGCAAAGGAGTGTGTATTCTGGGAGTGTAAACTCTGCAAAATGGTGTGAATTCTTAAAAATAGGTATGAATTCTGCAAAGGGAGAAATTTTATCTTATCTCTTAAATAACCAAAAATGAATACTCCTATTTCTTCTGCAACTGCGAGTGTTTATTGCAACTTGAACATCAATAAATGGCACCTGTGCTTATCGTTGCCGGCAAGCACAACTATACGAAATGGAAAACCCTATAATGTTTCGGTCACGAATAAACCCCCGCACTTGTACATTTTTTCAGTTCAAACCGCAACGCTTTGTTTGAATTGAGGGATTCAGAGTTTGGGCAGATTGGTCGAGCTTAGTATGGAAACTTTGCGTACAATAGGTGGATTTTAAGGAGCTGTGAATTGTTAATTTGGGGTTTAATTTGGGGGTGTGAATTCATAATTTGAGAATGTGAATTATGTCTATTTTTGAAGGTGTGAATTCTTCATTTGGGTGTGAATTGTCTTTTTCGAAAGTGTGAATTCCTCATTTGCGTGTGAATTGTGTACTTTTTCAAAAATATGAATTATGATGGTGTGAATAGTGAAGGGGGTGTGATTTTTTGGGGGCTGAAATCTTGTAAAGGGGGTGTGAATTCTGCAAAGAGATATAAATTCGGAGGTGTGAATTCTTGTAAAGGGGTGTGAATTTGGGAGGTGTAAATTCTGCAAAGAGGTGTAAATTCAGAGGTTGTGAATTCTTTGGGGTGTGAATTCTTCTGAGAGGTGTGAATTCTCGAGGGTGTGAATTCTTGGAGGTGTGAATTCTGTAGGGGTGTGAATTCTTGGAGGTGTGAATTCTGTAGGGGTGTGAATTTTGTAGGTGTGAATTCTTCAAAGGGGTGTGAATTCTATGGGTGCTGAAAAGTGAAAAGGGTAAAATAGTAAAAACATATTTAAAAAGGGTCTGGATGGGATAGCCCTTACAAAAGGGGGTTTGCATGGAACCCACACAAAAAAATAGGACCGGCCAGGAATTTCCCGTCTTTCTTTAGTCAGAGCCGGCCCGGGATAAGCCCAACAAGCACTCGGGCTTGAGCAATCCCCATCACGGGTCAACCCAAAAAAGTAAATCCATTAAATGCTTAATATATATTTAAGTTAGCGTCATAGGAATGGAAAGGCTCTTTAGCCCAGTGGAAAGGTTGTGTGCGCCCATGGATGGAAATCGGTCAGGTTCAAATCCAAGTATGGGTTTGCTTTTTTTCATTTTTTTCCTGCCCAAGACTTCTTTTTGTCTCCGCAGGACATCTTTTTCTTTCTTCTTTTTTTCTTTTTTCTTTTTAATATGCTTAAGCCTCCTGCTATTGCTCCATTTTCCTTTTTATATTTTTTCATGTGGCCTCTATTACTATTAAAAGTTAAATGATTTATTTGCAAAATAAACTTTGTTGTAATATATATATATATATATATATATATATATATATATATATATATATATATATACAGAAAGTCTACACACATACAATCTGTGCACAGATTGTGCACATATTTTGTTGTGGGGCCATCACGGGTCCCACACAAATCATCCGAACCGTTCATTAAATGTAAAATATTTTTTCAAAGGTCCCCGTAAAAAATAATCTCAATCCGATACCTATAGATACTCGATCCAATCGTATAACTTTTCATTATCCGAAAATCTGAATGAAAAGTTAGATGGTTGGATGAAGCACATATAGGCATTGGATTGAGCTTATTTTTTACGGAGACCCTTGAAAAAATGTTTTACATTTAATGAACGGCTTGGATGATTTGTATGGGACCCGTGGTGGGCCCCACAACAAAATCTGTGCACAATCTGTGCACAGAAATCTGTGTGGATAGCACAGCTCATATATATATATATATATTGTTTGGACAAACTATTTTACTTTCGTATTTTTTATATTCAAATAACTAATATAGATGTTAAAAAGTCTATATTGGTAAATATCAGTATTCGTTTAATTCTAACCTTATATAGTAGGTTTTTTTGCTAAAAAGGATTTGTACAAATAGTTGCTTCGGCAGAGAGTACTTTTTCTTATTTGATATTGCATAAAAAATTATCTTCGAGCTATTATGTCACAATGAGAGATTAAGTGAATCAGCTATAATCTCTATTGAAAGTGAGTACATGGATAAGTTAAACTACGATGACTTAATTGAAGATTTTACTTCAAGAAATGCAAGGAAAAATTAGTTTCTTTAAATCGGATCGTGGTAAACCTAAAGCAATATAACCAAAGTTACATTTTGATTCTAATTTTTTTGATATAATATTTTGATTCTAATTTTTTTATATAATTCAAGTTAAAAACACAATGTAATGTAAATTTTCTTACTTATGTTATTTTATTTTTTATGACTTAATAGTATGTGGGCAACCAAATTTACGGTCGGACTTGGGCAACACAAACATCGGGGCCAGCCCTGTCTTTAGTTGCAGAAAAGGGGGGAGGAAAGAACTCATAAAGTAACAGAGAAGAGTGGTGTGCTGTTGTGTGATGCTGATGAGTAGTAAAGCCAAGGAAATGGGCCAACGGAGAGGTGGACGATAGAGGTTGCTCTGTTCATGAACGAGAGAGAAGAGGGAGAGAACATTGAATTGATTGGCAGTGACTTTGACTAATGAGGGCTGAAGAGTCAATTACATAAAAGCTGTTGAGGCCCTAACAAAATGTGTCGTGGCATTAGGGCCGCCCTATAATTACTTCATATAGTATTAAATTAGTATGAAGTATAATGACCCCGTCAAAGACTTATTATATTAGTTGCCTTCAATGCCTAATATATAATTGATTCCGAAAGACTTGTTATATTTTTAAAATAATATATAATAGTTTCATTTCTAGCACTATCATTTCTTGAAAAGAAAAGAACTCTTGAGATTTCTATGCATTTAAAATAAGTTGGGGCAATTTTAGTGATTTTTGTGGGTCAAAATAGAAAAATTTGGTTGCAAAAAAATTATTGTTCTGGTGAAAAATCAAAGTGAGTGGAGTTACTAGACCCCACTTGTCCTTTAGTGCCCCGCCCATGCTAATACTAAATAGCATCAATAATTCTATAACCACACTTACTTTACACACCCACACCCACTGCACACTCTAATATGTGCGGAGTCCACAGACTTATGTTTCTGGGTATGGTCCTAGAATAATTGAAATAGTATTGCTAAATACTCTGTATGCTCTGTTTCTTTAACATAGGCTTCCAACTGGTAATAAAATATTCCTCTCCTCAAATGCCTGTTTGAGAAAGATACAAAGATCACCCTTTTACCGATTATTCATCTTTAGGCAACCAATATTGCTATACGTTGGTTTATCCAAAAAAAATATTGCTATACGTTTATTGTAAGAAAATTGATTTTAGCACTCCAAAAACTGATGGAGGGGCTTCAAAATAACGTCGTTTTGTGTATTAACACAGTTTAGTTTTGGAACCCCTCTATTAATTTTTGGAGTGTCAAAATCACAATCCTTATTGTAATACATATACATGCAGATATGTAAGATTGCCTTAGTGGTTTGGGCGGATGCCCAGGCTTTGGAAGTACTCCTCAAGGTCCGGGGTTCGTTTCTCCACTGGGTGAGTACTCTACAGAGTGAGTGGGGAACATTACTGGTGTAGCCGCGCTAGCTCCCTCAGAGGTTTGGATCATGCAGTCGGGTCCATATCTTGGTTGTAGGGCAGTTACTCCGCTAAGGAAAAAAACAAAAAACAAAAAACAAAATTGGAGCTTTTTTTTCTCTTAAACTCGTTCTTTGCCTAAGCTTTTCCAGATTCCAAAATTAGAGCTTTTTTTTTCAAAACATTTTTCACCAAGCATTTGTTAATTTCGAAATTATAGTGTCAAAATACTGAACATTCCTGAATTCCTCAATCCAATTTGAGATTTGCACTTTACAATGTACTGATCAAATAGAGGGGGTGAGGTTGGTTAAGTCTTCACTAAGAATTCATGGTCGGAAACCCCTTTATTACACTAATAATTTGTGAATCTTTGTGAAATTCTTTTAAAACATATATCCATCCTTCATGAATGAGCAAATGATGCAAGTTGCCTCGAGTGGTAGCCCAATAGAAGGGATTTTGTACTATCTTGTATTTGGTCGGGGTTCAAACCTCAATAATTACACCTAACCGCTATTGACTTTAGCTTGAGGGGAAAAAAATCGATTTCTCATTACAATGCTATAGACCTTGTATAAGAACACTACTAATATTCTTGTCCCTTGTCAAATTTCCTACAGGGTGAAAGGATTTGCATATTCCGACGAAATACTCAAAAACTTGACAAGAACGACTTTCTCAAGTCTATCAACACTAGCGGATGGATCCCGCTGTGACCCCGATAATCATTACTTCAATAACAGTTGTTGGAAAAATCATTACTGAAGGTGTTGAAGCCTATGTGACAGGTCCATTATATATTTCAATTACTCTAGGTTTTATTTTATTTTTAGCAAATTATTCAATCACGGAAAAGCATCTTATTTTTTAGTATTATAGCGATTTCGTGGATAATTTTTCAAAATTTTCTGTACTAATTCAATGAGTTATTTAAATGGTGTGAAACAATTCAAAAAATTTATTATCCAAGGTATGACCCTAAAATTTCAGGACAATTATTTTGGGGTGGGGAGAGTACGTATAATGTCACACTAAAATTCACTATGCCACACCAAATGTAGTGTATAAAAACAAGTAGGATATTGAGACTGGAAGAGGAATGTGAATGGTAATTCCTAACTAAGCCCAACTAAACATGGAAATGGAAAACAATCTATTGCAACCTGCACATTCTATTCTTGTGTCTGTTCCATTCTAAAGAACCAAATGCACCATCCAAAGAATTAGCCTAATCTACAAATTCTTAACCAAATACTTGTTGCTTTTTCTTGTGATTTCAGCTGAATAAGAACATTCATTGATTAAAATAGTCTGAATAATAACATAATGTTTCAAAACACGGAGAAATCCCATCATACAAAATAGAAATCCAGCAATATCCATACCCAGTGCAGTCTTGTTTCTCTTAGAAGATTTGGTATTAGAGATCTACAATGCTTTCACCTACGACCACAATCCACTTACACAAACAAGACAATGGAGAACAATGAAATCCACATCGACAGCATAGTATATACAAGTCAGCTTTAAGGGTTGGCATGATCACAGAAAACATATACAAAACGAACTTGAGAAGACATAAAAAAACTACATTCCGAATCAAGTTTAGGTACCAGAAATCCAAAACGTGTTTTCATCTTTATGCAGAAGCTCATCAATTTGCCAACACTTAGTCTTTTTCAAGAAGGTTGGAATTTTACCAGTTGAAGCCGGAATAAACACCTGCTACATGCTTCTTGCATCAACAAACAAAGGTGCAATTGGGCATGCAAACCCCCAACCTTGTTAGAGAGCTATATCAAGGAAACATGAAAGAGTGTTAGTTCTAGGAAGCTCTCTATCTTCCTCTAGGAAGGATCATAGGAGACTACTTGAAAAAGACAGGTTGACTTCTACTTGATAATAGCCACAGAAAGACAAAAGATAGAAATTAAGAAAGTCTCCCATGACCTGAAATAAAGAACAGTCAGAATTGTTTTGTTTTCTGTTTCATTTTTGCAAGAGAATGTTTTGTAGAAATTAAAAACGATGGATGTTTCTGCGCTTATCATTACATTTGAAGCTAAAAGGATTTCAACTAAAAATGAACAGATCGAAAGAGAAATTAAACAGGCCTTAAAATTTTAAAGTTGGTTATGTATCTTTTAAACTGTTTTCATAAGGCAAGGAAGAATGATATTTCAGTAATTAATTGAGATATCACATGATGACATTCAACTCTACTGCTGTTTCAGCTAGGCTTCTTTTTATTTAAACAAATACTAGAAGGTTTGTTCCTACGTTGGCTCAAAGGTCGATGCTGCTCAGCCTGGAGCAGACGGATTTGATGATTTACTTCTCTTTTCTTTTTTCTTCAAAGTTTTTCCTCTCTCTCTCTCTCTCTCTCTCTCTCTCTCTCTCTGTTATCGATGGGAAGTGAATCTGCCGAGGGTACTTATTTGTGTTGCATAACCAAAGATCTGCAATTCGAAGAGAGAGTAACATAGAATCCCCTGCCCCGCCCATAACGTTATATCGAACAAGTTCAAAAAAAACAAAAAACACATTGTGTATCAATTGACCCTAAATTATGTACATAGACATCTGCATGCCCATCTTGCATAGAACGGAGTGAAAATCTCAATAGTACGCCATAAGCAAATACGAAGCAAAAATCCAAACAAATTCACCCACTACAAAATCCAGGAAATACCCAACATTCGCACGGTAAAAGGCACAAAAGCACCTCAAAGAAATGAAAAAGAGCCACAACAAACATTATATTATCAACCTAACAGCAAAATAAAGTATCAGCCATCATGGACCTCAATTTTGATACCAATTTATTGTTAGTACAGTAGAGAAGGAGAAGAATAAGAAGAAGGAGGAGAAGGGGAAGAAGAAGGAGGAGGAGGAGAAGAAGAAGGAGGAGGAAAAGAAGAAGAAGGAGAAGAAGAAGGAGGAGGAGGAGAAGAAGAAGGAGAAGGAGAAGAAGAAGGAGGAGGAGAAGAAGAGGAAGGAGAAGGAGAAGAAGAAGAAGGAGGAGGAGAAGAATAAGAAGAAGAAGAAGGAGGAGGAGGAGAAGAAGAAGAAGAAGGAGAAGGAGCAGAAGAAGAAGGAGGAGGAAAAGAAGAAGGAGGAGAAGAAGAAGGAGGAGGAGAAGAAGAGGAAGGAGAAGGAGCAGAAGAAGAAGGAGGAGGAAAAGAAGAAGGAGGAGAAGAAGAAGGAGGAGGAGAAGAAGAGGAAGGAGAAGGAGAAGAAGAAGAAGAAGAAGAAGAAGAAGGAGGAGGAGGAGAAGAAGAAGAAGAAGGAGAAGGAGAAGAAGGAGGAGGAGGAGGAGAAGAATAAGAAGAAGAAGGAGGAGGAGGAGGAGAAGAAGAAGAAGGAGAAGGAGAAGAAGAAGAAGAAGAAGTAGAAGAAAGAGAAACAATATCCAGCACTGGATAAAGAGTAAGTGTTCTCTCCCTTATCCAGTAGTAGATATATTATCCTTTTGGGTATGTAACAACTCAGCGTAACGATAATCGACATTGTTTTGCCTATAGAGCAATGGCGCCTCTTCGCTGGAGCTGAGCATGCAACCAATGGATTTGATGAGTCCCTTTCCTTCTTTTTGTCTTACATTTCTTCGTCTGTATGGCTCTGAGAAATGGCCAATTCCATGACACATTTGCTTTCACTTTATATTACTCAGACCCGGCAAAAAGACCATTATCTACACGATAAAATATGGCATGGATTGATTCAAATTCCAAGCTTATACACAATGCATAAAACCAACAAAACCCAAACTAATAATAGTCGCAAAAAAGGACCTACGAGCATCACCATCCAAAGCAATGCAGTAGATTGGAAATAGCACTTGGACAAAGGCATAACCATCTCAGAGAGACAGACACTTCCTGTTCTTGTCCATTTAGTAGGCGAATCTCTTTCTCCTGAAGTCGATAACTGCAGAAAACACAAGGCAATATAGTCATTAACATAAGGTAAGCAACACAGGAAATTCTGAAGTTCGCGAATTAGATCTCAGAACTTGTTCATCAATTGATTCAATTCCCTTATAGTTAAAGAGATCAACTAATACTGCAAGATGGAAGAATTCAAATTCTAAAATAGTTAACCATGTGCGCAAGGAACAGAATTTCGTTTCCTTTAAAACAGCTGAAACATTTTTCTTTCTTTGGAGACTAAAAGAAACCACCAATGGAATTCCTTAAAATTCAAGGTTTCTACCGACACATTCTGAAATGCACCGAAAACATGGTGAAATTCTACAAAACATGTCAAAACAATTGAGCTGCTACATCAATCCTTCAAACAATCACATTTTCTTAAATTTCCATTTTCTTTTGACATTTCCATTATGTTCCAGCCGCAAAATGTTTCTGAAATGTTTCCAAAATATTTATGAAAAATTTCCTTTCCCGAGTAAATCGGAATTCGGAAACAACATACTTTTATACCTGATTGTGTGCATTTTGGCTAATAATGCTCAGAGATGGAAATCAAACAAAGAGATCAGGAAATACTTACAATGCAGTAAGTAGTATGCCATCATGGGAAAACTTAGCCCATACATGATTGCGCAAACTTTAACCTGGAAAAGCGACTTCATACGATTGCTTTCTGAGTTAGATGACATCTCAAGAAGACTAGCTATGGTACTCTGCAAGGCATGAGCATCCTAGTAAGTGAACCGTTCCCCATTCAAAACTTCTCCAAGTGCCCCAATGCTAGCTAAGGTATTAAGTTCTTCATCCGAATAGGCCCTCGTAATTTGAGCTCCAAAAAATGCGATATCACTCTGGAACTCTCTCTGCCTCCTCCGAAGATCCTTCTCCTTTTCAGATATCTTCTTGATATTATTGGAACTCACTATATAAGCAACGACGAATGTAGAGAAGAACGAAACTACCATCAAAACTGAGACCGATGTCCCAAAGTAGGGATAATTTAATTGGAGAAAGATGGAGCCGAGGCCGTGAAAACATTAGTTCCATAAGTGCTAACTGCTTCATTTGCCCTTTTATCAAGCCAAATCCTTCTGCACGAATAATTATTATCCTTTTCTGAAGAGAATTAGCTTCCATTTCCATTCGATCCATCCTTCTGTCAAGTGACTGAAGCCTCGCAATTTGTTCCTATACCTTTGGAGACGAGACTGAAACCAGTTAAAAAGTACATATTTTTATTATCATCATTAGAGAAGCGATGCCACAATGTCATGAAAAATGTAAAATAAAGGTAATCATTTAATCATCAATACAGCTGAGGAGATCGAGGATTTCGCCATGGGAAAGTTCCCTTGACCCGGACCCTCAAGCATCATGACCAAAACATAACAAAATCAGATGTTTTACGCCACCAACCCAATATAAACAATAAACAATTATTGAAAAGCCATTCTCCACCTCTTTAATAATTACATAATTTTTGTATACACCTTCCACATACCCTTCTCTCTTCACCTTACCATTACTCTCTTTGTCTCCCCTTAGCCTTCCTTTCTCTTCTATTCCTTGCTACCCTTTCAGGCTTGAACTTGCCCCGAAAAGAACTTCTCATTTTAGCCACCTTCACGTTTGCTTAAAGCTCGTAAGGGAATTCTCCTCCCCCACCTGACCTGCCTTCCCCTTCCCCTTCCCCTTTCTGTTTCTTTCTCTTTGTACATGAAAAAATTAACCATCTATACATGTATGAGATAAGGTACAACATGTGCATGTCCTCCACGCACCACCTAACCGCACACACCTCAAACAAAGTCACGTGCACGCATACCCCAAAAGACGACACGGCTTAATTTTCTTAATTTTACTCATATATATATGAACTTGTGGGTATGCCATGCACACACCACAAATTGGTTGCTCAGACACCACCACATCACAACACATCACTCCAACTTGAATCACGCCCAATATTCGGACACATAACCCGTACATGCATCTATATCCACATAAAATTAACAACTCCCAACTACTAATAAATTTTCATAATGAAATCATTAGATGCTTGTAGTTATGGTACGGGATATAATTGCATCAATTGTAAAATATGAAAACTATTGATAGCGATAACAAGTGTTAGCCCTATATTCGGTGATGAGAAGATAAAACACCTGAGTATGATCTGACAGCTTGCTTAATTAGAGTAAAACCAAATCACACAATTAAAAGACAATAGAGGCCCTCACCTGCAGTACTCACACTCTGGGCAGATAGTGCATTTTCCTCTGACTTATCTGCAAATAAAAGTAATACAAGCAAGAGGAACGGTCACTTGAGAGAGAAGTACTGTTCTAAGAATCTTGTCAAATTTAGAGCATCAGGCCGCACTAAATAAGATTGAAATTCCGGGTCAAACTGCTGGAAGTACTCTTTTCTATTGAGAGCTTAATGTACATGCATTCATGAAGGCTAATACTTCATTTACCGGTCTATGAAAATAGAAAAGATGCTAAACCATTGGTATAAGATGCAGTATATGAATAGTGATTGGTAATATTGTATATAAATAAAGAAATATATCTCTATCTTATACTTAGGCGACGAATAAGGAAGCTATAAGTCAGAATATCTGTGACTCTTATGTATATTTATGCATATTTAGGTAACCGCAGAAAAAAAAAAAAAAGCAAGTACCCAGTGTTGTTCTTAAATTCACTTGCATTCTTGCGGTTGCCAAGTCGATCACTTACTACTGCAAAATGAGAAAAGGTACAATCATTATCCTATTCGATTGTATTGTAATCTTGCGAATTTTCATGTCGTAATTCTCCGCTATAGTTCAGACTTTCGTTTTATTAATGAAACAAAACATAACAACCAGTTAATTCGAAACAAAATATATTCCAGCATGCAGACTTCCGCTGTAGGACCACAAGATAGAGGCCTCTTGAAAGTCTGCAACCAGCATCTTGGAGATGGATAGAGTCTCCTATTGCTTGGTAGAGCATTTGAACCAAACTAGAAACCATTCCTTCTTACCAAAGAAACTGAATTAGAATCCAATCTGGAAGCATGGACAAGGTTGTTAAAAGTAGAGTTCTACAGTACAAGGGATTGCTGGGAAGGACTCGTGGATCAAATGTTATACTTGGATCAAGAATCGAAATATTGTAGTTGCTAATAGGTGAAATTTTCCCATACAATGATGCCTGTTTGGAAATGATTTAACATTAGTGAAGAGAAGATTAGTTTGATGCAATGCATCCTCGACTCTACCATAAATTTTTGCCTCAAGACTGTAATGTTAAATTGTAACTACATTGATCTTGGAGAGAAATCAAATTTTCAAATCCCCCTCCAAAGAACTTGATAGACATAATAAACTGTCATTAATTATCTTCGGTTTCAAAGGAACAGAAATTTCAAATCTCACTTCAATTTAATTGGAAGAAATCATTTTTTAAAAAGGTTGATAACCATAATTAAGCACAGGTCTGTAGCATGTTGTGTATGATGCACTGACACGGACACAAGATTTCTAAAAAGATGAGGACACGAATACAACGGGAGACGTGTATATTTATTTATATAAATAAAAATAAATAAATATAGTTTGACATCCAGAAATTTTTTTAAAATTACAAATTGGCCCCAATTTTTAAAAATTATATTGGACCCCCAAATTTTAAAAATTATAGTTTGGCCTCCAAATTTTTTAAAAAGATTACAGTTTGGCCACTGCCATGTCCCATTAGTGTCCCCCTGTGTCCCTAGCTGTGCCCCCGTAAAAAATTTAAATTAAATTATACGTGTCCCCGTCGTGTTTCCGTGTTCAACACTGCGATACTTCGACCTCTAGAGGCGTCCGTGCTTCATAGCATGTTGTAATCACATGCTTATGACTCGCGACTTGAGCTCACTAAACTCTGAACTTCACAAAGAAATAGAAAAAAAGTTCAATGCACACACACGTAACAAGAATGAGTAGCTAAGCATCAAATATGTCATCAGAGGAACCTTTGGCCGTAGTTGTATATATTAGAGATGCAGCGGTAATGATTGCCACTATTATAGTCGGTTCAACCACGCTGATGGACTTGAGAAGTTCCCGTAGTCGACCTCAATCGATCTGGAATGTATTCCACACCTGCAAAAAGGTTGCAAATTGAAGAAACAAAATCAACGTATCGCTCAAACAAGTTATGAGATCTTTGATCAGGGAAGCATCATCTGTTGCTATCGCCTATCAGATGCATGTATTAGCTTTACAGTGTCTTTCAATCAGAGAAAGGAACTCATGAATGGAGCACCCCTGATTATAAATCCTACAAAAGCGAAAAACACCGAAGTAGTCCTCCTATCCCATGGGCAAACAAACGGGTTTTGAAATGAAAATGGTCACTCTTCATTTTGGTAAAAATGGGTCAAAAGACTCAAAACCAATTTTTTTTTATGAGGCAAACATTCTGGAGGGCAATTTGAGTGTTACTTCAATTTGAATTTGAATCTGAGTCGAGATTTGAGTAGAGAGTGGACATGGCCTCTTAAATGAGTTCCAAGCCTTGACAGCAGCCACTATTTTACGACATTTTCTATCTTTTGGTCAGGGTTACGAAATTAGAATTGCCTCCAAGAATCTTTACTAGCCTCATTAGAGCAAATATATATACGTTAGAGTCCAAACATCTCTTAATTTTGCAAAATATTAAGAACACTATCCAACCTTGCCCCTCTTACATCCATGTAGGGGTGTATTCATTTTATTTTGACAACTCGGTATCCGACCTAATGAACCAACTAATCCGTGACCCCGTTGGATTGTTGGTGTATTTGTGAACATGTATAGTTATCCTGGATTATTTCATTCTAGCTTGCAGGATGTTGCTTACAGCTCTCTTGGATACGAAATTAGAATGGTTACGCTTCTTGGTAAGTGTTCTTCTTTTCTTCTAGTATCCTAACTAGATCCTAAGTCACTTACCCCCCGCTTTGGTCTACTACTGTTGGTGGCTGTAGGCTGCTGGTGGAGGCCAGTCTTGGAGGGGGACGGCGGCACGGTTGCTGTTGGTAGAGTTAGGGTTTTTTTCTTTTACGTTATGGGTTTGGCCCAATCGGTGTTTTGGGCTTTTGTAGGTTTGTCCCGATGCTTGTTTCCTAGGTTAGCATTTTGTCAATCTCGGTTTTGGGTCTCAGATTCTCAGACACAGCATTGTTCTTGTTGAAGGATATGGTACCGTCAAATTCTTGTTCTTTTACTCTTTGAATCTTTGTAACAACTTCATAATTAATCAAAAAAATTCCTTTTAAAAAAAAAGTCACTTATCCCCCGAACCACATGTATTTAGCATTTTGGTGCAGAATTGAATTTAACAGATTTAAAAGTAAATTACAGACAAGGGACACTCAAACGGCCCAGAAGGAGAACAAAACACAGCGTTAAACTTTCTTGCCAAAAATCCATAAAGTCTTTTCATCGAATGCTTGGAAGCCCGTTCGATGCATGTAAGCCTGTATATATATCGAATGGATCCAGACACAGTTGTGTCTGAATTTGTTTTCTGAACTTGTGTTCCTACTTCCTAGGCCTTTTGATTGGAGAAAGTTCAACTAATCGCAAATCCTTTTTGAAAAGGGGGATTGAATACTTACCGGTTGGTAGTGGGAGAAAACACTAGCTTTATAACCCTTCTTGCATCAACAGATAATGTTCTGTATTGGGGCCTGCAAACCAAAAAGGCTGTTAAAAAAAGGGGATACTATGTTCATAAAAGGTGATTAAAAGTATCGCAATATTCAGTCAAACGAAAATAAATTGAAAATGGTGATTAAAAAAAATTATATAAAGAGATAAAAAAGAAATTAAAAGTCTATCAGTACCTAAGTCACATAATGCGCTGTGTTTGCATTGCGCTTGGGCTTAATGCTTGCTCTCACAGATTTTTAATGGTTTACGTTGTGTTTTAAATACGCTTTCACGTCTTCTTTCCCGTACGCGTACACAAATTGTATGACTTAGATAAGTTGTATGAATCTATGATGCATGGGATGGGATATGGAAGGTAGGAAACTTCTGCTACCATGCATGATAGGAGACGACAGGTTAGAATTCATCCTTGATCGACCAGAAAGAAAGAAGAAATTGTAAAGTCTTCTGTTGAAATTGTAAGTCTTCTTCCAGAATTTCTCGGTAAGAGGCTGCGTCTTGCATTGTACTACGCGTGTAGGAATGGGTCCCCTTTTTAGAGAAGGATTGGATCCAGTCAAGTTTCCTCAGTTTTTATCATTCGGGTCAGATTTGTTCGGAGTGTTTGGGATATTTTATTACAATAAAAATTTACCCGAACAAATCTATGCCTTTTAAAATAATACACTCCGATTCAAAAACTTAACGAAAATGGTTGGGAAAACTTGACAGGATGCCCAATGGTAATTTTTGCATCCACTCGTAATTAATTTAATCGGACATCGATAATTCGTCTACCAAATTATATTTATCTTATATCAGAATTCATATAAATAGACAATCCGGATTGTCGTAGGTCATTTTAATTGCAATCCGATTTCAGATAAATAAACAATCCGATAGTTCAATTTAATCCCATTTCTCTGTAGATAAATATGATCTTGCAAAAATTTGGGACCAAAATTAAGAACATGGATCGTTAAAATGGAATTGTTTTTTATGAGAAGTCTATCGAGCAAATGCCCAAAGAAAAAAAAAATTGTTGAAAAAAGTTTTGGTTATCAAAAAAGTACGTAACTAACACCAAAAGAGATACCGTACATAATTAATATAGAAAAATATACGTAATTTGAAATTATTTAGAGGTTTACCGTACATCCCTATTCGTAATTGCACAACTCTCTCCTAATATAGAAAAATATACGTAATTTGAAATTATTTAGAGGTTTACCGTACACCCCTATTCGTAATTGCACAACTCTCTCCTTGTAGCTTGGTACAATCACATGGAGAATGACGCAAGAAAATCTCTTTCTTCTCACATCAGCATTACATGGGAGAATGACGCAAGAAAATCTTGGTCAATAAGTTGATTGGACAGGTTCAATGTGTTTGGATGAATAATGCAGAGAGGCCTGTCGAAATAGAGGAAAGTGTAATAAAGACAATCACGAATAAGTTTGAACTAAAGACACTGATGCAAAGAAGCGTGTGTGGGCCGAAGAAGAAGAATATGGTGGTGTTCCAAATGAACAGTAAAAAGATATTTTAGAAAAATAAGGTTTTTTAAGTTCAAATATAATGAAAATGAAAAATAATTTTTTAATTTTTTTTGCACCGTTTAAAAGATCTCAATGAGATCTATCAAACAATATCCATATTGATAGAAAAATTATTTGCGTAAACACATCTTTTTTGAACTTGAAAAATCTTCTTTTTCTAAAAGTTCTTTTTACTGTTCATTTAGAACACCACCTAATTCATTCAAATCCTCTCAGAGCTTCCTAGAAACTATGTTGGGTGTGAAGACTAATTCAAATATTTTTTGAAATATCCAAAATAAAATTGGCTTTTTGAGTTTTTTGGGATATTTGGACTTTATCTTGTATATTTTCATAAATATTTGGGTATAGTTTTTTATTTATCCGATTTCTCTCGTCGAGACGAATCAATAATCCACAAAATTTTATCGTAAATAAACAAAAGAGAAAAAAAATCGAATAAGGACAAAAACAAAAAAAGCTCCAAAAGGCAAAAAATCCCTAGCGGAATGCCACCTGTGTATGTGTGTCTAATTTGTGCAGCTAAATATATGGCCAAAACAGTTAAAAGAATGGAAGATCGAGTTCAGCGATGGATGGATGAAATGGAAGCTAAGAAAAAGACCTAATGAAAAACAAAAATTCTAACAGCAGAGAACCACGCAGAGAAAAACGTGTTTGGCCCCATTTTCGGGTCTTGAAAAAATTTAGAAAAATATCAATAAATTTTTGAATATTATTTTATGGGGACATGTAAAAAATCAGCTCCAGTGAATAACGGTAAGTATTACTTTTGGACTAGATTTTTTCAAGACCCGAAATGGGGCCAAACCCGTTTTTCTCTGCGTGGTTCTCTGCAAATCGTCTCTGCGGATAGCAGGGCTGAATGAAAAATTAAGTAGCTTTTCAGATGTGAATGGCTCAATAAAAGAGCTGAAACTTTTTCCAGTTTTCTGCACTTATTATTTGGGCTATAGAATTGCTCCTCTATTTTATCCTGCTTCTATATATGTGAAAGTGTTGCCAGTAAGAACCATAATTACATGTAATTGGAATAAATTTGCACGTTGTGTTTTCATTCAATTTGAGAATTTACCTGAATGTGGTAAATATGCTATGTTCTGAGTTTGTTACATGATCTGATGATCTGTAGTAATCAAACATATGACCAAGCATTTTGTTTTTTAACTAATTCCTTAGTTTGGTATAAATTAAATGCTAAAATAGCGGAGAGAGCATTATTTTCTGAATAGGAGTAATATCTTAAAGGTTGAAGAATGAATCTTTTGTACTGTCAATATCTAAAAATTTGCGATCCCAAGCCTAAGAGCATCCGTAATGGGAATAATTAAAATCAATAATCAAAATGTCTCACGTTAGCATTTGATTATCCATTTAATTCATAATTAAATTTAACAACATTACCACCACATTGGTTATTTTTGCATTCTTAATAAAAAAAAAACCCCACAATACACAATGCACCTATGTCCAATCGCAAATGAGTTTCAATCACTTACTCAACCACATCAAATTATTCGTCCCGATGAGACAATTCTAATATGGGGTGTTTTTGAGTTATTGAGTTTTGAGTTTGGTTATTGAGTTTTGGTTATTGGTAAAAGTTATTAAGTTTGGTTATAGAATTGATAAAATTTAATTATTTGCTAAAAGACTTATAACTTTACTTATTAAAATGTGAGGTATTTTTTGAGCATTATTATTAAATTTATTTATCAATACATATTTGCTTATTACAATGTAGATGCTCTAATGGGTCAAATGATACCCTTTAAGCCTATAATGTGTTTGGATAAATTTTTTAAAAATAATAATTAAAAATTGAGGTAACAAGTGAAGAATTTAAATATTAACTTTGGCTTACCAACCTTTCTTCGACTTTGCTACCCACCTACCCGCCTACGACTTTCCTACCCACCTACCATGTTCCTCTCTCTCTCACCACCTTTCTTGCTCCCCACTCTTCTTTCTCAACTATAAATACCCTCCTCCAAATCCGAAAACACACGCACAAATCAGTGGAGAAAGAGGGAGAGGAGAGCAAAAGCACAATGGTGGTTTAGAGAGAGAAACTTAGGTGGATTTCGGTTTTTCACACACCCGAACGCCAATTCGAGATACACCAGCTTTAGCACGACCACGAGCACCTCCAAACTAATCCCCAATCACCCGAAGTCAGCCCCGAGGTTCCCCGTTGCTGCCGTCGTCTTCTCCATTTAGCCGAAAATCCAAAAATCGTGTTTTAAGCTTTTCGGCCAGAAACGAGGTAGGTTAATTGCTTCCCTACTCTCTCCTAAGTCCTAAGTATATTATGTGTTTACATATTAGTTTTAACATTCCGGAGTGGAAGAAATTGAACCAAATGTCGCACGGCCGAAACCAGTGGGTTTCCTCTGTTTTTCTCGGCAGGAACAGTACCTTTATTAAAATTTCAGTTAACCACTTTAGCTTTTAAATATTATGTTTCGGCCCAATCAATTATCATAAATCGTATTTATTAGAACTGATAAAATTGTCATAATGCTTTGAATAGTATTAAATTAGTATGAAGTTTACTACTAATATTATTATTTCTAATTCCTTATTTTTATGTATATAATTACTTCAAATAGTATTAAATTAGTATGAAGCATAATGACCCCATCAAAGACTTGTTATATTGGTTGCCTTATATATAATTGGTCCTAAAAGACTTGTTATATTTTTAAAATAATGTATGATAGTTTCATTTTTAACACTACAATTTCTTAAAAAGAAACGAACGCTTGAGATTTTTATGTATTTAAAATAAGTTGAGGCAATTTTAGTGATTTTTGTGAGGTTAAAAAAGAAAATTTTGGTTGCAAAAAACTAATATTCCGGTGAAAAATCAAAGTGAGTGGAGTCACTAGACCCCACTTGTCCTTTAGTGCCCCGCCCATGCTAGTACTAAATTGTATCAATAATTCTACAACTACACCCACTTTACACATTCAAATACACATCCACACACACTGCACACTCTAGTGTGTGTGGAGTCCACACACTTGTATTTGTGGATGTGTATTTATGTGTGTGTTTGGATGTAGTTTAGAATAATTGAAATAATATTGTATTGCCTAAGGTTGACCATGGTTGCATATATAACTACTGTATGCTCTGTTTATTTAACATACGCTTCCAACTGGTAATAAAATATTCCTCTCCTCAAATGTCTGTTTGAGAAAGATACAAAGATCACCTTTTTACCCATTATTCATCTTTAGGCAACCAATATTGCTACACGTTTATCGTAAGGAAATTGATTTTAACACTTTTAAAATTGACAGGGATGTTCCAAAAATGACTTCGTTTTGTGTATCAATATAGTTCAGTTTTGGAGTCCCTCCATCAATTTTAATTTCGAGTGCCAAAATCACAATTCTTATTGTAATACATATATGTAAGATTGCATTAGTGGTTTTGGCGGATGCCCAGGTTTTGGGAGTATTTCTCAAGATTCAGGATTCTTTTCTCCACTGGGTGAGTACTCTACAGTGAATGGGGGACGTTACTGGTGTGTCCGCACTAACTCTCTTGGAGGTTTGAGTTGTGCAGTCGGATCCATATCTTGGCTGTAGGGTAGTTCCTCCGCTAAGAGAAAAAACAAAAAGCAAACTTGGAGCTTTTTTTCTCTTAAACTCGATCTTTGCCTAAGCTTTTCAAGATTCCAAAATTAGAGCTTTTTTTTTTTTTTTTTGTCAAAACATTTTTCACCAAGCATTTGTTAATTTCGAAATTATAGTGTCAAAATACTGAACGTTCCTGAATTCCTCAATCCAATTTGGGATTCGCACTTTACAATGTACTGATCAAATAGAGGGGGTGAGGTTGGTTAAGTCTTCACTAAGAATTCATGGTCGGAAACCCCTTCATTACACTAATAATTTGTGAATCTTTGTGAAATTCTTTTAGGGTAAAGTCCACTTTCACCCCGTGGTTATTGCCATGTGAGGATACCTCCCTCATGGTTCAAAACTGACCACATAACCTACCTGTGATTTTGAAAATGTGCGGATAGACCTCCTGCCATCATGTTTTCCATCTATATTAACGGAGGTGTATCTTACAAGTCTCTAGAATGTAATCTGAGTCATCCATAATATATTAAATAAAGAATGAAGTATCTCTGAAAAAAATCATCTCGATCAGGCATCAATAACCTAGTGATATAATTTTTAGTAAATTCAAATTTGAAATTTTAATTTCATAACAAAATCGATTCGGCCATGAGCTTTTCATTTTTTGATTGACTTGAATTTTGGAATAAATGTAGTACTCATCAAAATTTATAACATCAACGGTTTGGATTCAATTTTTTGTATATGAGATGGTGTGATTAGATTTTAAAAAGAAGAAGAATCAATGGACATGATGAGGGTATATCGGTCTTTTAATGATGTGTCCATTAATATGGATGGAAAAAATGACGGCATGGGATCTATCCGCACATTTTCAAAACCACAAGTAGATTATGTAGTTAATTTTGAACTATGAAGGGGGTATCCGCACATAGCGATAACCACAGGAGGTCAAAGTGGACTTTGTCCATTTTTTGAAGGGAAATTTTTAAAAATGGTCCCTCTAGTTTGCACGAGTTCTCATTTTCGTCCCTCTACTATTAATTGTATCAATTTTAACCCTATAGTTTTCATTCCATCTCAATTTCGTCCTTCTCCCTGACGCCGTCCATGAAACAAACGGAATTGAAGGGCAAAATTGTCATTTTTTCTCACAGAGGGACCAAATTGAAATTTTATGCAAACCAGAGGGATTATTTTTAAAATTTTACATTTTACTTTCGTTTTTTGCAAATAAAATAAAAAAGACCATAAGTAATGTATTTGACAACTGAATTATTTTTTATTGGGTAATCAAATTATATTGAAAAATTTATATTTCATTACACATTACAAAAATATTAGAAAATGCACAAATCAACCCCTTAGCTAATGTCTTTGTATCATGTTCTTATAATCTTCTTATTTTTTCACCCAATAAAAAAAATGTTTAAAATCCGTGTTTATTTGTTATATGAGTGATCTTATGAGTAAGTCCCAAAATAAATACACTTATACCCATATTTTAATGTATTTGATCTCTTAATATTTCATAGTGTTTCATTTCTTAATTAAACACAATTACAAGATTTCTAAATACCACTGAACAACTTTTTCTTTTTAATCATGTGACAAAAAAAATAACGATAGTGAAAATTCAATTGAAAAAAAAAATACAAGACCAAGACAATTAACATAAGGGTTGTTTTTCGAATTTTCTCATATTTTTTGTGATGTATATAATAAAAACTTTACAAAATTTCAACATATTTTTTATTATTCAATATAAAATGAGATGAGAAATATATTATATATGATGTATTTTAAATTTATTTACAAAAACAAAAGTAAAAAACAAAATTATAGAAATAGTCCCTCTAGTTTATATGAAATCTCAATTTAGTCCATCTGTGAGGAGAAATGACAATTTTGTCCTCCAATTCCGTTTGTTTCATTAACGCCATAAGCGAGGGGGACGAAATTGAGACAGAATGCAAATTATAGGACTAAAAGTAACACAATTGATACTAGATGGATGAAAATGAAAATTCATGCAAACTAGAGGGACCATTTATAAAAAATTTCCTTCTTTTAAAACATATATCCATCCTTCATGAATAAGCAAACGATGCAAGTTGCCTGTAATGGTAGCCCAATATCAGGGATTTTGTACCATCATGTATTTGATCGGGGTTCAAACCTCAATAATTACAACTAACCTCTACTGACTTTAGCTTGATGGGAAAAAAGTCGATTTCTCGTTACAATGCTATGGACCTTGTATAAGAACAATACTAATATTCTTGTCCCTTGTCAAATTTCCTACAGGGTGAAAGGATTTGCATTTTCTGAGGAAATACTCAAAAACTTGACAAGAACGACTTTCTCAAGTCTATCAACACTAGAGGATGGAACCCGCTGTGACCGCGGCAATCATTACTGGAATTGCAACAATTGTTGCAGCCATTGTGACAGGTCCATTATATATTTCAATTACTCTAGGTTTTATTTTATTTTTAGCCAATTATTCAATCACGGAAAAACATCTTATTTTTCAATATTATAGTGATTTCGTGGATAATTTTTCAAAATTTTCCATACTAATTCAATGAGTTATTTAAATGGTGTGAAACAATTCAAAAAAATTATTATCCAAGATATGACCCTAAAATTTCTTAACAATTATTTGGGGGTGGAGAGAGTACGTATAATGTCACACTAAAATTCACTACGCCACACCAAAATGTAGTGTATAAAAACAAGTAGGATATTGAGACCGGAAGAGGAATGTGAATGGTAATCCCAAACTAAGCCCAACTAAACATGGAAATGGGAAACAATCTATTGCAACCTGTACATTATTCTTGTATCTGTTCCATTCCAAAGAACCAAATGCACCATCCAAAGAATTAGCCTAATCTACAAATTCTTAACCAAATACTTGCTTTTTCTTGTGATTTCAGCTGAATAGAACATTTCATTGATTAAAAAGCAAGTTTAGATAAACGATTGAATGTGTGTGTCTAATTTGTGCAGCTAAATATATGGCCAAAACAGTTGCAAGAATGGAGGATCGACTTCAGCTATGGATGGATGAAATGGAAGCTAAGAAAAAGACCTATTGAAAAATTAAGTGCCTTTCAGATGAAGGCTCAAAAAGCTGAAACTTGCCAATTTTCGGCACTGACTACAGAGTTGCTCCTCTATTTTATCTTGCTTCTATGTGAAATTGTTGCCAGTTAGAACCATGATTACACGTTGTGTTTTCATGTGTAATTGGAATAAATTTGCACGTTGTGTTTTCGTTCAATTTGTGAATTTGACCTGAAAATTTTTTGCTTTAGGAGAATTGATTCCATAGTCTGTGTTTGGTCCCTCCCAGGTCACGTATTCTTTTGGCAAGACGCTGTCCTCTCATATGTTTTACTAGTAATTTAGAACATTTTTTGAAAGGCGCCTTCCCGCCTCTGCTTATGTTCATGCATGCGAAGTAGTACTTAAGACTCCAACCACAAACGCGCACTTATTGACCCGGCCTATCGCGTTGAATTGTTAATGTAATTGGCAATTTTCGGATGCGACAAACCGTTAGAGTCTGTATTTATTCTTTTCCCATTTTGGGTTTGGGAGGTGATTTTATTTTGTCTAGATTAGATACTCCGCCCGTTGGTTCAAGAGTTGATCACGAAGGCCGTGCCGTGCATTTTGCTTGGAAAGGTATATGCATCACATGTGCATTTAGCTTAATATTTTTCCATGCATCATTAAAGCAATTTGATGTCTTAATCTTTTGTGAAATATCATTTATGCACTAACCTTATATTATTGGCCTTGTTTTATTTGAGGGAAATTTTTGTCTAAGGCCTTTTTAAGTGCTCGCGCCTTAGTAGCGCCTTAGCAACGCCTTACCAGACTACGGCCCTTGCACGCGTGTTAAGAGAGCCTTAGTAGTGCCTTAGCTGAGTAAGGCCCTTGTACGCGTGCTAAGAGCGCCTTTAGAGGGCTCTCCAGGATTTTTCTTGCTTGGCCATATATAAGCTTGATTTTCATTTTTCTAGGGTAAGAAGAGATAACAATAGCCCACTTTAGAGAGAGAAAACATTATCTCTTTTGCTCTTGTGCTTTCATTTGCATTTGGATGATTTGAATCTAGCATTCAATCATCTTTGTTCAATCTAGAGAAATACTTTATTGATTCATGTATTCTCTCTAGTTTGATTCTTTTGCATAAAAATCTTCACTTTACAAAATCCATACTTTCATGCCTATGATACTACTTGGCTGGATGATACCGGAGCCGTGGTGAACGAAGATCGAGGCGTTGGACTCGTGGTGGCTATGGGATCAAGAAGGAGTTCGGGGAGCTACATCAAAGTGGTGGAGTTAGGATAAGCTTTTGGGGTAAAGTTGTTATTCCTCTCTTAGCACTTTGTAAACCTTTTGATCTATACACTACAAGAAAAATTAGATTTTATAGCGTTCGGAAAACGCTATTAAATCATATACACAGCGTTTTTCCGAACGCTGTATTAGCCGATGTTGTTAAAAGTCTTGAACCTTAAACAGCGTTTTTAAAACGCTATAGTATGGTAGACTTTCAACAAGGTTTTCAAAACGCTATAGTATGGTAGACTTTCAACAAGGTTTTCAAAACGCTATAGTATGGTAGACTTTCAACAGGGTTTTTAAAACGCTATAGTATGGGAGACTTTTAACAGGGTTTTTAGAACGCTATAGTATGGTAGACTTTCAACAGGGTTTTTAGAACGCTATAGTGTGATAGACTTTTGACAAGAATTTTAGAACGCTGTAGATTTGTAGACTTTCTATAGCATTTTTAGAACGCTATAGATTGTAAAATTTCTATACCATTTTTAAAACGCTATATATTGTAAAATTTCTATAGCATCTTTAAAACGCTATAGATTTAGAATTTCCTACAACATTTAAAGAACGCTATAAGTTGAAAATTTTCAACGACATTAGGTTTTCTATTCAACATAAATTTTTGCCCTGCTGTCCATTGTAAATTTTTTACAACATTTTCGACCTGCTATTCCAATTGATTTTTAGCCGATTTCTTGACTATACAACCTACAATCCAACCTGAATAGCAATCTACATAACAAATTCATACAATGCTTAAAAAAAAAGATGGCGGCTCCAATGACTTCCTTGACAATATATTTCACAATATTGCATACAAAACCAACAAAATATTTCCAAACATTAAAGCGATTACCATTACAAAAGAAATTCAATATACTAAATGTCCTTCCACCATTTCTATCTACTAGTATATACAAGCCCACCAAATATCAACAAAAAGGCCTTCCAAAATATCCGTGTATCCCGAAAGTGGAGTACAAGCCTTGTTACCAAATATCAACAAAAAAGCCTTCCAAAACATCTATGTATCCCAAAAGTGGAGTTCAAACCTTGACACCGAAATATTAACAAAAAGGCTTCAACCAAAACAGTCCTTCCAAAATCTATCCATCCCATAAGTATCAACAAAAAAACTTCAACCAACCAAGTGATAATGACAGCCATCACACTAGCAAGATCATACCTACATCTTCAGCAAAAAGTCACAACAGCACTTCTTTATCAACCCATAAACCTACATATGGTAGAAGCAAACATTTCAATTTGATGGAGTCATAACAATTTCTACTAAACATTTCCATTAGAAAGAGCATCTTTTTTCAAATTATTCGAAGGTGAGCTTGGTGTATCATGTTCAATTTTTTCCATATCATTCTAAAAATTATAATAAAAAATCATTGTAAATGACCAATGAGACTGTAAACATATATAACAAGTAGAACACACAAATAGCGAATGAGTTTGAATTTAATGCTCAAGCTGCCTCTAAAGCATGAATACTCTATTTTGGCCTCCGTACCACGTATCGGTATTCGATACGGATACCGATACTCTCCATACGTATCATGTGCTTTTTATCTTGGACTAACAAGAGAGGTGGTGGTGCGTATAACAAAGTCAAGCATGGCTTATGCATGCTAATTAATACTACAGTACGACTACTAGATTGGGCCGGTTGGTTATGACTCCTATCTCGATGCTTCCTTCCAAACACACAAACACTCAAATAGTGAGCACAACTAGGGTCTTAACTAAGGCGTGCAGACAGTCGTGATTCCCGTCCGGATGGTGCACATGGGATCAAAGAAAACTCAACAATGTAAAGCTAAAACCTGCTACCAGGTTTTTGAAAAAGCTGTGTGAGCACATGCACTATAATTTAGACTATAATTTATCAAATATGCCGATCGAGTCAAGTGGTTAAAATGTCCTCCCTGATGTCCCCGGCCAACCCATGTTTATGCTAGCATGCCCCTGGACAATTTCAAAACCACAAAGTTGTTTACTATACTTGTTTCTGTTGGGTCAAAAAGCATTACCCTACTCCTACTGCTGGGTCCCGTGTTGTCTACGAACAAGTTACAGTAAAGTTAGATCAAGAAAGTAAGTCAGTATGACCTTGGTGCGTTGATTCCCTTAGATCCACCCCACTAGGGATCCATTGGGTTTCTAACCTTGATATCAGTGGTGGCATAAGTATCGCTAATATGCTGTGCGGGGTGTGCATATGCAATGCATCTACTTTAAAGTATTCCTTAACTGGTGAAATGCAACTTGGCCAATTCGGCATTCCTAAGTACCCTCAAAAAGAAAAGCAACTTGGTGGAGTAGGAGAAATTATTCAAATGCTCCTGAAGCAAAATTGAGCACGAAACTGGACCCAGAATACTTGTGCTCAACCTCGCTCCCGTGGCACAATCCTCCAAAGAAAGTCTACCCAGATGTCCAGCAGCAAACCCAATTTATCTTTTAGCCTTTAGGCATATCTAAAACTCTAATCTTTAACTTAAGCTTTGTGTCTATTTAGGTAGTAAAACCCAGAACAAGGTGACCCATCACAAATTTTTTGGTATTCTCACTAATAACCACAATGTCCACTGGTGTTGACAGATTCAATCAATACCCCAATTTGGCATAACACCCTTGCCATTGATTCAAATTCCGTAAAACAAATCACAACACCCAACACCACCAAGCGTCCCAGCAATTACCGAAACCCATTAACCATCCACGGCAACAGATCTCCAGGCTAGATAAGATTCTTAGCAAAATCAGCTGTTTCAAGAAAAAACATGAATCACTGGACACCCTATGGCTGTAATGTGTTTATGATCCCATGAAATGACTCTTGGGGATCCCGGAAAGTTATCTGTTTAATTTGTTTGGACTCCAAGGAAGATTCTAAGTGTTAGACATTTAGGCCAACCCACATTTAGGCCATCCTTGCTGGGGGGAATAAGGCACCCAAAAAACAAACACAAATATCGCGTAAAACAGCCTTAAACTGAGCAAAAACCACAGCAGAACAGAGCAGATTTTCAGCACACAAGTGAGCTACAAATGTGCAGTTTTTCCAGCAATAACACAGAGGAGGAAGTAGACTTATCTGGGCACAAGAAAACTGAATTTTCTTTCACAAATCCAAGCTTTACAAAACTTACTTCACATCCAAAACATAGCACACACAAGACCACACAAAACCCTTCTTTTTCTCTCTTTATGTTTTTCTCTCTTCTAACGTTTTTTTCTTCTTTTTTTCTTACAAGGACTAAAGACATGCACATAGAGCTACTTGATATACCCAAATTGGGTTTACACTTAACATATTTCTTACAAACCTTTGATTCAATACCATATTGGTAACGGGCTATCCACATAGATAGAGAAAAACAACATATTCTTCTTTTTAAAAAGCATGCATTACTTTGATCAAACACCTTCATACTCAATGTTCCTTTCAAAGCTATTCAATGTTTTCTCCTAAAAAGCAAAAGAACGTCAAGTTTCTGCATTCTCGTCATGTTATGCCTACTAATGTCCTCCCAAATAGGTAACTGATGTTTCCTAGCCAAAAATAGACAACACTAAAACTAGGTATGCATAAATTCTGGTATAGCAATGTACCCTCCAACATGGAGATCATTAACACAAGAAATCAGGCATATTTATCATCCGAGAGAATACTTCAATATGGAGGAGAGTAAAAGTACAATACCCTGGGGAAGAAGAGTCCAGAATAACAAAGTCAGCAGGCCATGCGATGGTACTTCCCACAGCATCTACGATATAGGTCATATCACTTGGAGCCCTCCACAGAAACTCTTCAGGTTTCTTTGCCACATCCACCCAAACTTTCATTGCATTAGGGCCGATCGGAACACAATGCGCACAAGAATGTGGATCACTTGAAGCCCAACGCCCTTCCGCAACTACATCTCCCGTCCCCATCCAATCTAGTAACTTGCACTTGGTAATGTCACTCTGTGGATGACATGTTACCGATGGAGAAACAAGGGGTGTAGTTGGTGTTGCTTCAGTTGTTGCCGGATTCTGAACCTAGATAGTTCAACAATGGGAAACAAATAAAATCTCATTAATCAAACTAGTCTGAAATGACCACCAATGAAGAAAATGATAACTGACTTACTTGGCTTTTCTTGAACTCGTCAATTGTATTTCTCATATCCGACATTTGAGACTTCATTTGAGCATTTTCTTTACGTAATTCAGCAAATTGACCATTCATTTGTGATAATATAGTTAATCTTGTTTGAGTGACTCCTTTTCCAAATGTTCTTACACGGCCATTCCTCTCAGCACCAAGCACTTTAGAAACAGCATCTTCTTTCAGATTAGTTGAATTCTGTCCATTCCGTTCAATTTTTCCCATATCTTCCTAAAAATGGCATAGTAAAAAAAACAATGCAAATGACTAATGAGATTGTCAAACATATACAACAAATAAACCACCAAATAAAGAATGAGCCATGGCCTTTACAATCTTTTGTGCAACTTTCTTGTTCTTGGGTTTTCCATTCTTGTCTCTATGTCCATCGGCCCAAACAACGGCTCTACTTATGGAGTCAACTTTTCTTTTCGCTTTCTAGAATAAAAACAAAAATCTGATTAGAATTCAATTGAAGTTATAGTTTATAATATGAAGTCCAATGAATTTTGCTACTGAACAAAAGAAGTATTACCAGCTCAGCAGTCAACCGTGCATATCCCTTACGACTCATAGTATGCTGCAGCTCCAATTGTTTCTCTCTCATAGCTTTAAAGTTCTCGCTTTTCACCTAAAGTCAAGAATAAACCAAAATCAAGTTCTAAATGCAGCAGAGAAAGGGTAGTAGTGACTCCTAAGTATAGGAGAGAAAAAGCCGTAGCAGCATGAAAATCACACAAGGCTGAATAAGGTTACAGCAGAAACAATAGCAAAACACCCTCATAACAGGCTGCAATATAGCAGCAACCCAACAAAGCCGCAGCAGAAACAGATCAGTCCAACAAAGCCGTAGCAGCAACATTACTAGACAGCCAAAATAATGCTGAAGCATGGATGGAAAGCACAATGCAGTCCTATTTTTGGAACATTTCACAAGTACACAAATGCCCAAACATTGTAGCCCATAGCAGAACCATAACAGTAGCAGCTGAAACGAAAAAATAGCCAAACATGGACCTCAGAAAAGTAGCCAAATAGCAGCCAACACACGCAAAATAATCACTATATAGTAATGAAAGCAAATGCAGACTTGCATCCAGACTTGTAAAACATAGCACAGTGGCAGCCTGCCTGCTTACTGCCAAGTCATGATCTCTATTTTGCCAAGTCATGACTCGTGCAAGCTATGCTATGACTTATTGCACCAAAGCACCTTTTTTTAGTAAAGTTGTATGATTCCACCTTATCCCTAAGGTACCCAATGCAACGTTTCCCGTTATTCCTTGTATATAACAGGATTAGGCTTAATTATGAACTGCATAGATACTTAGGCTGCTTAACTTCTAATCTGACCACAGCCCCACCCATTTGGACATTATTGCTGGTGATTGTAATGGTCTGGTGTAGAATGAGGACCATACGCACAAATCCTTCAGGCCAAGCAAGCTTCAACAGTCCACCTCAAAACTTTAATCTTAGATGGAGACACTTTATTCATCCTCAAAAATGTTGAGTGAGTCTACGACTCTACGTAATGCTCAATTTGAATTCTCGTTAAGCAGTGACAGTTCAGCAAGGATAGGTGGTGATTGTGATGTGCTGGCATGAAGAGAAGTGAAAATCAAAGAGGGTAGGGAAAGAAGACCTAAGTATGCTTATTTAAGAAGTACTTCTACAAAACTAGATTCCATACTTGATTTGCAAAACCACTCTTTATTAGTAGTTGATCAGTGTTCATCTGTGGAGATTGATACAAAGTATAAGCAAGAAAGCAGCATTTTCAGCTACAACCGTTTTAGTAGTTCATCTAAACAAAGTAGATACAAGATATTTTGTACGCTGAAACTACCGAGATCATTTGAACAAAACAAGAGTTCATTCCAGCAGCATTTTCAGGAATCAAGTGGTGGAGTGGGATGAACAGGGTGCACGTACCTTGAATTCTTTACTAGTCTTTTCCTTCACAAAATCCTTCCAATCATGTAGCGATTTGACGTTATCAGGCTGTAGCTTTAGCCTTTCTTCCTCATTCGAAGCGTTTCTTATTTTTTTTACTAATATCGACTTTGAGGCTCTCCAATCTTCATTCATTCTCCGGAAAACCATTTGTCTATGCCATTCTTCATCAAGATTGAATCTTACCTAAAATGTTGAATGTAGCTTGCATGAAATTCTATAATTTTTACTTCCACAAGAGTAACTTAGGGAAAAAAAAGAGTTGAAGTCATGAGATTCTGTCATGTAACTCTATGCCCTTTTTCATGAAGATTGGATCAGTCAAGATATGAAAAAAGAGAGTTCAAATTCTATTATCGTGTAACTAAAAGCATTATAATAGTTGGGCACTATGACATACCTTAATAGATTGCCATAGGATTTCTGCCATTGCCGAAGGAAGCTTTCGCCAATCCTTTAGTGTATATGGTACAATCTCTCTAACTAGCGGTCCCAAGAAAGAAGACAACTTGACTGATCCCTCACCTATTGGTTCACCATTCCCATCAAACTTAACTTCAATCCGACTACTTCCATCTATAGCAATGGTTTTCAGCTTGGTTGGGCCTCTTTTGCGCTTGAGATTTTGTGACGTTCTTGAAGGGCTTGCAGGAGTTTCTGTAGAGTTTAGCATTGGATATGAATGTACTTCTAAAACATTAAATAAAAAAAGTAAACAAACAAGAAATAAACTCAAAATATTGTTTCTCACCCACACAACCAGCAACCGTATGTGGGCTGCAAAACAGGTCAGGTTGTTCAGTAGGTGATGTGGGAAGTTGCTGAGCTTGGGTTGCTCCCTGGGTACTGCCACCTTGTTCTTGAGTTCTTTGTGATTTTCTCAGAGGTTGTGCACTAGAACAATCCTTCTTATTTCTTGGACATGTACCATTCACCTGAAAATATGAAAAAAGCAATGCATGAATGAAGGGGAGTGGGCAACATTATAATGAGCATGTAAATTATAAAAAGAGTACGTATATGTAAAAAATGTAGAAGTACATTAATCTATCAAAGAGTATACTATACATCCTATAGAAATATCACCTCATTTGTTTTAGACCCCGAAGGATCATCATTGTCATTATTAGAACACAACCTTTCTTCACCATCAAATAGTACGACGTCTTCATCACCATCGACTGCATGCCCAATGTCAACTTCACACATGTCATTAACTTTAATGTTGGCACTTTGATTTAAGCCCAACAAAAACTTTGGCACATTCTTGACTCCAGCAGCCCTCAATTGTACTAAGTTTTGATCCATTTTTTTCTGCTTTAACCTTTCATAGCTTGTCAACATTTTGGACAAGTGCCTAGGCTGGATATACATGTTACTGGATACATAAAAGAAACAAGTTAACAGAAATAACAAAACCAATCTGCACAAGTAACATAGCAGCAACCAGAAATTAACTAAACGAATATCCAAGTATAATATGAACACCAAATTAAGGCACAATGGCAAGATACAAACCAAAAGATCCTGGGAGGTGCCTTTAGTACAACATACCAAAAGTTACAAACCAAAAAAGATCCTAGCAAGATACAAACGAAAAAAGAAAAACCAAAAGTTACACGGCGCAATGACTAGAAATCCTCAATCCATGTACCCTCACAATCTCCTCTAACATTAGCTGTCCTTTCATCATCATCATCATCGTTCATACCAAGGGCTGAAACATCTTGCGGCCTAGAAGATGTATCCATAGTTTCTTCGTACATTTCCAAGTCATAAAATCCCCTAGGAGGTGCCTTTAGCACAACATACCAATTTGAAGATTCGGTTTCCCTTGAATAAAAAACTTGCTTTGCTTGGGATGCAAGGATAAATGGATCTTTGTCATATTGGGTCTGACTTTGATGTAGGTTAACAAGTGTAAAACCATCTTCCATCCTAACACCATGGCCAATGTTTGCCCAGTCACACTTGAACATCGGTAGTTGAAATGTGTGATAATCTAACAAAATTATATCTTTAATCACCCCGTAGTATGAAACTACATCAACGACTTGTGCATTGTCCTTCACACTTGATCTACACAGAGTTGCCGCGTCAATAGAAACACCACTATTTTGGGTTGATTTCTCAGCTTCCTTTGTGTGAAACCGCTGCCCATTGATGATATAACCCGTATAACTCATGGCATGCTTTCTAGGACCATTAGCAAGCCATTGTAGTATCTCCAATTCATTATTTGTGCATGCTTTTACCTGAATCTGTTCAAGTATATGCAACCCAATTAATACTATACTAATTACAATATTAAACTTGATAAACCGCAAGCAAATTAAGTGGTAACCTTTTCCCTCAACCATTTTGAAAAGTTGTCAGCGTGCCTTTTCAAAAGTAAACTATTATTTTTTTGAAGACCAAGGCTGGCATCTGAGTTCTTTAACTCCTCTATATGCATCCTAGTAGAAAAAAAAAGAATGAGTAAGTGATTCACATGTATATAAAAATTTATGAATTCTGCAAGCAGAATTTCATCAAACTTACTCCAAATAAGGTTCCACTATGGCTGTATTGAATAAAACGTAACGATGTGCACTTTCTAAAACTTCATCAGTCAATGTGATGGATGTGGCAGCTGATATTGGACGACCTTCGAGAATTACATCGTTCTCAAAATCTTGATTGCGAGGTCCCCTATTGGTTGTTTCCACAGATTTCATGTGTCGGCTGCAAAATGTTATACACTCTTCTACAAGGTAGCGTTCTGCTATACAACCTTCAGGTCGTGCATGATTCCCAACACTTCGTTTGTATATCTTCATATGTCTAATCATGAAGAAAAGTACATTCACATTATACAATCATAGATAATGAACAAAACCATAGATGATTACTCATTAAAAAAAACTAAAAGGGTTCACCTCTCAAAAAGGTACATCCAACGATATTGGACTGGCCCACAAAGTCGTGCTTCTCGTCCTAAGTGAATTGTTAAGTGCACCATGATATCAAAGAATGAAGGTGGAAAGAACCTCTCAAGCATGCATAACGTTTCAACCACCTCATCCTCAAGGGTTGCCATTTCTTCTTGATCAATAACTCTTTGACACAATTTATTGAAGAATGCACAAAGGCGAAGTATCGCATTTCTGGGTCCAGTTGGTAGTAACCCCTTTAAGGCTACAGGCAACAACTGAAGCATTAGCACATGGCAATCATGAGATTTGAGACCTGTGACCTTCAATTCATCCATTGATACACAATTCCCAATATTTGAACTATACCCATCAGGTACTTTTAAGTCAAACAACCTCTTGCAAAATATTCGCTTTTCATCCTTGGAAAGTGTATAGGAAGCTGGAGGAAGATATGTCCTAGACCCTCGATCTTCGGGATGCAAGTCGTGCTTTATTTCCAAATCTTGCATATCCTTGCGAGCATTTAAACCATCCTTGGATTTTCCGTTAATATCCAACAGCGTGCCAATAAGGCTCTCAATAATATTTTTAATGATATGCATCACATCTAAGTTATTACGCACTAGCAATTCCTAGATAGAATAGTAGAGAAACAATCATAAACTATACTAAGATTAATATATATAAATATAAGATATAAATTGATCAAAATGTTGATTGATAAAACTTACCTCCCAATATGATAAATCAAATAAGATTGACCTCTTTTTCCACCTTTGTTTATCTTCATTGTCCCGCTTTCGTTTTTTATTTCCTTCTCCACCTTTCCCCCAATCATTCTTCATATCTTTCAGAGTTTCCGAAATTTGTTTTCCAGTCATGATTCTAGGTTTTTTCCCCTTTTCTTCCTTTCCATCGAACCATGATTTTTTCTTCCGAAAGGGGTGAGATGGTGGAAGAAAGCACCTATGGCACAAATACACAGTTTTCCTACTAAATTTCAGCCATAGAAAATGAGTATTTTCACCACATATAGGACACGCAAATTTACCCTTAGTCATACACCCGGCAACATTTCCATATGCTGGAAAATCATGCATTGTCCACATCAAAATGGCCCTCAGATTGAATGTAGAGTTAGTGAACCTGTCATAAACAGGTGCTCCGTTGGTCCACAAAATCTGTAGGTCTTCGATAAGAGGTCGTAGATATACATCAATATCATTACCCGGTTGCTTAGGTCCTGGGATCAATAATGTCAACAAAACATTTTCCTTTTTCATCCATAACCAAGGTGGCAAGTTGTACATAACCAGCATAACAGGCCAACAACTATACGTCGAACTCAAATTTCGGAATGGATTGAAACCATCGGTAGCAAGACCAAGTCTTAGATTCCGTGGGTCTGCTGAGAAAGATGGCCACTTATCATCGATTGTTTTCCAAGTTGGTGAATCTACCGGGTGTCGCATCTTGGCATCACTGCTTCTATGAGTATGGTGCCATACCAAATCTTTAGCTACTTCAAATGACCTATACATGTTCCGAAACCTTGGAATTATAGGAAAATATCTCAACACTTTGGCAGGAACCCCTTTTTTTATTTGCTTTGTGCGTACGTCTACCTTCCATCTCGAACGACCACATTTTGGACAGTTCTCTAATTCTGCGTTCTCTTTCCTAAATAAGCAACAATCCTTCACACATGCATGAATTTTCTCGTAACCCAATTCAAATTTTTTAAGGAACTTTCTAACTGCACGAACAGAACATAGCATTGTATTATCCATGGGGAACATATCCTGAAGCTTCCCCAAAAGAATAGTGAAACTCTCATCTGTCCATTCATTTTCAGCTTTGATCTTGTACAAAGTAACAATTGCCGACAACTTCGTATATTTTTCACAACCAGGGTATAATGGAGTTTCTGCATCCTCTAATGCTTTTGCAAAGACCTCATCTCTAGCTTCGTCAAGTGGTTCAAGATGGTCTGCATCTCGTGCATAAGTCGCGCTATATAAGTTATGTGCATCTGACATTTTCGCTTCTTTAGGTTTTTGTGCAGCACTTGGTTCCTCCCCATGATGAAACCAAGTTGTGTATGTAGGATCCATTCCATTTATGACCAAGTGTTCATAAACATCATCAACAGAATGGTGACTCAAATTCCGACAATGTTTGCAAGGGCATAGAATCTTTCCTAAATATCCTGCGTATTGATTAGCCATCTCCACAAAGTTCAATGCTGCGTTCATATACTCGTCAGTGCATCTACAAATGTACAAGCCAAGTGTGTTAAATGTTTTAAGAATATGTAACTAGTTTATCTATAGTTGTCTAAAAAAGTTTTTCTATTACCTATTCAAACGCACCCACTCTTTGTCCACCATCTTAACAACACCAAGCTTGTTTCCTGATATCATACAATCATACATGTAATACATAAGGTAAGTCCACTCGTCTTGGAACAATAACCGCTAAGGATGCCAGCAAAAATCCTAGGAAAAAGCAGTAGACTATACACCATAGGAAAAAGCAGCAAGATACACCATTTTGACATGAAAAACAGTTGCCATAACAGAAAATAAGCAGCAAAATAGCAACAGCAGCAGCCATAGAAAAACAGCAGCAGCCAAAGAAAAACAACAGCAGCAGCAATTACACTACTCTATGATGCTCTATGATATGGCAGACACAGTAGCAAAAAATAGCAGCACTAGCAGACACGGCAGCAATAGAAACACAACAGCATATATACAAAAGAATGCAGCTCACAGATTCGTCACAGCAGCAAACAGTATGGTTTAGCAGCAGAAAAAAAACATGACTCCTGTTGAAAATACAATCAAGACTGAAGTGGTTTGTAGTAAGAACTAACCCACTCCAAGCCATACCCTTAGGACACGCCCATAAGAAAATGCAGCATATCAAAACAGCAAGATACATCTTCATGAACAAATGAATGCAGAATATCCTCTTTTTCCTCATCTTTTCTTAGTTTTTTCAATTCCACAACCATCACTAAAAGAAGTGGAAGCTAGGCGTGGAAACTTAGATAGGTAGCAACATTAACAAGTTATTGCCTAATTTCCCACAAGACGGTTTGAAACATATTTACGTTCTAAAATGGGTAAAATATGTGCTTGCCCCTCGAACTATATCGAAATTTTTTACTTCCCCCTTCAACTACCAATTGAACACCCTTACCCCTTCCACTATAAAACTGCTACCTAGTCAGGACAATTCCTCCTATTTGGATGAAAAACTTAACGAAATACCATAACTAGGTTACTGTAAGGGTATTAATGTCTTTTAACTGTCCATATATGTATATGTATGTATTCTCTTCTTCATCCCTATCTCTTCTTTTAAACTACCAGATATCACTGTGTTTGCGTCTCTCTCTCTCTCTCTCTCTCTCTCTCTCTCTCTCTCACTGGCAAACACTTAAGTACCCTGCTTTCTTGCCCCAAAAGAGAGAGTTCTATGCATTACATATGCATCAAAACTGAAATAGAAAGCCAAAATATCTGGTAGATGCTAGCATTCCAAGGACAGAAAATGTGGGATCTATAATTGGACAAATTCCTGTCCTGTCCTGTCCTGTTCAAATTACTAGCATATATTTTATTTTCCTACCATTATGAATGAGTCCAAAATGTCTAGTAGAATGCCATTGCAAAATCTGCTTCCATAAAAGGCTCTCAAGGTCCATGCCATCCAGTGGTGAGCAATCCAACCCAGTCATGAAGCAATGGGTCTCTCTCTCTCTCTCTCTCTCTCTCTCTCTCTCTCTCTGATTGAGTATGGTCCGATTTGAGAAATTATGGTTTGCTGCTAAAAGATGAAAGAGGGATTGAGTAAAGTTTGGGAGTGAATGTCTAAAGTACCCTTTTGATGGCGCCAGAATAGGTAGGGTAGGGTGTTTTGTTAAGTTTTCCATCCATGGTTTGGACGGAAGGGAGACATTGTCCTGACTAGGTAGCGGTTTTATAGTTGAAGGGGCAAAGGTGTTCAATTGGTAGTTGGAGGGGGAAGTAAAAAAATTTGGAATAGTTCAAGGGTAAGTACATATTTTACCCTTCTAAAACCCATCAGCTTCGCAAGTAGCCACGCAGGTCTAGTTTTTCTACAAAGACCACTCATACCTTCCAGTTTATAACAAGACCAATTATGCAGCCCTTTGTAACAAAACCAACAAGCAATCAGTTAGTTAATAAACTTTGGAAAAACACTCAATACATATACTCTAGTGGACTTTTGAAGTTGCACTATTGTACAAAACACATACTACATAAACACACACTCCAACCTATCCACTCTTGGGCATTATGTCAAGATAATGTAGGCAACTAAGGCATGTACGAAAAATCAAACACTCAATCAATCCTAGCAAAAATCAAATCACACCTGTTGAGCACTCTTTGAACTGGTTGTTTACTTCTACCAGTGCAGCATTCTTCTATGACTGCGGAACCAAGAAGCAAAAGAACGATGAAGGTCAGGATATTAATAAGGAAACAAAGGTAAATCCATGCACTGAAAATAATACACCAATATTTATGCAAGATGAAATCAGAACAATGAGCTTTGAATGTCCATTGGGTTTCGATTTGGAAGTCCTTCATTTCATTTGTGGTGTCCTTTTGTGCAGAATTGATCTCACCTGAGGATTTATTGCAAGCGTGTTCTCTTTGGAAGAATGCTGATGTGTTAGTGTTGTGTATGGGGCGTCTTTAAGGAGAAACTGGGATTCTATATTATCTATTGCCACCCTTTGGCTAATGCATTTTCTTAATCCTAAGCTCAGGCCTTAAGCTATGTAAGTTGTTTATTATACTCCACTTTGTTGAACAGTCCAGTAATGCTCCGGAAGTTTGATAGTAGTGTCATGGTCATCCAAAACAAGTCATACAATGACGAGAAGGTAATCTTTTTCACCCGCACCTAAGTTCTATTTTCTTATGGTATATGATGTTTGTATTTTTCGCACACCCATCTTTTTCCTATTTTGTGTCTCTGTGAGTGGGTCTGTGGACT